>NW_005871238.1:2241153-2254877 GCF_000147115.1 Myotis lucifugus | reverse complement strand
GGTCACCATTATGATGACAATATTCAGGGCCCGATATGGGAGGAGACAACCAACCTTAGGCTTAAAAGTGTAGGGGGCTCTTAAAACTGTACAGGGCAGGTAGATCGGACTTCAAAAGAGGAAGGTCAGGTGGAGCAGGCTGGATGAGGAGGCTGCCCAGTGGCCCCCTTCTTGCCCCACACTCTGCATGGCCAGCAGCTCCCTGCTTGGGTCTTATCCTCAGAGGAGAGACCAGCATGAGAAAGGGAGGTTGGCCCCTCCTCTTACCCATGCACGAAGGCCCACATCCTGGTGGGAGAGGCAGACTCCAGCCAGCCCCGGGCTTGCCTGCTGGCCCAAGGAGGCGGCTGGGGCTCACCTGTGTTCATTGATTTGTGCTGAGGCCACGGTTCTGCAGGACCAGCGCTGGCTGGGGATGCTCACTGGGTTGCTGAAGCCCAGGCCAGGCAGCCAGCTCCTTCTGGTGCTGAGCATAAAACCCTCTACTTTTGCAGCTCTGAGCTACACTCTCGTTACTGAAGGTTCCTGTTGCTTTATAGCTTGGCTGGAGAGCATTGCGGTCTCCCCATTTCTGAACGGTAATGTCGCCTGGAGCCTAGCCCTCCTCTTTGGGGCCCCATGGGGATGGAGCCACCTGGGAAGCCCGGGGCAGGGACCCCTGGAAGAGAGAGAGCCCTAGCCTGGCCCCTGCCAGATGCCATTGTGTCCCTGATACTGTGCGTGTTTGGGAGCAGCTTGCCCAAGAAGCGAAGGAGGGATCCTTGGTCCCAGACCCTGAAATCCACAAAAGCCAAACAAACCAGCTCATTTCAACAAAGGAGCTCTGATGTGAGGGGCAAGGCTGCCCCCGCCCAGGCTCTTCAGAAAGCATCTGCATGTGAGCACCATCATGCCGCTATAAAGGATTCTTATTACAGGAAAAGCATGAGTGGTGGCTGACTGACCAATAAAGGTATTTTACTATTGCATCTGCAAGAATGGAGTCATTAAAGGCAGACACTTTAATCGGACCTAGTGGGGTCACATAAGCCTCAGACAGCAAGAGCCCACCTTCTCATCTATTCTGCTTGGGCAGATATAGTTAAAGGCCTAAACAAAACAAAACAAAACACCTGTATGAAATTTCTAGTAAGTATACTTTGTGCATTGGAAGTTCTTCTTGAAGTCTAACTTCAATCTCTCTAGCTACACATTTCCTTCCATTGGGTCCACCAGAGAGAAAGAACTGGCTTTTTTCAAGCATTCTGATGTTTTCCTCCTTCCTTCAGCCTCCCTTGTCAAGCCAGTAATTCTGGGTCCCAGGGGTCCTGAGTGTAGTTGTCTTAACCTCTCCTGCCCTCTAGCGGCAACTGTGCAGAACTGGGGGCAGTCAAGCACGGCAAAGCCCAACTGGGCCTGGAGGAGGAAAATAAGCATCCTCTCGCTCATTCATCCTCTCCACCCCCCACATTTCCTGAAAGCCTTTAAGTGCCAGATGTCGTGCTAGGTGCTTAGCAAATGTTACAAAGTTAAGAGGGCAGACTAGGATTGCGACTTTCGGGACAACCCACTGTTTCCCAATAGAGAAATAACTGATATTTATTGAGCATCCTATATAATGAAACCCTAATATGCAAATCAACTGAACGACAGAGTGACTAATCACTATGACGCACACTGACCACCAGGGGGCAGACGCTCAACGCAGCAGCTGCCTCCTGGTGGTCAGTGCACTCCCACAGGGGGAGCACCACTCAGCCAGAAGCCAGGCTCACGGTTGGAGAGCGCAGCGGTGGTAGCAGGAGCCTCTCCCTCCTCTGCAGTGCTAAGGACCCCTCGGGGGATTTTCAGCTGCAGGAGCAGGCCTAAGCCGGCAGGTGGACATCCCCCAAGGGGTCCCAGATTGTGAGAGGGCACGGGCTGGGCTGAGGGACCCCCTCAGTGCATGAATGTCATGCACAGGGCCTCTAGTTAATATATAATGTGAAATTCTGTGCCAAGTATGTTACCAATGTTATCACTCCATCTGAAGCCAGAGTAAACGACTTTGATTATAAATCTCTGGAGCTAGAATTGGGCAGGGATGTGAGTGTATAATGCCCAGAAGGAAATCGTGATGTCAGGCACAGGCCTCTCTGCAAGGGCAGCACGTTCAGCACATCCTGGGGGAGGCGAAGGCCTGGACACGCAGGCAGGCATGCAGCCCAGCTGTGAGAAAGAGCCCCCTGCCTCTACTTTTTAACAAATTCTCACTCCCGGATGTTTAGGGAGAGGGGAGGGAGGGAGGAAAGGAAAGAGGGAAACATCAATTGGTTGTCTCTCGTACACACCCCAACCGGAGATCGAACCCGCAACCCAGGTATGTGCCCTGACCAAGAAGCAAACCCGCAACCTTTTGGTGTGGGGGATGGTGCTCCAATCAGCTGAGCCACCCGACCAGGGCTCTGCTTCCATATTTTTCTTCTTAGCGGCTCCCATGAATATCACAACCGAGACAGAGCAGTGGGGAGAATGGGAGCTGGGCCCAGGCCTGCCGCGAGGCTGCCCTCCTGGCTGCACCCAGTGCCTCTCCCGAGGGTAGGGAGGGGGACTGACCGTCCCTAGGGCTCGGTTGGCTCTTTTCTTTCTTTTTTTTTTTTTTTAATTAAAATCTTTTATTGTTCAGATTATTTACATTTGTTCCTCTTTTTCCCCCCCATAACTTCCCTCCTCTCAGTTCCCGACCCACCCTCCGCCCTCACTCCCCACCCATTGTCCTCATCCATAGGTGCACGATTTTTGTCCAGTCTCTTCCCGCATCTCCCACACCCCTTTCCCTCCCAAGAATAGTCAGTCCATTCCCTTTCTATGCCCCTGATTCTATTACAATCACCAGTTCATTCTGTACATCAGATTATTTATTCACTTGATTCTTAGATTCACTTGTTGATAGGTGCATATTTGTTGTTCATAATTTGTATCTTTACCTTTTTCTTCTTCTTCCTCTTCTTAAAGGATACCTTTCAGCATTTCATATAATACTGGTTTGGTGGTGATGAACTCCTTTAGCTTTTCCTTATCTGTGAAGCTCTTTATCTGACCTTCAATTCTGAATGATAGCTTTGCTGGATAAAGTAATCTTGGTTGTAGGTTCTTGGTATTCATCACTTTGAATATTTCTTGCCATTCCCTTCTGGCCTGCAAAGTTTCTATTGAGAAATCAGCTGACAGTCGTATGGGTATTCCCTTGTAGGAAACTGAGTTTCTTTCTCTTGCTGCTTTTAAGATTCTCTCTTTGTCTTTTGCTCTTGGCATTTTAATTATGATGTGTCTTGGTGTGGTCCTCTTTGGATTCCTTTTGTTTGGGGTTCTCTGCACTTCCTGGACCTGTAAGTCTATTTCTTTCACCAGGTAAGGGAAGTTTTCTGTCATTATTTCTTCAAATAGGTTTTCAATATCTTGCTGTCTCTCATCTTCTGGCACCCCTATAATTCTGATGTTGGTACGCTTGAAGCTGTCCCAGAGGCTCCTTACACTATCTTCATATTTTCGGATTCTTTTTTCATTTTGCTTTTCCGGTTGGATGTTTTTTGCTTCTTCGCATTTCAAATCTTTGACTTGATTCTTGCTCTCCTCTGGTCTGCTGTTGGGTGTCTGTATAATATTCTTTATTTCAATCAGTGTATGCTTAATTTCTAGTTGGTTCTTTATCACAACATTGAGGGTCTCATTAGATTTCTTGTAGATCTCATTAAGTTTATCAGCAGTTTCTAGAAAATTATTGAAAGACCTTAAAAGTGTGGTTTTGAGCTCTATATCCTCCATTTCTGTCATTTGTGTCCTGTTTCTTTGTCTCCGCATTTTTTATGCTTCCTTGTGTTGATAAAGTGGTTTTCTGTGCTAAGTGTCCTCTAGGGCCCAGTGGTTCAGCCTCCCCAATTACCTGAGGAGGGACACTCTTGGTGCTCCCCCTTGTGGTCTTTGTGCACAGTCTTGTTGTAGTTAAGCCTTGATTGTTGTAAGTAACACTGGGAGGGATTGACCTCCAGGCCAATTGGCTGTGAGAATCAGCTGTGTCTGCAGTGGGAGAACTTCTGTCCTGGAGCTCTAGGGAGGTGCTAATCTAGCCTCTGCCCGAGGCTATCTGGCAAACGCCTCCGTGCAAGGCTTCGGGGGGGCGCGTCCCAGGGGATCAACAGGGCAGGTGGAGCGAGCAGTTATGGCTGCTCTCAGTCCCATCCCCAGGGGCTCTGCCTCTCAGAGTCCTAGCAACCGCTGCAAACCTCGGAGAGAAAGCTGCCTTTGAGTTCCGACCGAAGCCAGACAGTCCCGCTTCTCCCGTTTGAGTCTGGGTCCCTAGAGACTCACCTGGATCTGGAGCTCAGAGTCTGAGATTCCCTCCTGATTGAAACAGACAACCGTGCCCTCAGCCGCCAAACCACTCTGCATGCACTCCGCACCTTAGTATTTTACTTCAGCACTGCGCCTCCTCTGAGTCTCGCTATGCTTTTCTCTTTCCTCCTAGTTGTAGAACTTCCACTCAGCCAGCCTTCCTGTGGTTCTGGATGATGTCCGTTCTGTATTTTAGTTGTATTTTTTAATTGGTTGTTCGAGGCAGCAAACTCTGGCGTTAACCTATGCCACCATCTTGGTTTCTCCTGGCTCTTTTCCTTTAGGCGCCATCTGATCAGCACTTACCATGTGCTGGGTGCTTTCCTAGGTACCTCGTTAGCACTCCTAACCTCCCTGTGCCAGAGGTACTGTTACTTTCACTATTTCACAGACGGGGAAACTGAGGCACAAAGTGGCTGAGGTCACCCAGGAAGGAAGCCCCAAGGCCAGGATCTGACCCTGGGCCACCTGTCTCCCCGGCCTGTCAGTCTTGCTACCCTGTTTCTACTGCGTGATCCTGGGGGGCCCCGTGTCACTGGTGAGAGTAGGACCCCTGGGAGCGTGTAGAGGCTTGGCAGTCATGGGGTGTCACGGTGGAGGGAGGCCATCTGCCTTGATTTGTCGTGGACAAATCCATTCTGCTCGCATTCACAGGCCCTTTATGAGTTTTCCAATTGGCAGTCACTCTTCATGAATAAGTGCTTGCTGAGTGCCCTGGGCAGGCAGTGGGGATACTGCAGAGAACAAACAAACAGCCCTGCCCTGGTGCAGTGATAATCGATGAACAAAAACCACCTCGAGGAGAACAGCTGTGAGCACAGATCTAGACGAGGATGATCCAGGAGCCGGGCCTGGCCTGGCCTGGAGGGTCAGGGGTTGAGATAAGACATGGAGGGAGAGTGTAGTTATCCAGAGGAGGTGATGGGGGGAGGGGGCCGGGCAGTCCAGCAAAGGTAAGAGCATGGATTAACACCCTGGTGCAGGCCAAGGCTTCGAGGCACTGAAAGACAGAGCAAAATAGATGGAGCACAGGGAACAGGGAAGAGAATTTTAAGCGATGAGGCTAGAGTTGTAGGCAGGGGTGGGTTAAACCACCTGTTGCCTTTAGTCTCTCATTTCAGACACAAGTACCAAGGAATTTTACCAACATCCCCAACCCACTGTCCCAGGGCCTGTGTTGTATGCAGCCTCACAGTTCTACATTCCAGCCACTAGTGGGCAGCGTCTCACTTCGCACCGTCAGAGGCTTTCAGGAAAGTTGAAAAGACTTGTTTGCTCCCACATTCTCCCAAACCTGCTCCAATGACGCCCAGCCCCACTAGACTCTGACCAAAAATCAAGACCCCAGAAGGCAGGGTGTAAGCAGGGTCGTGACCTTGTATGCAGTGAACCTCTTTGGCAGTCTGGTGAAGCCAACGTCTTCTCAAAACATTTTTAAAGGCATGAAATAAAACACATAGTTTTTACAAGAGAAACCAGTTACCTTTGACCCGCTGGTGTGGCTCAGTTGATTGAGCATCACCCAGTGCACCAAAGGTCGCTGGTTGGATTCCGGGTCAGGGCACATGCCCAGGTTTCCAGTTCAGCCCCCGGTTGGGGTGCATGTGGGAGGCAACCAATCAATGTTTCTCTCTCATATCAATGTCTCTCTCTCTCTCCCTCTGCTTCCCTCTCTCTTTGAAATCAATAAAAACATTAAATAAATAAATAAATAAATAAATAAATAAATAAATAATTATAAAATACATGTTTACATCGTATATGTTTTTATTAATGAACTAAATAACAAGATCTGGCAACAAGTCTAATTAGCTATCGTCACTGTGAAGTGCGATGAGCAGAAGTGGCGTTTCTAAGTATTTTCAATAACTAGTGTGATATGAAAATACCTGTGATTTCAGTTGGTGACGAAGCCTCGGGTGCTCCTAATACCGCTGCGGTCTGCTTCCTTCATAATTGACAGGAATGCTAATGTTTCAGTTAGCTGTGTGACAAATGAAAATACAGTGTCTTCTCATCCAAATTCACCAACTGCTCTCACGTAAGCCATGAAAAGACAGGCAGAACCCTGGATCATTGAGAAGAGGCGGGGAGAGGAGGCGAGCGTGGTCTTTCCCCTCTCTGAGTGCAGCTCACACGCTCCACAAGTTTTAGCTCCCTGCAAAACCCTGAGCCAGACAACGTGTCCCCAGCTGGTACACTTAGGATATGAAAGAATGAACGTAGAGCCCTGGCTGGTTTGGCTCAGTGGATAGAGTGTCGGCCTGCAGACCAAAGGGTCCCGGGTTTGATTCTGGTCAAGGGCACATGCCTGGGGTTGCAGGCTCAATCCCCAGTGGGGGGCGTGCAGGAGGCAGCCAATCAATGATTCTCTCTCATCATTGATGTTCCTATCTCTCTCTCCCTCTCTCTTCTTCTCTAAAATCAATAAAAATATATTTAACTAAAAAAAACAAGAATAAACATAGAGCTCTCAGGGTACTTGCTACGGAGTTTGGTGGAGAGAATAGTAACTAACATGCATTTTGCTTTAGCCGCTTACAAAACAGTTGCTTTCGAACCCATGACACTGTTGGATGTAAGCGCCCAAGGAAGCATATGGACAAAATGCCTCTTTGTTCTTTCTGAAGAGCAAGGAATGCTGAGGGCGGGGTGGCCAGCAAAGCTGCAAGAGCAGCCCAGCACCTTCTCCCTGGGAGCCGGGAGCCACTTTTTTATTCCTTCGCTCAGCCATTCATTCCACTGAGCTCTCCGGCACAGGGTCCGCAGCCGAAGTGTCATCAGGGGACGCCGCGTCCTGTGGAGACCTCCTCAAGCTCTCCCAGGAAGTGCTCTGCCTCGGACAGACGGATAGCAGCGCCCGCCACCAGCTGAGCCTCTAGGTGACCCCGGCCACCGCGCTGTGCCCAATGGGAGCAAACACATTGCTCAACCCCATGGCAGCCTGAGTTTCCAGAGCAGCCATCCTTCCTGGAAACCAGGCCATGCCCTGGGGACAGAGCCCACGTGTGGTTCAAGCAGGACCGACACAGAGACCGGCCAAGTCCTTGGCTTCCCCATGTAGTCCAGGGAGCAGAACCGGGGAGGGGGCCGGGGGGACTAGGATAAAGAGGCTGAAAGGGACAAATGAACCCAGCAGACCCTGCCCAGTCATGCAGGGCTCCAACAAAAATCGCAGACAGTCATAAATGCGCCGTTCCCACCTACATGTCCAGGTTGCCAGCTGCACTTAGAAGAGAGAGAATTACACTTGACCCAGTTTAAGAAATAATAACAGGAAATGGGTCAGAGTCCCAGGAGGCGATAATGAGACCTACCTACACAAGCAAAAACATTCGGAAGCAGTGGGGTTAATCTTGAACACTCCTAATAACCTATCCCAGTAATCCCTGAGTCTCCGCCATGGGTGTCACACCGAGCCCTGGGTCTTAGCAAAATAAGGCTCCGGGGGCAGGTTGGGACGATAGCAGCTGAATGGCGTAGCCGGCAGTTCAGAGGTAAACCTGGGTCAGACGCCAGGGCCAGCAGTTTGCACAAGAAGGTGTGGGGAAGGCTGCTTCAAGGAAGAAGCCACAAAACCCAAATCCCAAAGCAGAACAAAGGTGTGCGGTCAGGTGCCAGGGCACAATCAGCTCCAAGCCCCGGAGGAACGGTGAGTCAGGATCAGCCGGGGGTGTCATTCTGGCAACATCCCTGATGACTTCAGCCCGGAGAAGTGTCAGGTGGTGCTTCCTGGCCCATCCTCACATGTGGGACCTTCAAAACATGAACACGCCCTGTCCAGGTGGCTCGGGTGGTTGGAACATTGTCCCAAAAGGTGGCAGGTTCGACTCCCAGTCAGGGCACATGCCCAGGTTGTGGGTTCCATCCCCGGTTCCTGTGTTGTGGGTTCGGTACCTGGTTGGGGCACGTATGGGAGGCAACCAACAGATGTCTCTCTCTCTCTCTCTCTCTCTCTCTTTCTCAACATCAAGTTAAAAAATACATAGTCTCGAGTGAGGACTAAAAAAACACAAACATGTGTGTCCTCGGAAGTCTGAGACATGCAATCAATAAGGACTACGTGGAAGTCGGACCAGCAGATAGAAGGAGGGGCTGTGTCAGTCCCCATTCTCTAGCAACAGACATTGAATGTAGCCGATTTAAGTCGCAAAGGAAGGCTCTAGAACCAGGCTTGAAGGGCATGCAGCCATAACAATGCCATGACCGTGTCCATGCGAACCTACAGCCACCGCTCCCAGGGCACAGACGCAGGGGTGGCTCCCCAGCACCACGGCAGACAACAGGTGCTTCACGAGAAGCGCGGCTGCTCCTGCCTCTGGGATCTGGGTGCCATTGCTGCCCTGTCCTCCCCAGAGCGGAGTCATGGGCCCCTTCCTTTGTGCCCTAACTTGTCATGCAAGGTTGCATGGGCAGAGCGTACTATTGCTCTCGAGGTGGGCAAGGCTGGGAAAGTGAGCACCACATCCTCATCTGCCACCGCTGGAATCCGGCTCTGGCACGTGGTAGGGTGTGGGGAGCCAATATAGGGTTAAGCCTTGGACTGACCTGTTGGCAAAGTCACAAACAAGTCCCAGCTTAGAGGGCACAGTCCTCTTAGCATAATTAGGCCTGACCTTATAAAGCTCCCCAGATCTTATCTGGGAAGCAATGGGCTGAGGGAAGTGCAGGAAGTGGCCAAAACAAGTGAAACTCACAAGAACTGTGTAACTATGGTAACCACTACCTTGTTTACCTCTGACTATAAAATAAAGGCTCAGTTTGCCTCGGGATCTTTCTCTGTGGCCTCAGCCGGGCACAGGAAGATCCACAGTGACTAAAGACAGCTAGAGAGTTCTGAACACTGTCTCCGTGTAAAACATTCTTCGCCGACTCCGTCCACACCTTTGGGAACCCCTGGCCCGCTGGGTCTGGATCCCGGCACCCCAACATTTCCAAATTATCTCTTGTCTCTTCTCTTTCATTTGTGTGCGGCTCCTCTTCCAGATCCTGAACGCTGAACCACGCGGGACGTGGAGGGAAACATTTACAACAGTAGGGGGTGACCCAGAGTCAATCAGGGCTCGGATGCTGAGCAGCCAAACCAATGGCAGAGTCTCCTTTGGGGAAATCTGTGGAGGGAGGTTCATGAAATGCATTGGCTCCCACACCGGCCTCCATTGCAACTCTGAGGAGCTGAGTAACAGACACCGCATGGGTATGGGGTGCCCTGGTGTAATCAGGATGGCTGCTACACGCCTCCTTCCTCTTCAAATGTTATCAGGGTCATATTTGCTTTAGAGAAAATTTTAAGGAAATAAAACATCGCAATGCATGTTAAGTCCCATTTTACCTCTTCCCATTCCTGTTTCATCCTCTCCGGAGATAAACTCTCTCTCTCAGAGGCCTGTGTGTTTTATCACTTTATTACCTGTTTTATGCCCATACATTAATCAGGGTTATATGTGCCTGTAAACTGCAGATGGTAGTACTTTACATATGACTGTTTCTCTCACTGACTACTGTGCTCAAGGGTGATCCTCATTGATTCTCATAGTCCCAGTTCGTTCGTTCTAGCTACTAGACGCACACACCTAAATTTAGTTCTCTAATCGCCTTTGGAGGGACTGCATTTGAAAATAATTTGGATTATTTTCAACATTTTACCGTTAGAAATAAATACGCAGTGAACACTCTTACCTGTCTCTCTGGGCTTGCCTGTGAGTCTTTCTAGTGCAGATGCCAGGGTTTCTCAACGGCGGTGCTATTGGCATTGGGGCCTGGATAGTTCTTTGTTGGGCAGGGGTGGGAGGACAGGGTAGACTGTGTTTGGCAGCTGGCTGTTACCCTGTAGAGGCCAGTGCACCGGTGCCCTCTCCAGTCAAGATAAAAAATGTCTCCAGTGTTGCCGAATGTTCCCTGGGAGCAAAGCACCAGTGAAGGGCCACTGGCATATGTGTCCCGGAGGGAGCTGCTGAGTTAGGAAGTGCGAACAATTTACCTTTACCGGCTGCTGCCAAACTGCTCCCCAAGGAGTGGCACAAATGCACTCATACCCACCATGCACGGGAGCCCCATGTCCCCACAATGCCAAGATTGCTTTAGAATGGAATAATTTGACAGTCTGGTGGGTGAGACTTGGTTTGCTTTTTATTTTAATTGGCACTTTTTCTTTTCAAACAGATAGTACCGATCCATCCCTTTTCAGTAGTTATGCTGAGCCTTCATTGGCAATCCCCAGAAAGGAGAGGACCTAACTCCGCCAGCCCAACACGGGGAACTGAGGCCGGACTCTACCTGCCAGGCACGCAGCAACAGAGCTGACGCTCCACCAGGAAGCCTGAGGGGGGAGGGGGGGTGAGGGGAGGAGTCTCTGAATGAGGGCACAGCCCTCTGTGCTGTGGGAAAAGGTGAGCACCTTGCATCTGTTCTAGTCTGTTTGGTGGGGGCGGGGGAGGCAAATGCAGGTATTGGAAGGGGCACGCTAGCCCCTTCTTCCTCTAGTGCAGTGGTTCTCAACCTTGGCTGCACATTAGAATCACCTGGGAATCTTTTTAAAAATTCTGATTTCTGGGCCTCATCCTCCGGAAATTCTGTTTCTTTGTTACTAATGTTGTGGCCCCACCCCATAACAAAGAAACAGAATTTCCGGAGGATGAGGCCCAGAAATCAGGATTTTAAAAAGATTCCCAGGTGATTCTAATGTGCAGCCAAGGTTGAGAACCACTGCTCTAGTGGAAGGGGGAAGAGAGGTGGCCTCTTTGGCCCAGAGCAGGATGGGTGGGGACAGCAGCAGCCCTAGTGTCCCGCCTAGGGCCCACCCCAGAGTAGCCGCTGCAGCTACAATAGCTGTGATGGCATTTGTAAGCAAGGGCAGTGGGCAGGGGCAGGTGAGAAAGCAATGGGAACAGGTGCCTACATGACTGTAGGTGAAGGGCAGCATCAAAGTGAGAGGAGAGGAGGCCCCAGTGAATGCACTGGCATCTCCCCAAGCTCAGGACACAGGCATCAGGCCTTGACTCATGAGTGTGTGTGAAGACAGTGGCGAGGAGTTTGTGAGACCCTGTGCTCCTCCATAGTTGGAAAGGGAGCGGTCAGAGGCCAGCAGTTGTACTGGTCAGAGTGGGGCCCATCCACCTATTGGCCCGTTGTCACAGCACCAGAGTATCCTTTCATTGCAGAATAGAGCAGGATGGGTGGGGAACCACTGCTATAAACCCACAGTCAGTAAGGACCACACATGAATGTTTCATGTGTTAGCTGAGCAACCTGGTTAGATTGTAAATTCTTTAAAGGTAGAGATCATGTCATATGATTCCTCCATATACCCCACAACAGGTAGCACAGAGTTGGGCTCATAAGTTTTTAATAACACTTGTTGGATCATATTCTTTGGGGCCCAATGAAAATACTGGCATGAAATGGATTTAGTCGCCCATTATCCCACCCCCTAGCACACACATACACACCTTTTTTCTATTTATCAAAAAATATAAAGTACTCTCAATTGTATGACTTCATTTCTCTTCCTAAAATATCTGTACAGTAAGGACACGGGGATGACTCACCCATTTTACAGGTAGGGTAACTGAGACCTACCACTTTTGACTTGACCCTTAAGATAGAGACTCAACATGGAAATCCAATTGGCTTCCCAGTGAACCATACCCCAGCGCTTCCTGCGCTCCTCCCCGTCCCCAACATCGGGCACCATGGAGGGCCTCAGATACATTTTTGTTCTTAATGCAAAACATCAATTAAAGCCTCCTTCTGACATGAATAGGGCACAGCAGGTGATAAAAGTAGGCAGCTGCCAGGGCTCTGTGAGCACCGGTTTGCCAGTCTCTGTGTTCACTGAAGACCATCTAGGTGCCAGTGTGTAGATTAATGGGGAAGACAAAGAGGGAAGAAAAAAAAGAACTCCAGGAGTTTGGGGAAAAGAACCTCATTGTGAAGTGAATGCAGGTATGTGGAGAGATTAGGTGGGACACTCCCCAAGTCCATGAAAAAAGGGAATTTAAATCCTATTAAAATGGAACTTATTATAAATCCTCAGATGCAGCTGTTCTAAAATTTTCGAGAGGAAGGAATTTGAAAAAAAAAAAAAAAAGAGGAATCCATCTTGCCAAGAGACATCTCCCTGGTAAAATCCAAGAGCTAAAGGCAGGACACATGCTCGGGTTGGGGCTCTGAGACGATCTGAAGTGTTACTCTGAGTTATAGTACTTCACTGACGGGAATGTTAAATGTCCCCAGAACCAAGTGTTGCCTCTAGCCCCAAAATCAAGAGTGGAGGGCTGAGATTAAATGCGGGAAAGAAATACTCATGCCTTTGTTACTAATGCCTAAAGTAATATCATCATTTATCAGCCAGCATTGTGTGCCAGGCACTTTGTCACAGTAATGCTGGGAGGTAGGCCCTCTTATTAGCGTTTTTCACAGGAAGAAACGGGGGTTCAGAGAAGTCAAGCGGCTGGAGTGAAACCCTGGTCAGAGTTTAGAGCCCTTTTTTTAAAAAAACATATTTTTATTGATTTCAGAGAAGAACATCAATGATGAGAGAATCATTGGTTGGCTGCCTCCTGCACAACCCCCTTTCCCCATCCAGCCAGCAACGTGGGCACGTGCCCTTGACCAGAATCGAACCTGGGACCCTTCAGTCCGCAGGCCCACGCTCTACCCACTGAGCCAAACCAGCCAGAGTCCTAATCTCGATGCTAATACGCCAGGTTCTCTGGGTCCGAACCTGCATGTTTGTGCGCATCAAGGTGGGGCAGCAAAGTTATCCAGGAGACTTCCTCTTACAAAGCTCAGAGCCCATGTCCTTGGAAGATGTGCCCTCCATTCAAGCGCGCGTGGTGCCCGCGGGGTCAGGATCATGAAGGGGCTGGTTACCTGGGTTTTAGAGGAAGGGTGAGCGGGAATGCGACCCTGGGGGGCGTGCGCACACAGGCAAGAAGAAGAAAACGAAGAGGCCTAAGTCACAAGCCTGGGGACATAGTGCCCCAGCTCAGAGGGATTTGGAGAGGGGCTGGGAAGGGCTGGAGGTTCGGGAACCGACCTCCAGAATTGCTCCAGGACGGCTGGGCCGGCCCTGCAGGTGGTCAGCCTGCGGGGAGGGGACTGAGAAACGGGGACGACCGGGTTTTAGGGACCGAGAATCTCCGGCAGCAGGTGGCGGGCGGGAGGGGCTGCGGGTACAGCCGCCACCGCGCCCAGGCCTCCCCCCGTCCCCGCCCCACCTCCTCCGTCCCCGCTTCCTGGAGGCCCCCCTCTCCGCAGCCACAGCCCGCCCCGCCCCTCGGTTTCCATCTCTGCAGCCTGAGCGTCAGGGAGGCCGTTGATTGGCCCGCTCTGTCCCCGGCCAGCCAATCAGCAGCTTGTGCCGAGGCGGG
>NW_005871238.1:2222445-2239843 GCF_000147115.1 Myotis lucifugus | reverse complement strand
TGGGGGCAGTCCTTTTTTACTTCCATCCCCATTCTCTTGTTCATCTGTCCCTGCATCCTCCACCCCACCCTCATGCGCCCTGCAACCTTTCCCAGCTCCTTGGGCACACCATCTGCCTCTGCTCCCCCTTCCCCGGGGACTTAGCTTCTTTTATTGAGACTTTTAAATAATTAAATGCCCCAAGGCCTCCCCCACACTGACCCCAGCCCTGGCCTGGGGTGCTATTCAAGGACAGGAGCTGGGCTGGAGGGCTGCCAGCCCCCCACCCCCCACCCCCACCCTTCAGCTCCTTTCTCTTCCTGCTCAGCTGCCTGGCGGCTAATGGGCCTTTTCTCCTGCTTTGGCCCCTCTGCCTGCCAGGCCACAGAAACCAAACAAAAAGAGAAGAGCTGTAAGGAACTGCTGGGGGTGAGGTGGGAGGAAAACCCCAGACCTACCTGAGCTGGGAAAGGGATGGGGGCAGAGAGGTCCAGAGCAGCCTGTCCTGGTCCCCATCTTTGGGGAGAAGTTGGGGGGGGGGCTCTTTCTCTAACCCTGGGGGCTGTTTGGCTGAAGGGGGTGTGAAATGAGGAGAAGGCTGGAGGCTGTCAATCACTTGAATGGTCTGGGGTTTGGGCAGCTTCCCCATGCAAATTACCCCAGTGAGTCACGGAAAGTTTGGTGTGGACACAAAGAAGCTGCTTCTGTCACCCGCTGCTCCCCCCCACGAGTTCCCTTTTGCTGCCTTAGGAAAACACCACTTCCTCCCCCAGCCAATTTCCCCAAAGGGCCCGCCCCACCGGTGCAAACTGACGTGCCAGGCCCTCCCTGGCCACTTCCCCCCCAGCCAAATGGCAACAATTTCCCACCTTAGTTTCAAACCCCCTTTCCTCCTTCTCCCGTTCATAAAGGGGAGAGGCCCCTATCCCCCCAAGGCCCATTGGCTTTTCCGAGCCCGCCCATGGACGGGGGGTGGGGGGGGGGGGTTGAGAGGGGAACTGACACTGGATGTTTGGCTGGGAAACAAAAAGGTTGTTCAAAGTGCTGGCGCTTGGGCCAGCCTGCCCATCTGTCCTCCTTTGGACGAGGGTGCGGGGGGGTGGGGGGACGACGACACTCTGCCCCATGCTCCTCCTGGGCTGGGGCCAGCTCTGGGCAGAGCCAGGGCCCCTGGGAGGGGAGACCTCCATTTGGGGCAGCAAGGTTATGCTGCAATAGACTGGGGCTTTGTGCTTTGAGGTTCTCCTTAGGCAAAAATCCCTTGATTGGGTGTTGTTTTACCTCTTCAGAAATAGGGTTCAATGGAAGAATCCCAGGTTTTGGGGAAAGATGGGGAAGAGTGGGATCTGGGTTCCCTGCCATTCAATAATACCGTTTGAGTTGTTCTAGAATGGGATTCCATCAACACCATTCACCTGTGTCCTCGCACATTCAGAAGCTGGGTGCGAAGGAGTGGCCCTGGAGTTAGACGACCATCGTCCACGCCCATCTCGCCATCTGCTTGCTGTGTGATCTGGGCAGTCGCCCAGGCTGTCGGAGTCCCAGTTTCCTCTCTGTCAATTGGGGGTAAGATCACCCACCACCTCTGCTCCCAGCGTGAGGAGAGTAAGCTGACTGGGGGCTGGTGCTCTGTAAATGGAGAGGCTGCGCAAATGTATGGCCTCAATCTCCCCACATCCACACTTCCCAGGAGGTAGAGTGGGCATGGCCCTTTAAACGTTTTTCAAAGTACTTCACATCTATGATTTCGTGGGGCAATTGAGACCAGAAAGGTCTAGGGCAGCGGTTCTCAACCTGTGGGTCGAGACCCCTTTGGCAGTCAAACGACCCTTTCACAGGGGTCACCTAAGACCATCCTGCATATCAGATATTTACATTACAATTCATAACAGTAGCAACATTACAGTTATGAAGTAGCAACGAAAATAATTTTATGGTTGGGTCACAACATGAGGAACTATATTTAAAGGGCCAGAAGGTTGAGAACCACTGGTCTAGGGCAATGCAGAGATCTGTTTTTGGAGAGCAGGGATGGAGGTTTCCCTCCCCTTTGCCCCCCTCTCCCAGGATCCTGAATCTCCCGTGTTTTTTTTGTGTGTGTTTTGTTTTTTTTTAGGTTTTTTTTGTCTCCCTCTTCCAACTGCTTTGCAACACCAGCCCAACCTGATTTGGGAGGAACTGTGGGAACTCTAGGTTAAGGTGCTAAGAGATCTCAATAAATTTAAAATAAAAAGGAATCTCCCCTCTGTCTTACCCAGTAAAAAGGTATAGCAGGTGCTAGTTATGATTCTGAGGCCACAGGCGGCAGGTCTTTTGGGGTAACTCCCTGCCCCTCCCTTTCTGCAGAAGGGCTGAGCTGGTGGGCTGGGTGAGGAAGTGGAGGGGAAGAGAGGACAGCAGTGGCTGCCCAGGCCACACAGGGAACAAAGCCCCTCCTACCTGGCTTCATGCCCTGCTCCTCCTCCCACCCACTGGCCTCCGGTTTGTGTTGGCCAAGGTGCCCATGCTCGGAGCTGGGTTGGGTTTCTTCTCTCTGGCCTAATATAGTCAGGGCATTTCTCAAAACATCTTTCTTTGTCAAGTTTTGCTCAAGCTAACCTCACCCATCTCTGATATTTCCACTTGTCTAGCAACAGTCTGAGCGTTGATGTGTCATGTATTGTTCTGTGTAATCCATTGGTTTGCATGTAATCCCTGCTGTCAGTGTTTGATGCACTCTCATGTATAATCACCCCTCGCCTCCTTTGCACTGACAGCACCCTGAGGATAAACACCCAGTTCCGCTGTCTCTGCCCGACTCCCCACCCTGAGCGTCTCCCAAAGACCTTTCTCCGGACGTAAGAGGGCCCTTACTCCAGGATACCCACCGCCTACTGGGCAGCCAGAGGCTCAAAACGCAAAGCCACAAAAATATCTTTCAATCTGCCACATGCAGACGGCCCTGTGCTGGATTCCAGATGGACCCTGGACCCCAAGGCCAGCACTCATCTCCAATCCCTCGCATCCGACCACAATGATAACTTTTACAAGTGCTTTTCCATCCTGTTCCACCCACCAGGGTATCTCTGAATCTCATCCCAGGACACAATTCGTGTCCCATTTGTTGTTTTTCCACCTGGGCGGTGCCATGGGAAAAGCCTGTGGGTCGAGCCGTGACTGTGACAGGGAGATTATTTTCCTTCTGTGAGAACAAAAGGAGCCACTGAGAACGAAGCCTCCACCTGACGGTGAGAAAGGAAGTGGGTCACGGCGACCAGGAGTCCCTGTGCTTTGCACCCGGGCTGGGAAATAGCTCTGAGGGTGAAGCATCCGTCTGGCGGGTCCGTCTCTACTGGACGGGGATTCTTCAACTGCAAAGAGCCAACAGGCAAGGGGTGGGGGTACACCAAGTGTCTGGGCTGGGTACCTGGCCCCCCAGTCCTTCCTGCTGTCAGATTCAGACCCAGGGGTTTTTTTTAGATGCTGTGGTGGACAGGGGGCAGTACCCAGAGTGGCCTCTAGCACCTTATGTTCAAGCTGGAATATGACATGTAAATAAAGCAGCAATCCATGAGAGACACACACACAAAATCCCACACATACATGAGGGTGGGAGCAGTGACTTCTTCCTATAGGAGTCCTGTGTATTTTTATAGAATCACTAAGACTCGGATAAATGCCAAGGATGGCATGGAGGAGAGGCAACCTGAGCTTGGACATAAAGTGTGTGTCAGATGAGACTCCAGACTCGGTATCTCTTGCAGACTCTGGACCGTGAACTGTGCCTCACTGTAAAAGTCCCTGGAATCCAGAAGACCTGCGGGCGACGGGTGACAGGGAGAGAGAGAAGAAACCCGGGTTCCAGTTCTGCCTTCATTGTTTTTCTCTGTTTACTCAGCCAGTCCTGGGTTGGAGTCTGACTGCCACTGGCCAGCAGTGTACCCAGGGGTAGATTGTTTCCCCTTCCCTGAGTGTAAGTCTCCTCTTCTGTACTCTCAGGGTCATATCAACCCCACAGAGTTATTCTGAGGATGGAATGAGGTTGTGTGCACGGTGAGTGCTCACTAGTGCTGTTTTATTGTGATTCTTCTAGCCCATCACAAACATAAAGGCAGAAAAGGATAAAAGAGGTAGCATCCTCATTCATTCATGTACAGTATTGTTCAGAGCCTATACAATATTTCATGCCAGACCCTATGCAAGCCTCAGAGATACTGTGTAGCATCAAAACAGACAGCCCCGCTCCCGGAGCCAGCAGCCCACCCGGGAGACAGAGAAATAATCACACGGAGGAGTGGATCATTTCGACTGAAAGGGAGAAACTTGAACCGAACACGGCCCTGCTGCCTTGGCAATAGTGGCCAGAGAGAAACCCAGGACAGTGCCTGTCTTTGCACCCATGGGCTGGGGTTGGGAGGCCTGGAGGAGGCGGGAGGGTGGCAGTTTCAGGTCTGAGGGAAGGACATGGAGGCTTTACCATGGCCACGGTCCACTCTTGGCTTTTGCCTGGAGAGGCCACTGCCATTTCACGTAGGGATTAGGGTCCAGGGTAACCAGGCCTTTGCCCTGAGGTCCCCGGAGTGACCCACACTTTAGGTCCTGACCCCACCCACTCCCTTGAGGAAAGGGAATTAGGGTGAAATGAGCCCCTCAGGCCTGACCCCACGCAAGCCCCTGTCCCCCTCTGCCTCCTGTGCTCCTCACTGTGGTCACGCTCCGGAAAGCAGGTGTCAGGAGGCAGCAGCTGTTGTGGTCGGTCCTCTCCAGATTCGGGGGTGCCCTGCCTCCCCCACCCTGGCTGCCATTGGCTCACAGGAGCCAAAACAGACTCCCTCTCCCTGCCCCACACCACCCAACCCCAAAACAAAGACGGTCCGGAAACACCTGGAGGAGCAGGCAGCTGGTGAGGGACCTCTGCCCAAGAGAAGAAAGGGTGTTCGTTTGGGGAGCAGTGAGGCTGGTGAGGAGTGGGGAGGGCTCGGGCACTTCATCACCCTCCTCTTGCACCCACCAGCTGCTGGGAACGAACTGCTGAGTCGCTCACATGTGCCGTCTCTCCCAGCCTGCCTCCCCCTACCCCCTCCCCCCCGCCCCCGCCACACACACACACACTCCCCGCACAGGAAAGGGATCACTCCCCTCTAGCACCAGCTTTAGGAGAGAGCCAGGACGAGAACAACCAGAGAAAGCTCCCAGCAGGCCTTGCCTCTGCCCCTTCCCTCCTTCCACGGCCTCCTCACTCTCACCAGAGTCTGATCCTCTTTCAACCGTGGTCCAGGCGTGAGCCAGAACCCTCACCCTAGGCCTCAGCCTATGTTACATGAAAGCTCGTTCCAAAAATAAGTCTTCGTTCACTTCCCAACATATTTATCTAGATCTGTGTCCTGATCTGCCTATGCTGCTTATTATTTCCGGTTGTTGTGGCTCAGGTTGGACAGGCTTAACCAAGTAGACCGGATGAAGCCTCCACCCAGGACCTGGTGTGCGTGTATGTGTGTGTGTGTGTATGTGTGTGCGTGCAAGTGTATGTGTGTGTGTGCGTATGTGTGTGAGAGAGTGTATGTGTGTGTGAGTGTATGTGTATATGTGAGTGTATGTGTGTGTGAGTGTGTGTGAGCGTGTGTGTATGTGTGCGCGCACGTGTGTGCATGTGTGTGTGGGCTCCGCTCACAGGACTCCCTCTCCACCTCTTTAGAAACCCCGAGGAGGGCACTTTCCCTTTTAGGTCTGGAACAGCAGGCCTGGAGGGGACAGTGAGGAGAGGACACTTGCCCTGCGGCCCTGGTGGGAACACCACGGTTTACTCAACCCTTATCTTTTCCTTCAGCAGCTAGTGTGCTCAGACTGCCCTGGGCCCAGTCACGGACCGCACATAAAAAGAAGTAGGATACATCATGGCTCCTGGTATGGAGGCTCATGGGGTCACAGCTGGAGCGGGACTCGAGTTTGCAAAGCCACCAGACTTCACCCAAAAGCAATACATGAAGATGTGCTGACTGTATTTGTTATAAAGGTGTCATCGGTAATAAGCCAGGTGTTCACATCCTTAAGAAACTCTGGAGCAAGAAATATGGGCTAGCCCTGGCGGGTGTGGCTCGGTTGGCTGGGCCTTGTCCCGGGCACCTAGGCGTTGCCAGTTCGATTTCCAGTCAGGGTACATGTCCGGGTTGTGGGTTCGATACCTTGTGTGGGGAGTGCAGGAGGCAGCTAATCACTGTTTCACTCTCGCTTCCATGTTTCTCTCTCTCTCCCTCTCCCTTCCTCTCTCTAAAAATCAATAAAAATAGTTTTTAAAAGAAGTAGGTGCTAAAAGTGTGAGCAGTTTTAAAACACATGGATAAATGTTGAACAGCCCGGAGGTAAGTGTTTTTAAAGAGAACAAGTGAAATCATTCAGGGACGCCATCCCGAAGAGGCCATGGGGAAGGGGGAAGGCGTCCACTGTGGAGACAGACACACGGAGGCTGTCAGCCCGTGTCCACCGCCTCCCCCTGGGCTTTGCTCCCCTCACCTGTGAGCTTGAGGTGACAATGCCTGGCAGGTGCGCCGCTGCGGGAGAGTCTGTCAACGTGAGTGTTCAGCACGAGGTGCTCATATCCCAGAAAAAAGTGTCAAGTGACTTTTACAAGTAATTTTAGGCCCTGCACATTGGCCGAGTAGAGAAATTTGCAAATGCTGGCACAGCTACAAGGAACGGTGAGCAGGAGAGAACGGACAAGGTGAGGGGTCCTGGCAGGGTTCATTTGGGGTTGGAAAGACTGGGAGAGCCTTGCATTCCCGTCTTAGGGATTCTGAGTAGGAAAGAAAGGCAGCAGGGAGGGAAAGCAGGGTGGAGATGGAGGTTTGGGTTGGCCCGGGCTGCCCAGGCTAGTGGGGCCGGTCGAAGGCTGTTGTGGAATTTCAAGAGTGAAGGGGCAGGTCCGGGACTCTGTGCTGGAAATGGGAATGGAATGGTGAGAGGTGGTTTAGCACAAGGGCCTCATTTTATGTATGAGAAAATGGCAGAGGCCCAGAGGCCAAGGGACTAGTCTAGGATGTCAAAGATGCCTATTAGGAGGCCTGAGGTAAGGCCCTCTACTACCCAATTCCTCAGCCCAGAGCTATGTCCACCACCCTGCAGGGGCCTCCCAAGTGGTCAGGAAGGGTGCTCCGTGGTGGGGGGAGTATTTCCTGCCACTTCTGTCAGAGGACCTTCCTGACCCAGGCCAGCCTCTCCAGGCCACTGCCTTCTAGACAAGCCTACTTAGGAAGTTAATTGATAACTGAAGTTCTCGCACATTCTGGTTGAAAGTGCCTCCGCCCCTCTCTAAATTACATTTACATTTCAATAGCAGGTACTTAAGAACGTGGGAGCCTGCAAGGTTTAAAGGATTGTTTTCTTAAGGTTCAACCCACAGGTTGGCTCTTTTGAGCTGGGACTCCTCACGGGCAGATCCTGAATGGACCTGATTTTTTCTTTTTCTTCCATCTGATCCAAATCCCTTTCATCTACTTGCTTATGTTTTGGCAACTTTGACATTCATTCAACAAATATTCACTAACACCTATGAGGCACCAGACACACTTGGCAAGGTCCTGGGCCCACGTTCTAGCTAAGAATCGAAGTTATAAGGACAAGGACAGAGAGAACTGAGCATCATGGGAGCACATGTAGGGGGAAGGAGGAGACGTCACTGGACAGGTACTTGGAAGAGATGGTCTGAGAGACGAGTTAACTAGGCAAACGTGGGCAGGTGAAAGGGGGGCAGGGAATTCCTTGAGCAAAGGCCCAGAGGCTGCAGTCCCAGGCATAGGTTAGCGGACACCAGTCGAGTGAGGGTGGGGAGAGCTGCCTCCAGCTGAATCCTTGCAGGGGAAGCCGAGGTCCCACGCGTGCCCTTTGGTCTTATAAGGAATATGCTGGGTGCTCCTTCCTGGGGCCGTGGCCATGGCGACAGCCTGCTGTTGATGTGCTGGATGCAGAGCCTCACTCCTAGTGCACATCTGGGCTGGGAGGGAGAATATATGGGTGGTAGCCTGGATTCTTCTTCCTAACCAGCTGTGTGAGTTTGGACAAGCCCCTCCATTTTCCTGTCTCAAAAATTAAAGGGTTGGATGACATGATTTCTATTCCTTTCTTCAGCTTTTGATTCTAAATCATCTCCATTATCCCAGCAATCACTGGAGGGCAAATTAGCATCGTAATTATCATCATTTTCAATTAGTTGAACTGAAAAGTTTTGGGGGATGGGAAGGGCAATGAGCACTCCTCTTCTCTTGTTTGCATCACGCTCCTGCCTGATGAGGTTTCCGTTTCTAAGCAGCAGGGAGGCAGCTGCAAAGAGGTGAGGAGCTCAGGGCTCTGGTGTGAGGCTGCCTGCAAGGTTCTCATCAGCTCTACCACCTACCTACTGGCTGTGCAACCTGGGCCCAGTCACTGTACCAATCAGGCCCCATCTCCCCATTTGTAAGAGTGGATTAGAAATAGAGTCCAGCCCAGCTGGTGTGATTCAGTTGGTTGAGTGTTGTCCCATGCACCAAGAGGTCGCTGGTTCCATTCCTGGTCAGGGCACAGGCCCAGGTTGCCGGCTCGATCTAGGCAGTGGATCCATATGTCTCTCTCATGGATGTTTCCAGCTCTCCCTCTCCCTTCCTTTCTCTGAAATCAACAAAAATGTATGTTTTTAAAAGAATCCATCTCACATTGTTGTTATGAGGATTAAATTAGATCAATAACTACTTAGAATTAGAGCTTTTCACATTTAAGTTACTCAATAAATGGGAATTGTAGATTTAAGTAGAATTGGTCCTGAGATGAATAAGGACACTCTGGCATTCCTTCCATGACATGATTTCTATTCCTTTCTTCAGCTTTTGATTCTAAATCATCTCCATTATCCCAGCAAACCTGATAACTGGAAGGAAACCATTATTAAAGTAATAGTTCCTACTAGTGCCTCCAAAAATGGCTAGAGTTAATGCCATCTAAGCAAGTCTGTGTCCTCTCCCATAGAAAAATGACTTTCAATCCTTTGTTTAAAAAAATCTTCACAAAGCCCATCCTAGTGTCATATGTAGCCAATAGTAGGCACTAGAAGAACCGGCTGAATGAATGAATGAATGAACTCGTGTCTGACCGCTCTCATTCTTGCTGAAATGGTGGTGTCCTTGCCAGACAGCTCATCTTGGTCCACAGAGCAGCTTTGACCTGCTGGCTCCATGGTCTGCTTGTGATTAATACCAAACTGGGGTACATGCTCATCCAGACACAGAGTGGGCGGGAAAGGGATTTTCCAGTAACGACTTTGCTTACCTCCCTCCCGCCCACCTGTAGAATCACACCCACGTGCTCTCCTTTCCCAGAAGAGAGAAATGAGGACGTTGAAAAGGACAAGCCTGACTTCTGGAGAGTTCTGGCTTTCTCTCCACATCATTTCTTTATAGAATTGGCAAGAAACATGTTTGCATTCAGTCTAAGAAGCTACCAGGGCTCTAGATAAGGATCTTATACAAACGAGTGTACCCAGATGTGCAGCCGGCCCTATCCCCACCTTTGATGGGAGCCTGGTTCTCTGGACCCATCAGCTCCAAGTCATTTTGTTCCCAGCTGCCACCTGGCTCTACCACTCCCCACCTCCAGACCCATAGACAAGGGCAGGTCTTAATGCAACCCTTGTCCAGTAAACCCGACGAGCTGCCCAGAGCACATCAGATAAGAGGGGTGTAGCTGCGGAGGTTGAAGCAAAGGTGACTTTATTTACCACCAGCAGCAGGGAGGGGCCTTTTAAAGTTCAGTGAGCTCCAGGGGAGAGAGGGTGGGCCAGGACAGAGGCGGTGCTAAACTGGGAGAGCAAGCTCAAGCCTTGTCTGTACCCCCACACCCCTCCTTGGTGCTAGTCCACTGTCATTCTGGGAGACCAGTGGTAACATACTATGATTTTTCAAGAGAAACCTGAAATGTACTTTTAGTTGACATCTCCCTAAATTCTAATGTTGTTAACTATTTTTTTTTAAAGTGTTAAACGGCCTGGCTGGAGTGGCTCAGTGGTTGAGCATCAACCCATGAACCAGGAGGTCAAGGTTTGACTCCCGGTTGGGGCACATGCCCAGGTTACGGGCTCCATCCTCAGTAGGGGGTGTGCGGGAGGCAGCCGATCGATGTTTCTGTCTCATCCATATTTCTGTCTCTCTCTACCTCTCCCTTTCTCTCTCAAAAAATCAATAAAAACATTTTAAAAAAACGTGTTAAATGCTTTTTTAAAAGTACATACATTCATAGGCCCTCATTTACCTATGATGCACCTGGGACCACCTGGGTGTGGGGATGTGGGGGTTTCCAACCTGGCCCCCCCATACTAGGAGTGAGGCTCTGCATCTAGCACATGAACAGCAGGCTGTCGCCATGGCCACGGCCCCAGGAAGGAGCACCCAGCATGTTCCTGATAGGACCAAGGGCATGAGTGGGATCTCGGCTTCCCCTGCAAGGATTCAGCCGGAGGCAGCTCTCCCCACCCTCATTCAACTGGTGTCCACTAACCTGTGCCTGGGACTGCAGCCTCTGGGCCTTTGCTCAAGGAATTCCCTGCCCCCCTTTCACCCGCCCACGTTTGCCTGGTTAACTCATCTCTCAAGATTCAGACCATCTCTTCCAGGCACCTGTCCAGTCAGTGGCATCTCCCCCTTCCCCCTACATGTGTTCCCATGATGCTCAGTTCTTCCCTCTGTCCTTGTCCTTGTCCTTGTCCTTCTCCCCGGTGTGCAGGCCTTGTTGGGTGGGGTGCTGACACTGGCCTGGAAGCCTGGGAGGCCCGTGTTGCTTCCCAAAGGTTGTACGTGATCAGATGTCAGGCTCACAGCAGTGGGTCTCTTCCTCCTGGAGCTTGTTTGTTGCAGCCTCATAGACTACCCCACCCAAACCTCCTTATCAGGAGCCCGGACCGGCTCTTAATCTGCAGCTCCCAGGGCCTTGTCTACACTCTCTGGGAGGTGCATTATCATCCAGAAACAGCTGACGGAGCGAGCACAGGTCTCCCAGGGCTAGTCAGACTGCAACTGTTTACCAACCGGGGAAGCTGGGAGCAGAATGACAGACTACTGCTCAGTCCTTGACACAGCGACCACCTGCAGCTCTGTAGGCGGTTCCTGTCCACAGCCCCAGCACCCAGCTGGCCAGGGGGCACTCTCCACCCCTCCTGAACCTGGTCAGATCTAAAGCAAATACTGTAACACATTGCTTGATCACAGACCCTTTCATGAAAATTGAGGGACTGCTAGTCTGCCCAGCCCCACGATGAACCTGCTGTCCTGCAGTTCCCCTGGCTTGGAGACAGGGGTTTGGGATGATGTCCCCTTAACTTCCAGACAAGCTTCCATGAATCTCAGGTTTTCTGCTAAATGAAATATCCATCATGAGTGGGGCCTATTAGGAAACAAGGTAGATGCTGACTTTGTAACAAACAAGAGAATAGCACTCTTGGATGGGCGAAAATTCAACCTTAACACTGGGTCCTTACATCCAAAAAAGTAGGTCCTTATAAATGAGTGTCTAAGACATTTGCATTAGGAGTTACAAATGAACCTGGGAACCTTCCTTTAAATAACATCTTGACACAAGTGGGTCCCCATCACCAATTCTATTTATGATACAGGTGAGCGGGCTTCCCTCGTCCCCATATTCTGGCTCACTGACCCTCCCAGCCTATCACACAGTCTCCAGGGCCCACCTGCAGGTCAAACTACATGTTTCTTGATGAGGGTCATGGAGGAGTGAAATGAAGTGTGTGTGTGTGGTGGGGGGGGGGGGGGCGGGATTCCATAGTTTATGAGTCAACATGTTTAAATTTTAAGGCAGCACCTATGGCCAAGAAAAACAAAACAAAAAACTAGCTCAGGTCAAAAATGCACTTGCGACTTCAAGAGCAACAACTGAAGTCCCCACTATTCTAATGAGACAAGAACGGTGGGGCAACAAAGGGTAGTTCCAGAGAGCACAGGAGAGCCTGCCCCGGGGATTTCTAACAATTCTGCCCCAACCTGAGAAGGGGTAAGGGGTTCCCTGCTCACCGCCCCGTCTGAGAGAAGAGAGGCTGTGTCTAAGCATCTTTAATGTTTCCAGTGCCCGGAACTGACTGACAATACATTCTTGCTGAATGGAAGGAGTGAATACAACTAAGGCCTAGCAAGGATACATCAGACGAATCCTCTACATCTAGTATTTTCATGGAATATGCATCAGAGGAGTAAATATGGAGCTAATTCCTAGAGAAGAGGGGATGCCTGGAAATGCCCTCACCACACAACTTAGATTTATCTTTCATCTGGCCACATGCTATAGTTTTTCTGAGTGCAACTGAAGACACAAAGGATCTGGATCTGAAAGACCCACATTAACGATGTGGGAATTTTACCTTCTCTGCACCACACAACTTCATCTGCTACAGTTTTATTAAAGTAACAAAACAGGGTACATTTGTCCATAAAGCTGTACATTCTTCCATATAAAAACACTATTATACAATTAGTAACCTTTGTCTTTTCTTTCAGAATAGCTTACAAATGCACTACTATTTATTTTTACCTAATAGGAGAGACAGGCCTGCTCAACAGTCCAGCTCTGGGCATTTCGTTTTTTAAAGTGAACGTCAAAAGGAAGAGAAGAGAGAAAAGATTAAGCATGAGACCATGAGGCTGCTTCTGAAAAGGCAGGACCTGTCTGCAACATGCAACAACGAACTCTTCAGTGATTCACAGCTTTGTTTCAACCCACAGGCCAGAACAGAAGCTCTTGGGTCTGTGGGGCCCCAAGTCCCCTTTAAAGCAATTAAGATTGGAAACAGGGTCTGGAGAGTTGAAAAGGAGGAGGCAGAACAGGCAGGAATGGGTTGGGAGAGTGTTTGGTAAATAGCACCTCTGAGTCAGAATTGAGTAGTTAAGAAACCCAGGAAAGGGGGATGCGGTGGGGAGGGGACTTTGGGGGTTGGGGCAGAAGGTTCCTCACTCAGGGTCAATAGCAGGAGGGTAGCCAGGTTGACCAGATGGCCTCGCGATGTCCCTTTTAAGGTGATTCAGGTTTGGGAAACTCAAGGCCTTCCGAGAACCCCTCACTTATGTCACTGAGAAACCAAAGGTAGTTTGCCATTTTTCTCCAACCCAAAACAGTAAATATTGCACAAGTCTACAGACAAATTTGGATTGCACTGAGAGAGACAGCAACCTCTCCCAGAGGCGCTCTGAGCACCAGGGAGAAAAAAAACAATGCCCAATGTTTGGTGTTTAGTGTCAGCCCTACAAGAATACCCAGGAATCCTACAGAACTTGGGCTTTCCGGGGTCAGCCAAGGGACACCTGCAAGGCTGAGCAGCCAGCCAGTTCCGAGGACAGATGGGGAGATGGCTCCCCCAGCTCCCTAGGGCGCCCGGAGGTTCTGAGGGCCAGTTCTCCACATCCTCCTGGTCCTAGTCCCATATTGCACAGTGACTGAGAAAATAGGATCACTCCGAGACCCAACCAGGGGGAGAGGAGCGGGGAGAGTGAGAGAGGAGTGTTGTGCTTTTAAAAAGAAGGCAGTAACAAAGGACTTGGAGTTCCCGGTAGCTTTTGAGCCACCTCTCAAAGGGATAATGGCAGCAGCATTAGCACTTCCATGTGGATCCAGAAAGAAGGGTTTTGTAAATACCCAGAGGACACTCTTTGGGTCTTCAAGTCCATTGCAAGTCCCCCCGCGTTGTTCAGCACACTTACACACAGAGCAGCACATTGCCAAGCAGAGGTTTTGTGCAGAGTACCCTGCCATCCTAGTCCCCCCCTAACCTCCAACCCTGCCTCACTCCCATGACTCCCACAAAACAAAAAGCTTTAGATTCCTGACTGGGAAGCAATACCTACAGGCCCCTGAGGATAGAATTAGAAACAAGTGATGATTTTTAAGGAAAGCTGTTTGGGACAAAAGGAATCACTCTCTGCCCAGGATCTCATCAGAAAAATAAAAGTGAAGATTAGGCAACGCGAGTTAAGTCCAGGCTTGAATGGCCCTGAGGTCAGGGATGCAGGTGTCCGGCGGGGGAGAGCGCGAGGTCCCATCTCTCCCATTCACAGCTGCCAACCACGCTTGTTCCCTCTCACATCTTGAGGTGCTGGCCCAGCTTTCTCCCACCTCCCCTTGGTCGGGCCCACCCCTAGCGGCTCCCCCTCCCATAGGCAGACACTGGCCCCCCAGACTGAAGCCACCACAGTTCTCTCCAAAGGCACCTGGGGAGGCCGCTTCCACGCAGCACCCTTGAAGGATTTTTCTCTTTAAAAAAATCTTGACGGTTTTTTTTCTCCCCTTTTCTTAAAAAAATAATATATATAAATAGCTCTTCATTTAAAATACAGTTCCCCAGGTTGAGGTATGCTGTGGCCTGTTGTCCAGGCAGGGTGAGTACAGTGGAGTGCCATGTGGGGGGCAGGGGAGCTAACTGGAGACCGCCATCACGTAGTTCTTGGGCGGGCTGCGCCTGCCCAGCATCATTTGGTTCTTGCAGGTGAGGAGCCCGTAGGAGGCGACCAGCGGGGCCTCCTCATACAGGACGCAGATGGAGCCATCCTCCCCTATCCGGTAGGACACCTCGTAGGGATCCACCCACAGGGTGAGCTCTCGGGGCAGCAGCAGGTGCAGCTGCGGCTGGCTGAGTCCGATCTGGCTGGCCACCTTGCTGATGATGGGGTCCATCTTGTGGTTGATGCGGATGCAGCGGTAGCCGGAGCCCTTGGAAGGCTTCTCGGGGAACCAGTGGTGCTTGTAGTGCTCTGTGGAGACAGGAGAAAGGGGAGACCCCTTGGTTAGACCAGCTGGGCCAGGGGTGCCACGCCTGCAAGGGGCGGGGGAGGGGGGGAAAGGGGTAAAGGAGCGGAAGCGACCCGGTGGTTTTCAGTCAACAGGGTGGTTAGCCCTGACTTCCAGTTTCAAACCCAGGAAGACAAGCATCATGGTTAGATCCTCAGCAAACTACTGCACCTCCCACCCTGGGCCCCAGAGGTTCCCTCTACCTCCTTCAAAAGTCAGAGACCCTCGGCCACTGGCTGGCTAAGGAGTCCAATAGGGTTGCTTTACTGAAACATGATGTTCCCCAGAGGCGGGACCTGCGTGGGCACAGAGACCGCTGTCGCTGCCGGGCACCGCCGGCCAGGGGGCCAAAGCAGCTGGGGGACAGGTCTCTCCCCGGCCAGCAGCTGCTTATCTCTCGTCCACCTCCCCGCACCGCGCCGCCCCCGCCCCCAGCACACTCTCCCGGGGGGCGCAGTTACTTTCTACAAGGCCCCATCGGCCCCCTAGTAGGTGGCAGGTGGCTCGGGGGCCTGGAGGACACAAAGGGAGCCCGAGTCCAACTCCGAGCGAGTCAACAACCCGCCCAGAGCCGCGCGCGCACAGCCGGAAGCAGGGCGCTGGGGCTCGGGCTAGGGCTACTGAGAGGCTCGAGTGCGCCTCCTCTCCAAAGGGCTCCGTCCCCAAAGGGCTCCGTCCCCAAAGGGCTCCCTCCCCAGCGGCCGGAGGGGTCGACGCAGAGTCCGGGGCGTCTCGGGGTCCAGGGAGGGAGATCGGCCCGCACTCGGACCCGCAGGCACCCCTCTTCCCGGGCAAGAGCCGGGGTCAGACTCGCACTCCAGGACTAAGAATCTGCGCCCGCTGCGTCCCCAAGAACCACCGGGGACCGAGACCTGCGCGCAGGGCCGGGAAGGGAGACGTGGCCCGGGGAGCGGAGCCGGTGGGCCGCCCGGGGCTGGAGGGAAGCCGAGTCCCGAGCGGCTCCCCCAGCCGAGGAGGAGGAAGGACGCCGGGCGAGGGGCTGAGCCAGGTGGCGGGGTGGCGGCCCGGACCCCGGCGCGCTCACCTGTGAGCGCCTCCTGGAGCGCCCCGCTGAACACCTTGAGCCGCTGCTCGCTCACGCAGCCCCGCGTCCGCAGGAGCCCGGAGAGGAAGCCCACGGCGGCGGCGATCTCGGGGAGCATGTGTGTCCTCTTCCCGGCCCAGCCGTTCTGGCTCATGTGTGCGGCTCGGGTGCGGCGGCGGGGGGCTGAGAGGGTTCAGGGGGTCCTGCCGATCCTGGGGTGCTCGCTCGGCCGTGGCGGTGTCTCTGCCCGACGGCACCCGGAGGCGCCTTTCATACCCTGCGGAGAGGCGAGGCAGCCACGGCCTTGCCCATTGGCCGCCGTCAGCGGATGGGGGCGGGGCCGGAGCCGCCCGCCCCGCCCCCTGGGGCCGTCCCCACCGCCCCCTCCGCGCTGAGGTCACTGCCCGCTGACGTCAGTGCTGGGAACCCGAGCCCCGAGCCAAGGCCTGGGCGGCGGGAGGAGAAAGGGGAGACCCGGAAGGGCGGGAGGAGAGCGCCCCGGGGAGCGGAGCCCAGCTCGCGCCCGGCCGGGGATGCCCCGACCTTTCCTCTCCGCCCTTCCTTCCTGACAGGCTAGGGCCACCTCCTCCTGGAGGCCCTCGCGGATGCCATCTCCCCCAGGAGGTCCCCCTTTCGGACGCCCACATTTTCCAACCACTCGCTGTCATAATCACCCACCCGGACTGTCACCATGTGCCGCTTTGCCATGTTTCTTAACCAGTGGGAATGGGTTCCTCTTGGCTCCTCGGAAGTGGGGACTGCCTTCTGTTTACGTCCACAGTAACCGCCCTGCCCTCAAGTCCTGCCTCTACAGCGGCCTTTTCTCCAGCCTGGAAATATCCAGGCTCGCCTGTGGGTGGGTGGGTGGGTGGTGTGGGGGAGTTGGCAAGACTTTTCTGTGCCCTAGTTCTGGTTTTCCTTTAAATGCCAACATTTTTGAATAAGTGGTCTGCTCTCAACTGTATGCATTTTGCCATCCACTCCCCCTTTCTCCTTCCCTCCTTCCCCACCCCTGGTCCTCCCTCATTGTGGACTGAAGCTTTTGTAAACAGGGCTCCTCAGGGGACAGAATCCAGCCTCAGAATCTCCCTCTTCCACACACAGGACTGTGCTCAGGGCCTGGCTCTCCTGGCCGTCTGCGGTGACTTCTAACCAACATCCCAGGGGCTGGCATACATATATGTTAAATGAGTCAAACCCAGTGGTCTCTGTAAATTCTTGTTCTTGAACTCAGGGCCCTGCTGACCACCTTTTCTGGGGGAAGTCTCCCTTCCTTTCCTTGATAGGCATGCGGGCTTCTCTACCAAGGCCCCTGGCTGGCCAGGTCTGCCCCGGATGTCTTCCTGCCCCTGTTCCTCACCTTGCACCTTGTCCGCCCCTCTTCCCTTTCCTCTCACTTTCTTTCCTCAGACAGATCTTATTCATGTTGCCCATTTTGATGTTTATTTATTTTTTACAACTGACTTTCACATCTGCACAGTCCAACCTGGTGCCCCTTCATCCTGCTCCTCCTCCTCCCTGGGCGGTCCCTCCCCTTGGATGTTCGGCCACCAGTTCCTATCAGTCTCAGCCCACTTCTCTTCTCCAGAACCA
>NW_005871238.1:2218735-2222163 GCF_000147115.1 Myotis lucifugus | reverse complement strand
CACTTTATACTCCAGGGTCACTCTCCTTACTGTTCTCCAAGCAACACACCAGCTCTGCAGCCCAAAGGCCTCAACATTTTGCCCATAACCCCCATCCCTGCCCTGTATCATGGTACCTAATCCCTGCATGCCTGAACATGCCTGCCCTGCTGTACTGTCGCTCATGTCATAACCTCTTAGATTCCTCACTGCCTCCTTCCCACCCCTCCCAATCCTCCACACTCCCGAAGCACAGTTGAGCTTGGCCTCCCACCTTGAAAACCTGCCCTGACCATTTTCCCACTGCAGAGTTCATGTTAGTCGTACCACCCACTTGGCATTTATAATCTATTGTTTGGTTTTGTCGGTGACCATTTTAGAAGTTGACATCTTGTCTCCACAGTTTGCAAGCGGCTTAAAAACAGGTTCCTATGCGCATATACCCTACATCTCCAGGACAGTTCAGGTTTCAGATGCCCTGCTCCACTGCTGCACGCACTCCTGGAATTCTCGGATTTGCCATTGAACGCATCTCCTAGCTGGCCTCTTTACTGGCTCCGTCCAGAGCTGGATCAGGCCAGATGAGACTCTTACCTCCTGAAACAACTTGTTGCAGGAAACAGGGCTGAAACTAGATATAAGACGACCAGGAGAGCATCAAACCAAAGAGACCAGGTGTCAGCAAGACCAGAAGTGACCAAGGTCAAACGCCAAGGAAGTCAGGAAAGCCGGGAGAGACAGGTGTACAGTGTCATTCAGCACCTGAATCTCAAGACACTTAATCTCTTCCTGGGTGTGCTGTTGACAGGGATCTGGTGTCCGGGCCTTGCTTTAGTCCAGAACGGATGAAAAAAGTATTTGGACAGGCCATCACCTGATGGTTTGTTTTTTGCCTGAGGAAATAGAACTCTGTCCTTATGTAGATTTTTATATCACTCACCAGGTCACACAGCTGTTCTCAAAAAGCCAGAACTAAGACCATATCTGCTGACTTCAAATTAGACCATGGAGTCCCTGTGTTATTGTTACAATGGCCCAGGGTCCCACATGGTCCTACAGGGCTGTTATTCCAGATGATGATGATGCAGTGAACTGGGGGGAGAGGGTGTGCATTTCTGAGACAGGAACAAGGAGACCTTATCCCCACCCTTGCCCATTACCCAGGGTGTGTGATAGCTGCATCACTGGTGGCTAGTTCCTGGATTCTGTAGAGAGCATAGATCATCAATAAGAACCAGAAGGCATGCCCCCTACTTTCTCATCCTCTTTTCTTTCTCCACACAAACCTAGAAACAGGAAGCTTAACTTATCTCACATTCAAAGTCCCCAAGACACTAACAGTGTAGTTGTACACAACTCCCAACTCAGGATTTGGGTCTCAGATAAGTTTCTTATAAGGTCAAATACATTATAGTACAAATTCTTTTTGAAACTTCCTGAAACTGCCCTTAAGTTGCTAGAACCAAGATCCTTAAAAGCTCAAAGGTTCAGAATTCACTTCTTTTTGCCGTTGTGTGTTGCCTGCTGCCTCCCTCTCCTTGGCACAGCCAAGAAGTAGTTTGAGCATCACGATAAGGACAGTAGGTCCTTCCCCTCCTCCTCTTGCGGCTTTTCTTCCTCCCCTTCCTCCTCATTCATCTCTTCCCCTTCCCCCGAGGGCCTTGAGTTGAATTTTGAACATGACATGTCCTGACAGACTGCCCTGACCCGTGACTCCACCCACTGCCAGCGGGCAGAGTGTGGTGGAGGTGGGGGCTGGACATAAGTGTTTGCCTCACCTGGACCAGGAAACTTCTGTGCCTGTGACCCCCAACCCACCGGCTCCCGGGGTCGGGGGAGGCCCACGTGTGGGGCCCCTTCGAGGAGTGACACAACACATCCCAGCTGCCCCCCTCAGGCCAAATCCCCTTCCAGAACGGGTTCTCTCTCCTGAGGAGTCAGCTCTGGCCTGTCTGTAGAGTCATCACACAGGCCTTGACTTCTTCTCCCCGTCAGGAGCAACAGGAGGCTGCCTGTTACCCTTGTCTTCCCAGCATCCTGTTGGGCCTGCAAGGCCTTGGCTTGGTTGCCAAGGATACCTCCCACTCTCCTGACCTTGTGTAGAAACCTGAGGTTGAGTAAAGCCCGTGTGCAGGCAGGGGCTGGGCTGAGATATTCTAGGAGGATGACATCAGCTCACTCCCACACGGCACAGTGTGTAATTTTGTAGGTGTGTGTGTGTGTGTGTGTGTGTGTGTGTGTGAGAGAGAGAGAGAGAGAGAGAGAGAGAGGGAGAGAGAGAGAGGGAGAGAGAGGGAGAGAGAAGTAAATACATGAGTGAGCATGCAGGCACATACATAAAGGTGCCTGCATGCTCTGATATTTGTGGGTAGGAGTGATTGTGAATGTGTGTTTGTAGATGTTAACATACACTATTATATATATTGAAGAGCATCCTTGTCAAGTGTGGGTATTTGGATGGGTGTGTATTTTGGCGGGGAGAGTACGTTTTGGCAGAGTGTGGCTGGTGTAGATGCTAATTTGACCTTCTTTTCAGACCTCATTGGTGACAGCCTTGCTGGGCTGCCCAGAGCTGATAAGAAGCATCACCCAGGGAGGACCAGACACCGCTTCCTCCCTTCCTAATCAGGGTGCGAAGACTGCGAGATATACTCGTACCTCTTTGCAGGCCTTACTGGGCCATGCACAGGACATCTGGCAGGTTCTCTATCATCTTTGCACACAATTGTGCTTTTCGAGATTGGCTCTAGGCCGGTCAGTCTAGGACTTTTCGTTTAGAATGAGGAACAGGAACCAAGGACAGAAGAGAACGACATTGCCCCTCAAATCTGTTCATGAAGAGTGTGAGAAAGTAGGGGTACTAGCTATATTACAAATTTCTGTCTCTAAGCCCCTTGCCCCACTCCAAGTGAACTGAGTCAGGGGCAGAAATTGGTAATGCAAAGATGATTGGGGTTAAGGGAAGTGGAAACTATACACGTGGACAAAAGGGAGACTTGGTAAAATATGAATATGCAAAGGCCTTTCTAATCTTCAGGTCACGATCATTTTTAAGTCCCAAGGAACCAGTTCCAGGAACCTGTCAAGGCCAGAGAAAAACCTGAAAGCTAAAAAGTAATTCACCCCTTCAGTTGCTCTGAAGATAGAAGCGAAAAGTAGATGCAGTTATACAACAAGCACCTAAGCAACAGAACACCCTGACGGGAAAGGGAGCATCCAGAACGTGCTAAACGCAACACCTGCTCCGGCCAGGACTGTGACTCTCTGAGGGGCAGGGCGTCTTTACGTGGGGATGGAAATGACCGTGGAGGGGTTGGCGTGAAGGCTGCAGGCTCCTCCCCACGGTGCACCCAACCTGGCAAGTAGCAGAACCCCAGCGGCTGCTTACACAACGTCCAGCTGATGAGCAGACAGAGCTGCGACAGATGCAGGCTCCCTTCGCTGCCACC
>NW_005871238.1:2216939-2218585 GCF_000147115.1 Myotis lucifugus | reverse complement strand
CCTCCAGTTCGCCACAGTCCCCACCACTGATAAAACCCAAGTGGCAGTTACTGTTTACCGTGGACATATGTTGGGTTTTTAAAATTATACTTAATCCTCATTTTCATGACCTGTCTTGACCCTGGAGGTATTTGAATTTGCAACTCCTGATATGCAAGAAATCTCAAACCGTTGTCTCTAACCCCCGCATTACTAGTGAGCTTCCAACTATTTTTTTTTCCCAGTTGAAAACTGGACATCTGTAAAATATTTTTTCTGGTATTTTAATCTCAACATACAACACATCAAGATACTTTTCTCCCTTCTTCCCCACGTGTGATTTCTTTCTCTCTCGCAATAGCATTCCCGTTCTTTTTCTAGTCGCCAGGCTCAGGCCCTGGCAGACATCACCCCCACCCCCACCCGGACGATCAGTTGCCAAGGCCTAGAGACTCCATATTTGCAGTATCTTTCCTGTTTTTGCCTCTTGCCATGCGCATTGCCCTCCTGGCTCCGGCCCTTCTGTCCCCTCTAGACTATTGCCGCAGGTACCGGTTGGTATTCTGCCCTCCAGTCTCTCTTCACTTCAATCCACGCTGAAGGAAGGACTGGTTGCCAGAGTAATTTTTCCTTAAATAATAGTCTAATTGTGTTACTTTGACATGTAAAACCCCCCAGTGGCTTCCCATTGCCTACACTCAGCATTAATTAAAATCTCTCACCCAGCATTCAAGTCCCTAGCCCAGTGATGGCGAACCTATGACACACGTGTCAGAGGTGATTTTTTTGGTTGATTTTTCTTTGTTAAATAGCATTTAAATATATAAAATAAATATCAAAAATATAAGTCTTTGTTTTACTATGGTTGCAAATATCAAAAAATTTCTACATGTGACACGGCACCAGAGTTAAGTTAGGGTTTTTCAAAATGCTGACACGCCGAGCTCAAAAGGTTCGCCATCACTGCCCTAGCCTATCCCATAAGACTGCTCAGGACAGGGATTCAAATCACCTGGGGAGTTTGGTAAAAATTCAGATTAAGGAGCCTTCCCCCTCCCCACCCCACTCCCCCGAGACTCTGATTCAGTGAGGTGGGGTCCGGGGCACCTGTATTTGTAATGAGAACCAAGCCATTCTAATGCAGGGACCTGGGGACCCCACTCAGCACACCCTGTCTTCGAGCTCCAAGCCTGCAGTTGCCAGGCATATCTGCCCGGACACCAGAAGCTGTCCCATCCCCATTGTATCCCCCACAATACTCCCCACCCCCCACCCAGCCTCTCCTGCCAGCAGCAGCACCTGATTCACAACTGCTGGCTGAACTGAGTGGTGGGGAGCAGGCCCACAGAAAAGGTGGGATAAGCAAGGCCTTGACCCCTAACTAGGTTTCTGAAGGCAGCCCCTGCCCTCTCAGAGAGCCCTTCAATAACCGGAAGAGCACACGGCAGTCCCTCTGAACACAAGACCTCTGTGACCTTAAGACATGGTCGTTTAGACATACTTGTTCTTGTGAACTGACCTGGATTCTAATCCTGAACCTGCCACCTATTATCTTATGACGCAGCAAATCATGAGTCTCTCTTATTCTTAATCTATAAGATGAACATAATGTTCTTTACTCTTCCCGGGCGAGGAACAATTTTTAGATAGGAGTTGCTAAGTTAAGG
>NW_005871238.1:2214272-2216030 GCF_000147115.1 Myotis lucifugus | reverse complement strand
CAAGGCCTAAATATCATAGATGCTCAATAAACCATAACTCTTATCATCGTCAACTGTCAGAGGTGACGTTCTCAGAAACCATCTACACAGAATTTCTAATTTTCCAGATGAAGAAAAGGAGGCCGTGAGATGGGAACTGATGCCCAAAGTCCCACAGCTACTTAGTGGCAGGCTGAGGACTAGAAGGTAATCTCGCCCCCAGTCTCGTGCTCTTCCCATGATGCCAGACTCCTGTCTCGTGACACTCCCTTCATTCATTCACTTGCTCAGGAAACATTTATCAAGTTCCCCTGGGTGCCTGGCTCTAGAGATACAGTGGGGTTTTAGAGCATCTGCCTGGGGTGGGTATGGAGGACAAGAGCAGAAAGGTCACTTGGCAAAAGGCGTTAGACACTGAGTGTCCAGGGGGCAGTGCGAGCTCCTCGGCTCACACAGCTGTGGGTGTTTCCTCATTGGGGTGGGGGTGGGAAGGGGGTTGGTGAGAGTTAGGGGTGGAGAGGCACGCTGTGAGCCTTGCAGAGGCAGGATCTTGGGTCAACGAGAAGGCATGACCAGGAGGGTCAACGATGATGGTACATGGCACAAAATGAACGTCAGAGAAGGCATTGGGGAGTGATGGTTGGAATAGGCCATGCAGAGCAGGGAAGACTCTGCCCTCCACGTGAACCTGAGGGATGTGGGGTGACTGAGCAGCAAGCTCTCCCTGAGGGACCCCCAGGGAACAGGCTGTCTCAGTAAGTGAGGAGGCGGAGAAGTGCTGGGAGGAGGGAGGGTGCAGGGGGCTTTGCTGGATTTAGAGGAGGCTGAGGACAGGGTTTGGAAGGGAAGGTGGCAGGAGTCAGATGAGCGGAGCAGGTACACAGCAGTGCGGGGATAAGAGCATTTGCCCTTCAGGCAGTGACCAGTGTCAGGAGAAGGAGGCGGGATTGAGTTCTGGCTGGGCTTTGGGGACAACTGAACGCAGGGCCCCAGGAGAGAGGCTCAGCCACAGAGACAGGACACTCAGAGTATTGGGGGCCTGGGGGCAGGATGCTGCCACTTTTGCTCTCAGGGACCAGCCAGGAGACCGCAGGGTGACCTCTGTGGCTTGAACTATCGAGGCCCCCGGGTTCCTGGACTCATACAGACTAACTCTCCTTCCACCAGGAGCAGAACTGGAAAGTGTCACTAGCTCATTAGGCTTGTCCCTGAGGCTGACTGTCTACCAGGCCCCAGCCAGGGAGGGAATCTGCCCCCCAAAAGACAGCTATTCCCTGAGGGTTGCTTCTCGGCTTCTGTGCCCTGCTGACCCACTAGTGTCCACAGACAGAGGAACGTCTGGTTTCCCTCCCCTCCTTTGCCAGCCTGACCCTGTGCTAAGGGCAGAGCAAAGGTTGGCAGAGGGCTGAGGCTGTGAGAGAGAGAGAGAGAGAGAGAGAGAGAGAGAGAGAGAGAGAGAGGAGGAGATGAGGTAGGAACTGGGGGAGGGGAGAGATGTGGACAGATGGCCAGACCAGTATTTGGCTACAAAGGTCCCCAGTGGTGTGTTGTGTGACTCCCTCGGTGTATCTCAGGGATGGAAACTATCTGTTAAGGTCTATTACTGGGAGGCCTCCCAGCAATGTGACCTCCCACACCTGCACTCCCCAGGCCTCTCCAAGTGGTCCCAGGAGGTGTGACTGAAAGTGCCAGAAACGCAACAGGGGACACATGGGCTTTGGCAGTAGCAGATCTGAAGCTGGATTTATTGCCTCTTTCCAATTTAGAGGACAGACATGT
>NW_005871238.1:2210494-2212045 GCF_000147115.1 Myotis lucifugus | reverse complement strand
ACCGCTGTATAAATCCAGGGGCACCAACACCCCCTCCAGCCTGGCCTGGCTTAGGAGGAGGGATTGTGTAAGGACTTACACACAGGAGCTTTGGACCCATCTCAGAGGGCGGGTGAGGGCTAGAAAGAGCTGAATTACTCTGCAAGAGAGAAGAGAAGGAATGTGCATTTTAGCTATTGGGGAGGGCAGCAAGATGAGGGGAAGCGGTAGAAGAGAGAGCGAAGAGCTTGAGTAACGTTAAAGTGGTGTGGGACCGGCGCTGGAGCCAGTGCTACAGAGGAAACAGAGGGATTTTTAAAAATGTTTTTATTGATTTTAGAAAGAGAGGAAGGAAAAGGGAGAGAGAGATAGCAATATCGATGAGAGAGAAGTATTGATCTGCTGTCTCCTGCATGACCCCCCTCCCCACACCGGGGATCCCGGGCATGTACCCTGACCTTCACTCATCCGCTGAGCCACACCGACTGGGCCAGAGGGGATTTTTAAGAACAGAAAAGTCCATTTGGAAGCCATTTGCATTTTGCAGTATTAACCTCTTCATAGACACAAGCCATTGGTAAGCCTTTGATGCATGTAAAGGCTGTATGGAGTTCACTGTATGGAGTCAGGAAAAGGGCTGAGATCCAGAGCTCACAAGAGCGGGAGCACTCGTGGATCAGCAGAAGGATTCATTCCTAAACTGATCGGAGTTGAGACACACAGGAGTTCAAAGTCAGAGGCAATGATGAAAAGGAAGTCCTCCCCTCCCTCCATCCCCACTCCCAGAGGAATCTGAAGTTTTGAGGACTAGCATTCGATCTCCCATAGGTCTTAGACTGAATCTTTTTTAGAAATATATATTTTTATTGATTTCAGAGAGGAAGGGAGAGGGAGAGAGAGATAGAAACATCCATGCTGAGAGAGAATCATTGATCAGCTGCCTCCTGTATGGCCCCTACTGGGGATCAAGCCTGCAACCCCAGGCATGTGCCCTTGACCAGAATCGAACCCAGGACTCTTCAGTCCGCAGGCCGACGCTCTGTCCACTGAGCCAAACCGGCTGGGGCTTACACTGAATCTTTGAACCAGTTTTAGCCAGCACCTCAGGAGCAGTTGACCTCAGCTGACTGATCAGCCATTGGGAGTGAGGCCTTAGGTGTCACCCTCAAGTGCCTTACCTGTAATGAGGACAGCACCTCCAAAGGGAGGGTACCTGCAACCCCCCAGCGGGTCCTCCCTGGGGCGGGGGGGGTCCGTGGGGACCACAGAAGCCCAAGCCCGGGAGCAGGGAGAGTAAGCACTGCCATTTATCTATGGGTCACAAATCAGCCACTTGGTCCCAGGATGTGAACACCGTTTGTCCTGCTTGTTTCTGAGATCAAAGGGGACTTGGAGCCTACACTCAGGTGGAGGGTGGGGCTCTTCTGTCTGGGTTTGGAGAGAAATGGCCCCTGCCCTCAGGAAACTCCGGAAGGGGGGGGGGGAGGAGGAGGAGAAGGAGGAGAGGCAGGGCCCCCGAGGGCAGACATGCAAAGCAGCTGGGACCCAAAAAATGTGAGCCGGTGAACCGTT
>NW_005871238.1:2171879-2208196 GCF_000147115.1 Myotis lucifugus | reverse complement strand
CTTCCTCTCTCTACTTCCCCTGGTAGATAACTGGGTGAAAACCTCACCCACCCCCAGCTCTAGGCACCGTGAGAGAGTGGGGGTCCGGGGCTTGGGAAGGGGCGGGGCGCTCCTGGGGAGGGGTCTGCCCAGGATGTGGCCGGTTGCCTTGGCGATGGGCACCCTCCTCAGGCCCAGGCTCAGGGCAGTTGGTCAGAATGGGTGTAAGCCTGGGAATTTCAGAGGCTGCAGAACACAGGCCTCCTCCTGGGAGCCAGCGCCCTGGGGCTGGATGGTGCCCAGGGTATTGAATGAAAAGCAGGGGGCAGCATAGCGGGGCCACCTGGCGGGGCTCTTCCAGTGGCTGAGTGGGGGCGTCTTAGCTCTGCCTTTGCTGTGAGGGCTCAGGCAAGCTCCCAGCCTCCCTGGATCTCCTTCTCCTCGCCTGAAAATTGAACTGTAAGTTGAGTAGTAGCAGTGATCAGAGAAGTGCTCTCCAGGACCCACGGGGGAAGTTCGCCAGAGCCATCAGGTTTGCCTTTGGGGGCTCCCTAGCCCCCAGCTTCTCCCTCTGGGGTACCTCAGCCCCCTCCTTCGCCATCCCCATCCCAGCCTGCCTTGAGGAAAGAGCAGCGAGCATGGGAATATACGGAGGTGTGTACACCCCAGCTGCCCCCCACGGAAGCGGGGAAAACACTCTCTGCTGGCCTCCTTATTGTGGGAATGGAGGGGAAAAAACTGTGTGAAAGACTTTGAAAACTGCCCCGCTACCAGTTCTTCGCTTGGGGAATTCTTCCTTCCTAGCCTCTCCTCCTTTTACTCTTTCTCCTCATCCAGTTCTCTCCCCTGTGAGTTTTCACAGCCTCCAGGATTTTTGTCCACGGCTCATTTACCTGGAGGACAACTCAGGGCAGGAAATGTTAATTTCATTTTGTGGCCATAGTGCCAGGCCCAGGGCAGGGCACATAATAGGGCTCAGGGAAAGGTAGTTCCCAGCTGTCTATCAGCAGATCCTAGTGATAGGCCAGAAGGAGGCGGCTCCACAGAATTCGGGGAAGCAGGCAGGAGGAAGGAAGGAAGGAAGGAGGGGAGCCTGTCCCAGCCCTGTTCAGGTTCAAGGATTCCTGCTGCTTTCACCACACAAAACCAAGATGACCCCACCTCCCCAGGGCGACATTGTGCCGACTGGCTTCAGGGCTGAAAGAAATCTCTAGCCCCTGCCACTCCACTGAAGGAAGTCCTTCTGCAACAGGTTCCACTTCCTCACAGCCGAGCACTAACTCCACCCCCACCCCCTCCACAGGCAACCCAGTTTCCTCTTTTGCTGGCTCATGGAAACAAAGAACAAGCTGTCCTGCCTTTGGTTGGTTTAAAAACGAGAGACAGGCTTATTTCATCCTTACCACCTGCTCCTGGGCACAGGGGCAGCCCCGAGGCCTGCCCTTCTCCCTGGGACTCATTGCTAACCACTGAGCAACACCTGTCCTCCGTGGGAGATCTGCACCGACTCGGCCCCTGAGTGCCCCTGGGTGCTCTTGCTACTCCGGCCACCGGCTCCCATCCAGTGGCCCCCGCACGCCCACTGTGTACCACCAGGACTGAGTCAGCAGTGGGCCTTGCACAGGCTGGGAGGGAGCTGGGTCTGTGACCGCGAGGTTTTCCCTTGCTGAGGCTGACCCTCGAGGAGAGAGTGTCCAGGCTTCCTCGGGCAGACTGCCCCCGGAGGGCAAGGGTGTGTGTGAGCCACAAGCCCTGAGTTCAGGGCCACTCACAAGCCTCTCTGAGCCCCAGGTTCCTCACCTGAGAGGCGGGGGAGGCGAAGCCGGCTGGCAGAGTGGCATCAGGACCAACTGCACTGACAGTAATGCCACCACACCTGTTACTTCCGCCTGCCACCCCCCCAGGCCACCAGCTGCCGTCTCCTCAACGGCCCTGCCTTTCTTAAACCCAAACCCGGTCTCCCCTCCTCGGGCAGCTACATGCACCCCAGTCTGCCTCCCCCGAGGTCACTGATTCACATTGTGCCACGGAGAGGCGCACCTGTGCTTGGGGGTGTGGAAAAAGCAGTGTGTGCTTATCTGCTCCTGCCCCTTCCTGGCATCGGGAGAGAATACGCCTGTGCCCTGTTGATCCTCGGCTGGTACCTCTTTGTTCCCCACAACGCAGGGGAGCAGTAAATGTACTGAATCGTGTGTACTTGGGAGGGAGCACACAGCCAGACAGCTTCTTGGGGCAAAATTTTAATGTTACCACATGGGACTTTGAAGACGAATCACTCGCTGGTGCTAGATGGGTTTTGTGTCTTTTCCTCTCGGGAAGCAGGCATTCAGAAGGCAGCTGCCTGCAGGAGGAGCCAGAGAACTGAGCGGAGCCCAGCCCCGAGGAGAGGGGCTGGGGGCAGCCCTCCCTCCAGAGAAGGACAAAGGGCGCGGGTTTCCAGCTCATAGCAGGCCGGCCTCGCCGGGCCAGCTGGCCTCTCAGAGGGCAGGCGTGCCAGGCAGCTTTCCGTCAGAAGACTGCCTGGCCTTGCCCGCCGTCAATGGGCAGATGAACTCTTGAGGTGGGAAGCCCTGGCCAGATAAATGCCCTGCTACTCCAGGGAACAGAGTGTTCTAGAAGACACCAGAGAGTGCTAATTCTGGCTGATGGAGCAGGCCTAGCACTGAAATGAAGAGGGGCTGTGAGTCTCCCTCCGCAGGGCCAGGGAAGTGTCCTTGCTGTTGCTCATGGTCACAAGAGTTACTCGCCTGGCAAGTTCCCGGTGGTCTGGTCGCCTCCAGGGTAAGGAGGGGCCAGGGGTCCGGGCTGCTGTGTCCAGTGGCTTGGGTTCAAGCTTCAGCTTTAACACACTGCCTGATCGTCTCTGTGCCTCTGGTTCCTCATCTGTCAAGTGAGAATTACCAGAGAGTCTTGTCATGTTGGTGCCTAGTGAGTTATCGCGAGAAAGCCCTTACTTAAGAGGCCATCCTGTCTATTTCTCTACCTCCATGGAAGGCTCTGTCCCTGGTTCTGGCATCTTTGGTCAGGCCAGTGTATATATAAATACTACAGGCCCGGTGCACGAAATTCGTGCTTAGGGGGACTCCCTCAGCTCGGCCTGCACCATCTCCAAATCCAGGACCCCTCAGGGGATGTCTGACTGCTGGTTTAGGCCTGATCTCACAGGCTTAATCCCCCTAACTGCTCTCCTCTGCCGGCCTGATCTGCCTCTAACAGCTCTCTCCTGCTGGCCTGATTGCCCCTAAGCACCTCTGCCTTGGCCCCCACCACTGTGGCTTTGTCCGGAAAGACGTCCAGAAGACATCTGGTCTAATTAGCATATTACCCTTTTATTAGTATAGATGTGTGTATATTTCCTCTGGCCTCAGAGCTTCGGTGCAACAAGAGGAGAAGGCTCCACTCCTTCCTGGGGGAGAGGCCCCCATGGGATCCCACCAGCTGTTCTCCACCGGCGCTGGGGTGACAGCAGCCAGGCTGGGACAGGCAGTGGACACTCTGAGAAGCGTCTTGGTGTAAGGAACCTGCCTGGGCCAGTGCCCCTGACTTCATTCAGTCAAGTGCCTCACCCGCCAATGTTGTTTATAACATAGTGTTTATCTCCCAGCACTTTCACATTTATTGCTATTTCACCTCACATCCACCCCGCAGAAGAGGCTGTAAAGATCTTATCAGAGGGGCAGCTGGACCTTCCCTCTCCCAACCCCTGCTCTGGCAGGCTGGTCCCCAGTCAGGAGGTCCCCGCCCAGCTCAGGTGGGGTTGGGGGTGGCTCCCTGGGGGCAGAGTTCAGGCCTCACGGTGATAGGGTGGCCTAACGACAGGTTGATTCATGGGTTATTTGGGGCAGACATGGTTCAAACATTCCCACCCGGAGTCTAGGAAGTCCAGGACACTGTGGACGGGAGAGCCGAGCGCCCTTCTAGCCCGCAGACAGGACACTCAGGTGCCTCGGGCGGCACGGCTGGCCTGGGTGTCCAGAGAGCCATCTGGCCCAGGTTCACCCTGAGCTGACTGTGTGACTAGGGGTCACTCACATAGCTCTCTAGGCACCTGGGTAGGGAGCAGGTCCTACGCTGCTTACAGGGACGGGGCAGAACCTGTTGGTCCCTGCCCCAGCTCTCCAGCATGAACAGGGGTGGGGAGCAGGGTGGGAGGTTGGGGGAGGAGGGAGGCGGGGCAGGAGCTCTGCCATTGACTTACTGGGCCTCAGTCCCCCTCGATCATAGGGTGAGGGTGTTGGCTCAACTGTACCCAGGTTCCCTATGAGTTTGGACAGGCTGTGATGGCCTTTGTGCAAAATTCTATCAATTTCTTCCCCCCTTTGTCATTTGTCTTCAGTTTGTTGATCTCAATTATATCCTTTTAAAGGATTTTTTCCCCCAACTGAGTTCATTTCAACATTCTCCAAGCAACTAGTACATGCCCGACACGGAGCTGGGTGCTGGGAAGTCAGTGTCTCCAGATACTGTTTTCAAGGTGCTTCGGGTCCAGTGGCGGACAAGCAAACCGGTAATGACACCAGGTCTCTGGAAGCCCCAGGTGACAGAGAGGATCTCCCTGAGGAGGGTGAAGCCTGGGCAGGAGCTCACCCCCTTCTGGGAGGAAGAGGAGGGGGGCCTAGCCTTCAGAAATCACCTGTCTCGGCCAAACACTGTGCTAGATAGCATAGATGCTATTTTATTCATTTCATCCTTACAGGAACCTTTAGAGCAGCGGTTCTCAACCTGTGGGCTGCGACCCTTTGGGGGTCGAACGACCCTTTCACAGGGGTCGCCTGAGACCATCGGAAAACACATATATAATTACATATTGTTTTTGTGATTAATCACTATGCTTTAATTACGTTCAATTTGTAACAATGAAAATACATCCTGCAGATCAGATATTTACATTATGATTCATAACAGTAGCAAAATTACAGTGATGAAGTAGCAACGAAAATAACTTTATGGTTGGGGGTCACCACCACATGAGGAACTGTATTAAAGGGTCGCGGCATTAGGAAGGTTGAGAACCACTGCTTTAGAGTAAGCATTAAGCCCATTTTACAGGCTAAGAAACTAAGATACAGGTGCCACACTCTGGGGTCCAGCTGAGACTCACATTCAAGTCCGCCTGACTCCAGAGCCCATGCTCTTTTCCACCGAGTGGACAGACTGTGAGAGGCCCGAGCAGTTGACCCTGGACACTGCTCAGGGTCTGAGCCCCACTGGCCTTTTCTGAGTCCTTCTGGTCCCTCCCTGCGGCCGGCGGGAGAACTGCCGCTTTAAGAGACACAGCCCCTTCTCAGAGGGGTTGGTTTCCATTCATTTTTAATGGCCCAGCTGCCTCCTTGCTACTTGCCAGGGGGTTTCTCTGCAACTGAGCACCACGCTCCGGCCCGCCCGTGTTTAATGGCACCGAGAATCTTATCTGTCACTCTCGTCGTTTAGATTACCCTGGCACAGAGGCCGGGGCCGTGAGGCAGCAGATGGCAGACTCACCAGGCACCTTGTGCTTGCTGAGGGAGGAGAGATTATTGAGGGGGGATGGCTGGGGGTGGGGGGGTATCACGGGGACAGAGCACCCAGCCGCATGTCCCTGTGGTTCTGGCCATGGTCCCCTCCACTCTGCCTCTTTGCGGTGATCTCCGGGGGCGAGCACTCAGGGGCAGCTCACTGCCCCCTCTCAGAGCCTTCCTGGGAGACCCGAAACTCAGGAGGGGGAGGAGGGGGGGGCGTTTCGGTAAGGCTTAAACACAGAGTGCCTTTGAGCCCACTCTGCTGTCCCCTGCTTATTTTCAGGGAGCAAACAGCAGTATGTGTCACTCTGATGAACTGCTGCAAACAGAGACCTTGCATATTCCAGGGACATAGGCATGTGGCAAAGGTCACAGTCCCCACACCTTCCGCTGAGCCCCCCATGTGCCTGTGAGCTGGGGGTGCTCATGCCCTGGGTCCTGGCTCAGTGGTCCCTTAAGGGGGAGGGACAGGTTCCAGCCCCTCCCCTGGGGGCCATGCGATGCTGGAGCAGATCGTCAATGCCTATTTGGGGAGTAGAATGTCATGGGTCAAGCGCAGCTCCGAGGCCACTCAGATGTTATTTACAGACCTTGTCTAATGACCCAGCCTCTGAGCTGGGAGGTGGGGAGTAGACCTGGGGCCCTGTCCCATTTCTCCTGCTCGCTGGCTTTCTTACACCCTGTCACAACTCCTCGATGTCCCACCTTCTTTCTACCCAGGAGCACTGGGTCCCCCTGTATCGGGGGTGCCACTCCCAGCGGGGAGCCTGGATAGAGTGTTCTCAAGACAGAGGGAGGGGCTTGGGAGGGAGGACCAAGAGGGGTTCCTCGTCATGAGGGTGGGGGGGCAGGAAGGATCAGACAGGCCCCCTTGAGTGGGATAGACATGGCCCTGCCCTGTAGGGCCTCCTGGGGCAGGGGTCGGGGTGGGCAACAGGACAGGGAATGGCGATTTCATAATTATTTCCCTCCTAATTCCAATGGGAGGAAAGCTGGCTGGCTGGATAGAAAATGGCCAGCATATCAGATAAATGTTCACAAGGCCTGGACCCTTGACTCCTAGGTTGGTTTTTTGACGGTTGAACGTCTAGAGACTGACATCTGAAGGGCATTCCTGCGACCCCATGGCATCAGGGTTGCAGGCGTGGTAGGGATGACACTGGTCTCTACTCCCTACTTCGGTGTCCCTGGGGTTTCATGCTGATGAAGTCCCTCTATTTACCCCTCAGCCTGTGCCCTTGGCCTCCCCATCAGCCACTTCATAGCCTTGTACCCCCAAATAGCACAGGCCCTGATAGGCAAGTGCTCTGTATAAAAACAGTCCCTATCTCGAAAGGTTATGAGAATTAAATGAGAAGATCCGTGTGGAATGCTGGCAACAGCATCAGCACCCAGCAAGCACTCCATCGATGTCGGCTCTGAGGACAAAGGTGGCCAATGCAGCTCCAGCATCAAGGCACTTGAGCAGTTCCTCAGTCCACGTGTCAGCTTCCCAGGAAAAGAAGTGCAAGAAGGACGGCACTGATATCCCCCAGGAAGGCCCTGTGGGAAGCCCAAGAAAACTGGGCAAAGGGCAGCTAAGGGCATTGTCACTCCTTCTAGCTGTAGGGCACCACACGCCACTCCCTCTTTCCCGGCCTCAGCCTGTGCCCAGTCTCTCGGGAGAAAAGGAGGAACTTGGAGTCCCCAGCCCCACCCTCCACTAGAGGCATCGGGTTGGACTGGAAGAAGGGGAAAATCCAGTCTGAGACAGAAGCATGGTTTGGGGCTTTGCCTCCTGTATCGCAGTGCTGACAGCCCAGGGGCAGCGGTCCCGGGACTTTACAGCCCTCTAAACTCTCGCCTGCGCTCAGCATGCGGTCACGGTCACGGCACCAAGCTCTTATAGCCTCGGGGAAATAGGCTCTAGCAAAACCTCCTGGAATGCTCTGTTTCTTCCACAAAGTACGTGCTGAGCACTTCATGCCAGACAATGTTCTGGATGCTGGGGTGCAGCAGTGAGCAAAACAGGCAGAATCCCTGCTCTCTAGGAGCTTACGTTCTATGGGGGAGAGGGATGGTGAACAGGAAAGTAAATTAAAAAACTATAAATTTCTATTAATGATAAAGGCAAATAAAGAGGGGAGCGGGATAGAAAGTGTCAATGGTGAGCGTGTTATTGAAATGCAATGGCCAGTGAGGGCCTCATGGAGAAGGTGACATCTGAGTGAAGTCTCTAAGTCAGCAAGGGAGGTTCGAGGACTTCTGAGGGAATCGAATGCCAGGGTCAGGAAACGGCAAGTACCAAGGTCCTGGGGCCAGGTGGGGAAGCGCAGGTCTGAGTTACAGCACACTGGCCTGTGTGGTGCAGCTGGGAGAGGCGGGGACGTGAGGAGATAGAATCAGAGGCCGCAGGGACTGCTTGCACAGGCCCCGAAGGCCATGGTGAGGACGTGGGCTTTTACTCTTGGTGGGTGGGGAAGCCAAAGGAGACTTTTTGGCGGAGGAGTAACCTGATTTGACTTGTGTGTTGAAGGGATGGCCTCCAGCAGCAGTGTTGAAAGTACAAGTGGACAAGGGTGGAGGCAGGGAGACCCGGTAGAAGGCCATTGACACCTGTCTCAGGATGAATAGTGGTTTGGATTGGGCTGTTCGCAATCAGAAGGTAAGAAATGGTTGGATATTTTAAAGCAGTGGCTCTCAACCTTCTTAATGCCGCGACCCTTTAATACAGTTCTTCATGTTGTGGTGACCCCCAATTTCATTGTTACAAATTGAACATAATTAAAGCATAGTGATTAATCACAAAAACAATATGTAATTATATATGTGTTTTCCGATGGTCTTAGGCGACCCCTGTGAAAGGATCGTTTGACCCCCAAAGGGGTCACAACCCACAGGTTGAGAACCGCTGTTTTAAAGGAAGGCCTCCAAGATTTGCTAATAGACCAAATGTGGGCTGTGAGAAAAAATTATATGTGCATATGCCAGGTACAATGTAAAATCCTTTCTATGCAGTATCACTAAAATTTCACCATAATCATATAAATGAAGTTCTATTGTTGTTTGCCATGTTACAGATTAGGGAAATGGCATGTAGAGAGGCTAAATAGCTTGGGAAATCATGTGGCTGGGAAGTGGTGGAGCTGGTCTAAATCAGAACCCCTTAGCAGCTACAGGGTAAATCTCATCCATTTATTTAATGTTCTCCATTGCATCAGACACTGGACTAGATGTTAGGGATGCAAAGATGAGTGAGGGACATCTTGACCTTGAAGAACATGTGGTTTGGAGGAGGAGGCAGATATGTATAGAAATAACAACGGCGAGGTAGGGGTGTAGAACCCTAGCCCTCAGAGGGCTGGGTTACTACGTGTGCCCAGGGGGAGGGTGAGAGAAAGTACTCAGAGGGGGTGATATGTAGGGAGACAGAGTAGGGCTCTGAGTGGGGTTCTGGCCGAGGAAACCGTGCCAAAGCCAAGAGGCAGAAAGCAGTCTGTGCGCTCCGAGGATCGCGTGCAAAGGCTTTGGTTCTGGAGGTGTGGACGGAGGCCTGGGAAGGCAGGGGTGAGCTGGAGTAGTCAGGCAGGCCTGGGAAGGAGCTTAGCCGAGGGCAGTGGCATCACTGCAAGTTTCCAAGCGGGGGAGAAGCCATCAGATCTATTTTCCAAAGATCTCTTCATGTAGGGGGTAGATGCCAGGCGAAGAGGACATAGTTTTCCCTGTTTTAGGATGACGCTACCCAGGGACTCTGAGAACAGACGTGGGAACGTGTATACATTTCCAGGAAACAGTACTTTCTGGGTGTGCGTGTCTATAAATATACTCGTACACAGTGCCTGGCTTGAGTCTCACTTGAATCAATGACATCACTTGCCACACTCGCTGAGCTGCCGCTGCTGCCCCCTCCTGGCAAGGAGCCCTTAAAGCACCCGATTTCACCACCTAGAGAACAGGGCCTGCGTCTGACCTCTGTCTTACCATCATTCCCCCTAGGGCACCAAGGCGAGTCTAGACTCCAATACAAATAATGTTCGTTTGGCCAAAGGAGGAAATATGGAGACTGCTAGATCCAAGCTGGGCATGCACTGACTACGCAGTGGAGTGAGAAGTGGGATTTTATTTGAAAACCTGACCCACATCCCATGGTTCAAGGACCATCCTGGTCAGAGGTCAGAGGTAGGGAACGGATGAGACAGATGGCCCTTATCCCATCCAGCTCCATGATCCTTCAAGTCAGAACAGTGGTGGGAGATGGAGACAGAGAAAGACAGAAATGCTTATCTGCACATATATTCTCTCTCTATGTATATATGAATGTATATACATGTCGATACACACGTGTGTGTGTGTGTGTGTGTGTGTGTGTGTGTGTGTATGGAGAGAGACAAAGGCAGACAAGAAACAGGGACAGAGACAGACAGTTAGGGACAGAGAGACAGGACAGCCAAATTTGGGTTTTAACATGATAATCTGCAAGGCCCCAGCGTGAGCAGACCTACTAAAAATAGTATATAATGTTGGTATGCAGTGGAGTCCAGCCCAGCTCCCCTTCCACATCCCCAGCTCAGGAATTTGTACCAGCGTTTCCCCTTGTCAGCCCTGGAGAAAAACATACAGACAGAGGGACAGAGAAGCAGGAAAAACCCAGACTCCCAGGGGTTCGCACAGAGGACAGCTCCCCCCCCACCCTGCCCTGAGGGCTGTTTCACTCCTCTGTGCCTTGGAGGGGGACCCAGGTTGTTGGCAGCTCTTCCAGAGGCTGAGTCCCACTCCAGGGCCTGAGGGGGGCAGGGCACCGGGCACCCAGCTGCCCTCCGTAGTAAGAAGAGTTGGCCTGTCTCACAGGGCAGCTAAGCTGAGCCAGCACATCAGCCAGCTGTCTCCTTAGCCATCCGGCTCAGCAGTGGTGGGCAGGGAGACAGCTGAATCCTGTTCTCCACAGGACTTGAGAGTCAGGGAAATGGTTCCTTCCCTCCTGGGCCCCAGTCTCCTCATCTGTAAAATGGGAGTAAAAACCTCTGCTACTGCCCTGGCCAGTGGCTCAGATAGTTGAAGCATTGTCCTGTACATCAAAAGGTTATGAGTTCGATCCCAGTGGGCGCATTTGGGAGGCAACAGATCAACGCTTCTTTCTCACATTGATGTCTCTGTTTCTTTGTCTATCTCCCTTCCTCTCTCTAAAAATCAATAAACATGTCCTCAGGTGAGGATTAAAACAAGAAACATCTCCTACTGTGTGATCTCACTTATATTGGAATCTAAAAGAAAAACAAAAATAAAAAATCCAGCTCACAAGTAGAGAACTGGTTGCCAGAGATGGGGGTGGGGTGGACAAAATGGGTGAAGGTGGTCAAAAGGGACACTTCCAGTTATAAAGTAAATAAATCCTAGGGATAAAATTATGTAAGCACGGTGTCTATAGTATAGAATACTGTATTGCACATTTGAAAACTGTTAAGAATACAGTAAACCCTCGATTTTGTGAACTCGATTTAACAAATTTCGGGTTTAACAGACAAAATTTCTAATCCATGTATCATATGTGAAAATTAATGCCCTGTTAATTTTAAAATGCTTTTAACCAAGATTCAGTTATAATTAAATTAACAGGTTATTTTGTTGTTATTAGTTCACTGTTATTTTGAACAAATTTTAGCAAACAGGCCATATGTTGGAAAAAACACTACAGCAATAATGCAAATAGAAATAAATATCACATATCTACTACTATAGCCTACATATTTAAATCCAGAGTCACCGCTCATAAACAATGTTAAATGATTAGCAGGTGATCACAGTGCAGAGTGAGCGGTAATTGGTTCTGTTGTCACGGGGCGTGACTTTCGGCAGCAGTTTTAACAGATGCCACGCTGTTCCCAGGGGAGCAAAGCCACGCCCAGCTATGCACTAGTACATTCTTTTACTCGGGTGACTGGGGAGTGCACGCATTTACTAGGTCTATTCCGTATAAATTTAAAATTACAGTAATGCATATAGAAAATGTTTCTGTGAAATTAAACTTTTCATTCAATTACACAAACACAAACTAATTGGTCAATTTTTTCACATACACATTCAGAAAACCTACTTTATTATAAGATGGACTTTTGGCTTTAATGCCTGAATTAGTCCGTTACATTGAGGTTTTGCTGTTAATCTTAAACGATTTCATCACGAGAAAGAAATAGTGTTGTCATTATGTATGGTGATGGTGTTAACTAGACTTACTGTGGTGATCACTTCACAATGTATACAAATACTGTGCACCTCAATAAAAACGTCAATAAGTCTGCCCTCCTGTGTTACAGCTGAGGAAGCTGGGGCACCGAGCAGGGAGGTGACTGGCCCAGGTTACTGTCCCGCCCTGAATTTGGACCAGGCAGCCTGCCTCTGGGCTGTGCTGTCACCACGCTTCTCGGCTGCCTCTCCAGCGTCTGCCTCTCCAGCGTTGGCGAAGGGCTCTGCGGGGTGGTGAGAGCTTTTGTTCAGGATGGGAGACTCCAGTACTGAATAGAGTCATTCACTTTGACTCTAAGCTTAAGTTCCTATTCCTTCATTTGCAAAGACAGTGGCCTCCACGTTGAGCGTGGTGCAAATCTTCGTTGCCCAAATGTTCACATACAGAGTCTGTACCCTGGTATCCATTCCCCGTCCCCAAGCCAGAGCACGGCCCCTGTGAGAACGAGGAAGCCAGCAAAACTCACAGCATTAGGCAAGTGAGATGGTTGAATGCAATCTAGAATTTGGTAGACTTTTAATTAAATGCTCAAGACATTAAATCATTATACTTTTAGCACCTTTCAGAAAACCCCTTCGACTCTTGTGGTTTAAGAACTATTAACAAGCCCAGCCGGTGTGGCTCAGTGGTAGAGTGTTGACCCATGAACCAGGAGGTCACGGCTTGATTCCCGGTCAGGGCACGTTCCCAGATTGCAGGCTGGATCCCCAGTGTGGGGTGTGCAGGAGGCAGCCAATCAGTGATTCTCTCTCATCATGGATATTTCCATCTCTCTCTCCCTTCCTCTCTGAAATCAATAAAAATATAGTAAAAAAAAAAAAGTCTTATCATTAGTACTCCCTAGTCACACCACAGTTACAGAGACGAGATCTTTAAACTGCAGCTTATGCCCTGACCGGTTTGGCTCAGTGGATAGAGCGTCGGCCTGTGGACTGAAGGGTCCCGGGTTCGATTCTGATCAAGGGCATGTACCTTGATTGGGGGCACATCACCAGTGGGGAGTGTGCAGGAGGCAGCTGATTGATGTTTCTCTCTCATCGATGTTTCTAACTCTCTATCCCTCTCCCTTCCTCTCTGTAAAAAAATCAATAAAATATATTTAAAAAATAAAAAAAAAATAAAAATAAACTGCAGCTTATGAACCCCGCCTCACTCTCATGAAAGCAAAAGTTACAATTTACCGACTTACTGAGTCCCCGACCTCCTCCCCCCACTCCCAGACATCTTACACATTTCAAGTCTAATCCTCCCAACCACCTAGGGGTGGCCGTGCCCCAAGTGACAGGTGTGGAAACTAGGGTCCTACGAGGGGAAGTCGCGTGGCTGATGTCACACCCGGGAAGCGTGGGGACAGGCGGGCATCCAGGTCCCGGACTGGAAACCTGAGGGAGGGCGTGTGGGTGAGGAGAGTGAGGTGCAGTGTCTTCCAAGCCTGAAGAACAGAGGGTCTCCGTGAAGTTGAGGGGTGCACACCCTCTGGAGAAGAACGTCACCAAATAAAGAGGCAGCCAGTGACTTATTTGGGCATCTGGCTCTCAGGAGAGACGCTGTGTAAGAGAAGGGCTCAGAGGAATGGCAAGAATCCGTGGCGGATCCAGCGCAGCCCGGCCAGGAAGCTCTGTTTCCAGAGGCAGCTGTTGTAAATACCCATCACCAGGGACGGGGAGCTGCCACTGCCCCAGATGCAAGGGCTCCCAGAGATTGCACGTTGTCCTGCACGCATGGCATCTTACGCTCCTCCCAGCGCTTCTGGGTTGTTCTGTGATTAGCTCATGTGGCTGATGAAGAGGCTGAGGACTCTGCCAGGGACACTGTCAGCCCAGAATGCCTTTCCCTGAGGCTTTCTGGTGGGTCACCACCTCCTGTCCATTCTGCTGCGTGTCCTCCCGGCTGGGCTCGCTCCCTTCGCTGGGGGCTGCCTTGGTGAGCAGGGATGGCTCCAGCAGAACCCCAAGTGACAAGTCAGCCTTGGTGACAAGTCACAGTCCCTCCAAACACATAGGTTGGCATTCTGTTTGCCCATCTGCCCGCGGGGTGTTTGGTTCCTGCGGGCCAGGCCTCCAGATGTCACCAAGTCTGGTGACCTGAGGAATAACAACAAAAACAAGTCCCAGACCCGCTGAGCAAAGACAGGCTGTTATGTTCCCTACCATTCTGCCTGTGGGAATTGAGGCTGTGAGGGGCACGGCTACCTAAAGACCCAGTGAGGCCTTGGGCTGTAGAATCCGAGATCCTTGCTGTGTGTCTGGGGGTAAGTTACTTAACTTCTCTGAGCTTCATGGTCTAATTTATCTCACAGAATAAATGTATGTGAAATCACTGTAAGTTAAAGTGCTCTGTGGTCTTTTCCTCAATGAGCTCAGCCACTATTGCTGCCACTGTGCGTGCCTGCCTGGCCCACGGGTCCTGAGTCACTTCAGGGCAGGAAGCAGAGTGGGCCTTGCTCCTGTCATCTGCTTCCTTCAGTCTCTGGAAGGCAGGCCCCTGTGTCCAGCCCTCTGGACACCTGTCCCCAGGCAGGAGGCTTCTCCAGGGGATGTCACTCCCAAGCTCCTTGTCTGTACCCCCAAGTTGGGAAGGATCGTCACATGATGGCCCTTCAGTAAGTGTTTAAAAGGGGGGTTCTGGGCGGTCAGGAAGCAAGCGGAGAGCCACCGACTGGGCGGGAGGAAGGGCCCCGCACTTGGTCTACCTCCAGTTTGAGTTCATCCTCTGCCAGTCTGGCTGCAGGCCCCTCTCCACCAGCCTGAACTATCTTAGTTGGAATAGCATCTCTGTTGTGGTTCCCCAAGGGAGGTCAGCATTCCCCCACCCCCACCCCAGACCAGGAGCTGGGGTAGAAGCCACGCTTTTCTACCTGCCCCCATCAGACTGACCCCCAGCTGGGCAGGATCCATTCTTCGGGCTCAGCAGGCCACAGAGCCCTGGTTGGCTGATCCGATGAGCAATTACTTGCCTCTGGGTAAGACAGTGATCTCGCTGAGCTCTTGTTTCACCTTCTTGTCTAAGAACCTAAAGGCTGTTTTGCAACCTTTTGGCCCCTTTCCTCTAGCCAGAGAAGTGAGCGAGATTCCCTCTGCCCCGGACCCCTCTGACCTGGAGGACAGGAGCACAGGGAGGGGTCTCTGCAGGGGACGGGGCAGGGCTGACTCCAGGGGCCATCTCGGGAGGCCACCCAGACAGATCCTCCCCATGGCAGGGTCTACAGAGCAACTCCTTCCTGGGCTAAACACAGGTGAGTGGTTGTGGAACCTCCCCAGCCCCAGCAGCACCCTCTGCAAGCACAGGACAGGCCTGGCTGCTGCAGGAGAAGCCCTCCCACCATTGAGGACAAAGCGCAGAAACAAACACAGGCATCCCCCCGCTTCCCCGCCTCCTGCACAGAGAGCGAGCACTCACCTGCTCCTTTGGCCTCAAGGACTTGCACCCCCACACCCCGCTGTGGAAGTCAGGTGGTGAGAAATGGCGACTGGCTTTAAATAATCACAACCGGCTATTTTAGGCCCCTGGGGACCGGGTATATTTTCCAAGCTGCAAGGAACACACCTTGCATGAAGCAACACCTGTTGAGGCCAGACTTCCTCAACCGCCAGCCCTGCTCCCAGGCTGGGCAGCTGGAAGACAAGACGGAGGCCTGCCGCCCCCTGCTGGCGAGCCTGAGGACCACACCGGGGGGGAGGATCCCAGAGGCTTGGGGAACACCTCTGCACGGGATCCTCTGGAGAGATGGAGATGAGCAGTAACACTGCCTGTCTCCCTCCCTCCCCTTTCTCCCAGGGAACCAGAGGGAGTGAAAAAGAGATTTCTGTCTCCCAGAGGCAGGATTCCCCTCCCTGCGGCGTGGAAGGAAAGATGAGGCTCAGTAAGTTTGTGACTCCCCCAGACTCCCCCAGGAAGTTGGAGCCTCCTTCACTGCAGAACCAGGGAAGAGGCGGGCGTGCCCTCTGACTGTCACCAGGAGCACTGCTCCCACCGGGGACCTCCTGTGTCCTCTTATCTCCCCCGGCCAATGCCCGCTCCTTACCGTGTTCCCCATCTCTGTATGCCGGCCACGCCATGAGCACCTGGGCTAAACGAATTGCCCACATTCAACAGATCTGCAGCCAGAGAGACGCCGCGGGGCAAGGTGTCTACCAGGACATGCCTCGTGGGTAGGGGGTCCTGGTGGTGGAACCGGGGTCCACGAGAAGGGGCCTGCAATGCCTCTCCCTCGGGGATTCCCACTCATGGGGGAGACAAGCCAGATGACTTTACCAAGGAGTCACAGGCTGCCCCAAACAGGGAGCAGCGCTGAGCGTACAGCTGGAGGGTAAGTGGTCCCAAGGTTGAAGGTTGGGGGACTCCTGGAGCTGCAGCCACGTTGGGGGCTCTGTCAGGGAGCAGGTGTCCTGGCCTAGATCGTGGCTTCCTTAAGCCGCGGTTCTCAACCTGAGGGTCGCGACCCCTTTGGCGGTCGAAGGACCCTTTCACAGGGGTCGCCTAAGACCATCCTGAATATCAGATATTTACATTACGATTCATAACAGTAGCAACATTACAGTTATGAAGTAGCAACGAAAATAATTTTATGGTTGGGTCACAACATGAGGAACTGTATTTAAAGGGCCAGAAGGTTGAGAACCACTGCTTATGAGGAACCTCCTGTGTCATGCTTCCCTCTGTGCTCAGCATCTTATGGATTACAGGGGGCGCTTACCTGTCCTTCTTGGAGGGGCCCCTCTTCCTCTCTCCTGGAGAACATGCAAGTTGAAACAGTGTCCGTGTCCGGCTTTCCTCAGACCCTGACTACCTCGGCCTCAGTTTTCCTGGACACCCCTGGGCTTCAGGCCGAAACGAGTCTTGGTGACTGAGGGCAGCTCACAAAGGAGCTGTTTCTTCCCAGAGGTGCTGGCCAGGGAGGTCTCCCCACCCCTCTGCCCCCCAGGCCAGGGCAATAGGAGAAGGAATGTGTGGGGAAGTCCCGCGCCCACCCGCCTGTCCTGTGCTAGTCACAGCACCTCTCCAGCCTCTAGGCAGCTTGCGAGGCTGATTTGGTGGTACCAGCTGGAGTCAGTGGCCTTCGGTCCCCAAAGCTAGGAGAGGGCTTCCTTCATGGTGCCCCTCCTTGCTAATTCCCGTGTCAGCAAGATCCCTTAGCAACAAGTGCCATCACAGGGCAGTGGGTAAATACCTTCTAAAGGGAAACCCCTACTTACTGAAAAATGATGATTATAGGACAAGGATCTGGAGGCAGATGGACCAGGATCTGAATCCCAGTTCAACCCGTGACTGTCTGTGTTGCCTTGGGCAATCTGCACAACCTCTCTGAGCCTGTTTTCAAATCTGCCAGGGGGATAGTGGTTTGTATGGCAAGGGGTTGTGCAGGACTGAGAGGACATAATACAGCGACTCCAAGTGGTTTAAATATTGGGCCAAGGACAAGTGGAGCTCAAGGTAGCACAGTATATCTTCCTGGAGTATTAGTACTACTAGGACCTTTCAGTCCGCAGGCCGACGCTCTATCCACTGAGCCAAACCGGCTTCGGCTGAATTTTATTTTATTTTTAAAATAAATATTTGTATTTATTTCAGAGAGGAAAGGAGAGGAAGAGAGTTAGGAACATCAATGATGAGAGAGAATCATTGACTGGCTGCCTCCTGCACACACCCCACACTGGGGATCGAGCCCGCAACCCGGGCATGTGCCCTGACCAGGAATCAAACCCTGACCTCCCAGTTCATAGGTCGATGCTCAAACACTGAGCCACGCCGGCCGAGCGTGAGTTCAAATTTTAAAAGAGGAAAGAAGAGACTGAAAGAAATGTTTTACTTGCTTTGGGTTATGCTCTAAACGTAAGGGTCAGGGGTTACCTGGTTAACAGTCGGCCTTTGGGAGTATTTCCATAGAAGAGTCTGCAAGCGATGTGTCAGGAGCCATCTCCTGCCGGCTGCACAGTGGGGCGGTCAGGACTCATCCCTAACAGTTCCCTGATGAGTCCTGGCTCTCTCGGGCTTCAACCACCAGCACCAGGATGAGAATCAGACCTGGCAGGCCAGTGAGGGGCCAGGGCAGGGGTCCTCTCCTGCAAAAGTACTAGGAGCATCACAAAGGTGGGCAGGAAGAGTCTCTTTTCAGACTCCAGGGTGACAGGCATGGGAGGAGATAAGTCCGTCTATTCCAGGCATCAATGCCTCTATTTGTGTTTTGTGCATCCGTTTATTTTGTTTCTTAGATTCCACTGATAAATGAGATCATACGGTCTTTCTCTTTCTCTGACTGGCCTATTTCCCTTGGCATAATAATCCAGGCCCATCCCTGCTGTTGCAAAAGGTAAGATCTCCCTTTTTGATGGCGGAGTAGTATTCCATTATGTAAATGTACCAATTATCTACTTTTTATGTAATGTACATAAAAAGACAAGATGGAGGAACCACTGCTCCAGAGGATCCAATGTAGAGGTGTTCCCCCACGCCTCTGGGATCCTCCCCCTGGTGTGGTCCTCAGGCTCGCCAGCAGGGGGAGGCAGTAGTATTCCATCATGTAAATGTACCAACTCATCTACTAATGGGCACTTGGGCTGTTTTCAGATCTTGGCTGTTTTAAATAGGAGTGCATATATTCTGTCAGCATAAGAATATTCAAAACTGTAGAGAATTTTTATGAGTTTATTTGAGCCAAGCTGACAATGATTGCTGGCAAACAAAACCTCAACAGACTGAGGAAATGCTCCAGAAAACGGCAGCTCAGCACACTGCTTTATATATACATCACTATCAAAAGAGAAAGCGGAAGTGGGCTACGTGAAATCCACTGGTGATCTCTGGCTCTGCTCCGTGGCGCCTGCGCTTTGAGGGGTCCGGACAAAGGGAAATTACTTTGTTTTCTGCAAAGGCATGTTTACCAGGTATGTTGTTCTAGATGCAAAAAGACGACAGTCTTAGCTAAGGTGAAGATTGACTTTTGTCAGGGAAGATTCTAGCGTAGGACAAGACCACCTGCCATAAACTCTCGGTTCAACAGTTTTAATTTTAGACCATTCTATGAGCTTACTTTCGGTTTCTGAGGCCTCCCCAGAGCTTGTCAAGTTTAGCCCGTGGCCCTTTTTGGTCCATAATTTTTCGCATCAGTGTTTTGTGAAACGCTATATTCCCAGAAGAGGGATCACTGGCTCAAAAGGCAATTCCATTTTTAACTTTTTGAGGAACTTGGCACTGCTCTCCACAGTGGCTGCACCAGTCTGCATTCCCACCAGCAGTGCACGAGGGCTCCCTTTTCTCCACCTCCTCCAGCCACACTTCTGAGTTTCCGTCCAGCTAAACCCAGTCTTCCACCTGGCTTCTCTGTCCTTCTCTGCACTTTGACCCCCACGTCCTGTGGATCTGTGGCTGACGTCCTGTGTGTTGGGAATCTGTGGCCAGGCCTCCTGGGACTGCCACAGAAATAGTTCATGAGGGGCCAATTTCACCAGAGCAGAGGGCATGACTGGCCAAAACCAGGGTAAGCTCAGCACAGTGCCAGGCACACAGTTAAGGAGTTAGTTAATGAATCTGTTTCCGGCTGCTATGTCTGCCTCTGCTGAGAATGTCTGCTGTTCGTACATGTTTGCCTCTTGACAACCAGACCCTTGGACTATTCCTGACTTCCAAGCCCTGGGATGAAGCCATCATTCCTTTGTGTGACACTGCACTTGTATTTCAGCAGAGACACTTCTAAGCTCCTTGCTTCGGTTTGGCTGATAAGTTCACAGTCACATATCCAGGAAGACGTAATTACATCTTCTGGGTTTGAGGAGACCTCTCAGGTGCTGGGGGTGGGGTCCTTATGATATCTCAAGAAAAAGAATTTTCTAAGACTTGCATGGGAGGATGAGTGACTTTTATTTGTGTGGAATTCCATCCCTGGGCTTCTAAGGTCCCATTCCCTTCCTGGAGGAAGTGTAGCTGGGGTTTCAGTGAAGCTAAATCAGAACTGGGGCCCAGGGTTTCCGTTCCATGTTGTAGCCGGGTCCCGCTCAGCATCAGGCTAGTGACAGTCCATCAGTCCATTGTGTGTGGGGTCCACATGGCCATGGCAAATGCAGGACGCAGGAGCGAGAGAGCCCCACAAGTCAGGAGTCAAGAGCAACCAAGAGAGCGAGCGTCTTTATTCAGGGGAATAAATACCCACGTTACATGCCTTGCGGTGGCCACACCTATTCTGGCCAGTGGGCTGTTCTGAGGTGTGACTGACAGCAAGCACGTTCCTTTTGTCACCCTCAGTTTACTGGGCGTGTGTCTATTCTCCTCTCTGTCCAATCTGTGGGAATAGACCTGTGGCTCCCTGGGGAGTGCAAAGCTTTAGCGTTCTGGTGAAACTGCCGAAAGGATAGTTTTCCAGGAAGGAACTGTGTTCTTTCTTCTTCCTCAGTTTTTCTGGTCATGTCAGTGAATTCGTTTGTTTTCTTTGGGATGACACAGGAGGGAGTGCAGTGCTGTTTAGATGACTTTCTCGTAGATAAATAGCTTTGGTGTGTCTGGCGATGTGGGCAGTGAGTGGGGTTTCTCCATCTGCCAAACAAACACAAGAATGTAGAGCGCTGAAGGTAGGCAGGCTTCCATACCCCTCACAGATACTCTTTACTGCCAAGGTTAACCCAAGCCTCCCAACTGCGCCTGCTCCACCGTGTGATCACTCCGACCTTAGAGAAACCATGCCTTGAGGTTAACCCACATTTATCGTGTTGAATGCTTAAGGAGCTGAACTTTTCCTCCAATAATCCACCAGAACCAACCTTTCCTTCTACTAAGTAAACTGCTTTCCCCATTCTCATCTATTCTGATCTGATCCGAAGGGCAGACAGAAGGCATCACTGCTTCTGCCAAGTGCGATCTGTGAAGGAATGAACTTTAAAGCTTACTGCCTTCGTAGGTAGACTCAGGGGGGTGTGCAAACCAGATGCATCATAGGTAGAATACAGAAAAGCAAAGCAAACTTATCCTGCTTCCAGTTAACTGGTGGCTCAGAAGCAAGCTGAGTCTCCTCCCAGGCACAGCCTCCCCAGAGCCTTTTCTACCTTATCCGTGTCCCCAGTCAGGGTCCTGCTGATTTTGCTACCATTCTTCCCTAGCAGCTCTCTCCTACTCTGTTTGTTCCACATTACCCCCATTTGATTCCTAAACACAATTCTCTTCTAGTCTCTATATCCTATGTAATTGTAAGCAAAGGGAATGGGGACATCCTGGGGAACTTCTAATGCCATACCAGGAAACATGAAATCAATGGGGCCCAAGAAATGTTAAGCTAAGCTTGAACTAGCAAAAGTGATAGAACAACTAAGATGAAACTCAGCTCTAATGCTTCTTACCTTTTGGGGTATTTGCACTGTGCAATAAAGAGGATGTTCTGAATTTTCCTCTGGGATAGTTTTCTATTTAAAAAAAAGAAGAAATCATCATCCATCTTCTGGGTCACATAAACAAGGCCAAAGAGATGCCGAGAGCCCAAAGGAAAGAAAGCAGAGAAGGGAGGAGAAAGTGAGAGGGACAGAGGGTTCTGGAACAGGAATGGGTAGTGGGAAGTGCTCTTGTTGATGTCTGTAATTATAATTATTGCCGAAACCGGTTTGGCTCAGTGGATAGAGCGTCGGCCTGCGGACTGAAGGGTCCCAGGTTCGATTCCGGTCAAGGGCATGTACCTGGGTTGCGGGCACATCCCCAGTAGGGGATGTGCAGGAGGCAGCTGATCGATGTTTCTCTCTCATCGATGTTTCTAACTCTCTATCTCTCTCCCTTCCTCTCTGTAAAAAATCAATAAAATATATTTAAAAAAAATAATTATTAATAACTTGTTTACAAAATAATCAGATTGTTTTAAAACTGTGTTGTGTTTAAGTGAACTTAAAATATGTAAGATCTAGCACTAGCCAGTTTGGCTCAGTGGATAGAGCGTTGGCCTGCGGACTAAAGGGTCCTGGGTTCGATTCTGGTCAAGGGCACATGCCCGGGTTGCGGGCTTGATTCCCAGTAGGGGGCGTGCAGGAGGCAGCCGATTGTTGATTCTCTCTCATCATTGATGTTTCTATCTCTCTTTCTCCTTCTTCCTTCCTCTCTGAAATCAATAAAAATATATATTTTAAAAAATATATATGTAAGATATAAGTCTCATGAGCTATGAGCCTCCAAGGTGATTAAAGGATAATTTGAAATCATATTGCTAATTGTGGCAAATAAACCTTGTCATCAGTCAAAACGGCCTTTGGAACCAGTCAGCAAAGATGACTGATGGGACAGAATAAAACAAAACAATAACAGCAATAACAAAAGTGCCTTCTGGGCTGGTGAAAATTACCCTGGATCAATGAAGTTTATTCCCGAACACCCAGGACATCCAGTCCTGTGGTCTCCTGGGACTGTGTCTCCAGCAGGGAGAATGAACCATAAAGTGATCAATTTTGACAGAAGTCGGGCTGAGTGGAGCACAGAGCAGTCTCCCTACAGGAGCAAAGAGCTCTCAGGACACTAACAACTTCGAAGAGGGCATGTAAGGTCTCCTCTTGGAAAAGTTGTAGGTGAGAGTAGGAGGCTGGAGTCACACTGGCATTCGGAGGCTCTAAAGTGCTCCTTTTATTAAACCGGCCTGTGTGGGAAAGCCCTCTATGACCGTGAAGGAGCTAGTCCAGCCTGGACTACAGTGATTGTTCCTGGGGCGGTAGTGGGGGGGGCAGGAGGTGGGGGCGGGGGGAGGACTTTTGAAGTTCTCTAGTTCACGTCTCCAGATTGCCTCTATTTATTTAGCTTTTGAAAAACTTTATATTTATACTCTTCTTTTCAAAGAGTTTCCTTTGGATTAACCTTGTGTTCATTGACTGGAGTTTGGTGACCCACGCTTGGGAAGCCTTGAGTGTGGCCCAGAGCCACCATGGGCCTTCTGAGTCCTTTTCTGATGGCTTCTTGAGAAAAAGGCATCTCTATGTCCAGTCTAGTGGCATCACAACTCAAACATCCTGTCAAAACCACACTACTCTACTTGTTGTCCTATGCAAAAGGAACAAGGCCTGTTGAGTAGCTGTTGTGAACTGTGAGAGAAGGGGTAATTCCATAGATCACAGTGTGAGCATTACTAGTTGGATCAGAACCAGGTGGCCCAGAGGGCACCAGCTTCTGCATAAGAAAGAATCCACAAGGACTCAGGGGAGACACGGTGCATTGGGTTTCAAGGATTGTATATCCTCATCTCCCATGTTGTTCAAATCCATGGGAAAATCTCCAGTAAAACAAGAAGGGCCTCAGAGAGGAGGATAAAGCCCCCAAAAATATACGAATGGACTCACATTTGGGTTAGAGATTGTATCATACTCTGCGGTCTCTCCAGAAGGGGGGTAGCAGTTAGGAATTTCTGGATGAGTGTCCATTTTCTTCTCTTCAGTGGACTCTACAACCAAGTTGGAAGAGAATCAGAGCTGGCCCCTCCTTCCACTCACCACCCCCATTGGCTCACCACCCCATCTGACAACCTACTGAGAGTGACCAATTATACTGGTTTACCTGTAACTAAAGGTTTGTTGTTGTTTTTTTTCCCCCAGGGAATGGGACTTTAAGTGCTAACCCCAGGAAAATCCCAGGATTTTCTGGTTACCCTCATTACTTCCCAGGCTCTGAAAGGGGTAGGCACTGGGGAGAGAACTGGAAGGACCTTGGCCTTAGGAGGGAAGCCAGAACTAAGGGATGCAGGCTGATGGTGTTCTCCTTGAGGCAGAGAGTAGGGCCTCTTCATTTCTGTATCCTTAGGCCTACCACCAGTTTGTTGAATTAATGAGGGAGAAAGTGCATGAATGAGGGCGAAGACAAAAATGGTACATGCTCTACCTTTTCTTATTTGTTTCCACATAGTCAAAATAATTAACACCAGTACAAGGACAATGAGCAGCGAGGAAATCCACAGGCCCATGGTGGAATCTAAGTCACCAGCAATACCTTTAAAGAGAGAATGGGTGGAGACACAGGGAAGGAAGCAGGGTTAGCTATGGAAAATGACCCAACTTTTAGCCGAAACCGGTTTGGCTCAGTGGATAGAGCGTCGGCCTGCGGACTGAAAAGATCCCGGGTTCAATTCCGGTCAAGGGCATGTACCTGGGTTGCAGGCACATCCCCAGTGGGAGATGTGCAGGAGGCAGCTGATCGATGTTTCTCTCTCATCGATGTTTCTAACTCTCTATCTCTCTCCCTTCCTCTCTGTAAAAAATCAATAAAAAATATATTTAAAAAAAAAAAAAGAAAATAACCCAACTTTTAGAGCAACTGCTACTTTTCTCCCAGTCTGGTGACTTCCCAGGGGCCTCCAGTTTTTACACAGGGCCCATTCCCATGGGGACCAGGAGCTAAAGAAGGCATAGCTCCCGAGACTATAGGATTCTAGAGAAAGGGGAGAGACAGTCACCTTCACAGAGCTTCCGGGCAAAGATGAGGTTTGAAGAGTTGCTGCTAATGGGGTTCCTGGCCATGCAGATGAAGGTCATGTCCTTTTCCCTCAGCGTCCAGGTTATGGGGAGGACGGAACCATTATGGGACTCATTGGAGGTCTTCCCCAGGGTCTTCCAGCTGTAAGTCACATCCTCTCCTCCCCGTTCCAGGAAGCATGTCAGGTTGGTCACACAGGTGCCATTTTTATTGCTCTTCAGACCCAAGGTGATTTTGGGCTTTGATAGGTGCTCTATAAAAGAGAAATGGACAACCAAGGGTGGCAACTATGCCTATAGCACTCTTTTTCTAAATTATTCTATAAGCCCTGGACCTGAACCTCTTTGAGGTGCTGCAGAGTGGAGCAGAAGTGGCGATTTAGAGCAGAATTCTCATTCTTATCTGGAAAAGAGAACTATCTAGGTCTGCTTGTCCACAGCTATACAGCAACAACTACAATAGTAAGATCTATAATAATAAAAGCATAATATGCTAATTAGACTGGACAGCCAAACAACCTTCCAGATGTCATTCCGTATGTCCTTCTGGAGGAAGCCATGGTGGTGGGGGCCGAGGCAGAGGCAGTTAGGGATGATCAGGCAGGCGAGCAGTTAGGGGTGATCAGGAAGGCATGCAGAGTGGTTAGGGGTGATCAGACAGGCAAGTGAGTGGTTAGGGACAATCAGGCAGGTAGGCAGGCAGAGGGGTTAGGGGCAATCAGGCAGGCAGTCAAGTGGTTAGAGGTGATCAGGCAGGCAGGCAAGTGGTTAGGGGTGACCAGGCAGGCAGGCAAGTGGCTAGGGGTGATGAGGCAGGCAGGTGAGTGGTTAGGGATGTTGAGGCAGGTAGGCAGAGGGGTTAGGGGCAATCAGGCAGGCAGGCAGAGGGGTTAGGGGTGATCAGGCAGTCAGGTGAGCAGTGAGGGGCAATCAGGCAGGCAGGCAAGCAGATAGGGGCAATCAGGCAGGCAGGTGAGTAGTTAGGGGAGATCAGGCAGGCAGAGTGGTTAGGGGTGATCAGGCAGGCAGGCAGAGTGGTTAGGGGCGGTCAGGCAGACAGGCACACCAGCAGTTAGGAACCAGTGGTCCCAGATTGTGAGAGGATGTCCAACTGCCAGTTTGGATGTCAAACTGGCAGTTGGACATCCCGCAAGGTGTCCCGGATTGCAAGAGGGTGCAGGCAGGGCTGAGGGACCCTCCCCTCCCCTGTGCATGAATTTCATGCACAGGGCCTCTCGTAAATAATAACAAGTCCATAAGAATGCAGCTTCCAGTTACTAAGCCCAGCCGTATGGCAAGCATTGTGTTCAATGTATTTTAGATGTTAGCTAATTTTATCTTTTTTAGAGGCTCTCCATTTCTTTGTCCTTAGGCTTCCTTGAAGAGACTTTCCCTGAACTCTTCCGGATGAACAACACTTCTGGGGCCCTTCCCTACTCGGTGCCCACTCCTCTCCCTCAGAGGATGAGCAATGGGTTCATTGCTGAGATGGTGAGAGTCTGACTTCTATCATCTGCATCTCTGTACGTGTGGTTGAACTGTGAAGATTGCTGTTAATGTGGTTTGCCTTTTCCCCCCTTCACCTAGCTCAGTGGTCGACAAACTCATTAGTCAACAGAGCCAAATATCAATAGTACAATGATTGAAATTTCTTTTGAGAGCCAAATTTTTTAAACTTAAAACTATATAGGTAGGTACATTGTTATTAACTTAATGAGGGTTCTCCTAAGCTGGTCTTTGCTAAAAACGTCCTCAATCTGAGGAGTCGATCTTAGCGAAAGTACCCCCACTTCTTCTAACGCCACTTCTTCAAAATAGACCCGCCCAGGCCAAAAACCGACTTCTGCTCATGGGCCACGAAGTTTCAATTGCACTGTACGTGCGCACCCGCACATGGTATTTTGTGGAAGAGCCACACTCAAGGGGCCAAAGAGCCTCATGTGGCTCGCGAGCTGCGGTTTGCAGACCACTGGCCTACCTCCTACAAGCAAACCTGGAAGGCCATCTCCTGGTGTCTGTGATATTGCATCTCAGTGAGTGAGGCAGCTATTCTTGTAGCTAGCTGGTTGAATAATTGTTTTGTAAATTCATCTTTCTTGAATGGGCTCCAAGGTCTAGACTTGGGAAAAAAATATTTCTCCTAGATTGCTTTAAAAGAAAAAAAATAAAGCTTTTTTAAAATTATTTTTTATAATCCTCTCCCAAGGATATGTTTTTATTGATTTTTAGAAAGAGAGGAAGGGAAGAAAAAGAGAGAGATAGATATAGATATAGATATAGATATAGATATAGATATAGATATAGATATAGACATAGATATAGATATAGATATAGATATAGATATAGATATAGATATAGAAACATCAATTGGTTGCCTCAAGTACTTGCTCCCACCGGGGATCGAACTCCTATTCTAGGTATGAGTCCTGACTGGGAATCAAACCTACAATCTTTCAGTGTGAGCGTAGATGCCCAACCAGTTGAGCCACCTAGACAAGGCAAAATAAAGCTATTTTTATCTTTCTTTCAATTTTTGTATCTATTTCTCAATTGATTGGTATCTGTAGAGAAAGAGGTGTGATTGATGTTTATACCTGATAATCTTTCTACAACAGGCATCACTTTCCTCTCCATTACAATTACGGAAACTAAGTTTCAGAGAGATTAAGTAACTTGGCTAAGACCATGCAACTAGTAAACAGAGAAGCCAGCATTTGACCTGTGTGATTGCACTTCCCATTTCACCCACCTGCTGCACACACTTCCTCTTACAGGATCTCTGAGTAGAAGGGGACCTCACTTCAGCCATCGCAGGAGTTCCATCTTCCACATTCTTGCCAAGTGTTTATCCTGCCTTTGCTTACACATCCCCAATATCAGGGAGTTTACCACTTTACCAGGGCAGTCACTGTACTCACCATAGACACGCAGCCCATACTCCTGGGTGAAGGGCTCCTGGAGGGACGAGCTGTGTATTTGGACAGAGTAGGCACCTGAGTCATTCTTACTCAGTTTGCTGAGCTTCAGGGAGTAGTTCCCGTGCAAGAAGCCTACCCTTCCCTTGTCATGATTTTTAGTCACTATGACAGTGTCTGGTTTGTTTGTCGTTGTTGGCTGTATGGTGATAAGAGTAGTACTTTTAAAGATCCAGATAATGCTGTCAATCCGATCTACTGAGTGTGTCAGAGGGAAAGTCACAGACCCACCGACGGCACCCACCAGCTCCTGCTGGGCTCCAGAGGCTGCGGGCCCTGCAGACACAGAGAACCATAAAATAAACGTGAGTCCCTGCCCTTTCCACCAATGACTCAGCCCCTTTGGGCTCTAGAAAGGTCCCAAGAAAGTCGCTCCGTCCAACCCGCCCGGCCCCTGGGAAACCTCTTGGAATCTTATTCATAGGAAGGCATTGAGGTCAGAACTCTTCCTGAAAGGAGTGGCTCCGGTGAACCACCGCACTCCCAGAGGCCTCTGGCTGGAGACAAAGCTCCGAGGCAGACACAAGACCCCACTCCACCCCTGACACGCTCCTGGAGGAGGAGAACTGGGAGGTTACAGTCCAAGTCCTTGCCCACTGCTCCTGGGAGAGCCGAACTAGATGCAGGTGAGGAAGGAGAGCCTTCCTGACATGGGGCAGAGGTTTTCAAGCACAGATCAGAACAGTGGGAGGTAAGCTGTAAGTGCCTCTTGATAGTGATAGCTTAGAAATCTGAGGACCAGTTACCTTTCTCTCTTATGGTAGAGTGCAATTGAGCATCCCGATTTCCCTTTTATGTCTTTTGGTGACCTTCCCTTAAGCATCAGCTGCTCTCCCAGTACTTGAGAGTAAGAGAACCTGATGCCCCCCTGGCTGGTTGATCTCAATGGTTAGAGCTCTGCCTTCAGACTAAGGGGGTCTCGGGTTCGATTCCTGATCAAGGGCACATACCTGGGTTGCAGAATCCCAGCCCAGGTCGAGCCATGTGTGGGAGGCAACTGATTGATATGTTTGTCTCACATTAATGTTTCTCTCTCTCCCCCTCCCTCTCTCCTATCCATTCTCTCTAAAAATCAATGGGGGATGAGGGGAGAGAGAGAATCTGATGCTACCAAATGTTGACCTAGTCCCTTGATTATAGGTCTTGGATCTTGACCAACATTTTTGCTAAATTTATTTTTAAAAGAACTTGTTCCTCTCCCTGGGTAAATGTCTTTTAGGAGGCGATTCCTGTTTTCAAACATTATTCTCCTCTGGGGGGAGGGGGGAGGAGGGTGGTGGCTGTGGGTGTGGGTGGAGGGTGTCAATAGGGGGAAAAGGGGTCACCTGTAATACTTTCAATAATAAAGATAAGTTAAAGATAAATAAATAAATGCAATGTTGAGTACTTTCAAAAAGCAGAAAACACTCACACATGCACAAAACACACACATTATTCTCCCTATAATTTATTGGTCAGTGGATATATTCTTTGAGTCCCTCAGGCCTTTATTAAATCATCCTGTTAAGGAATCTGATTTTCAAACAGCTGCTCTCCCTGCCTCCTTAATTCTAAGGTAGGATGGTTTTTCAGTTGCTCTCTGATCATCTCAAGGGTACCAAAGTAGTCCCAGTAAATGTTACAGATGAAATCAATTTTATTTTTAATTATTGATGGATCAGTTAATGCATTTATTCTTTCACTTCAACAATTGAGATGAAGGAATTAATATTTTACAGTCAAATAAAGGTTGGGCATCACTTGCTCTCAAGTAGGTGTAATTTTTGCATTTAGGGCAACTAGGAGTTATTTTTTCTTGACCAATCAGGGAGGTGACAAAACTGTAAGTATGGGCTTTTGTGCTTTAGCACACTTTTAAGCTCTAAACAACTACCTTTTTCACTTCACACATGGAGAGGTGCTACATTCTGAGGGTAAATGTCAAAAGATATAAATTATGTGGTGATATAAGAAAACTAGAGGCCCAGCGTGCAAAGTCACCTGTGGTAGCCTGCTGCTGTTCACAGCACACCCACCCACCCACCCCCAGCCCACCCACCCGCCACTGCTCACAATGCTTGCTGCCCTGCCCGTCCACCACCTGCCTTGCTGCAGTCAGAGCCTGTGGGCCATGGGGGAGGGACCGAGAGGTCCTCAATGCACCTCATTGTGACTGGTCATTTGGTCGTCCTGGTCGTCATGGACACTGGCTTTTTATATATATTTAGACTAGTAGCCCGGTGCACGAAATTCGTGCACTTGGGTTGGGGGGGGGAAGGGGCCCCTCAGTCTGGCCTTCACCCTCTCCAATCTGAGACCCCTCAGGGAATGTCCAACTACCTGTTTGTGCCCACACTTTTAACAGATAACAGCTCCATTGTTGTTCCTTTCTTATGCTTAAAACCATTGGAATTAGTAGGTATTCAAAGTGTGTATACATTTTGGGGGGACACCCTGTATATCTCTAGTCAGTGGTGAAAGAAACCAACAGCAGATTTGGAACCCCCAGACAGAAAACCTTGCTCACTCCCCACATGTCTCCCCACTTCACTTTCCACCTTCGTGGGCAGCAGGAGAATCAACGTTTTCTCTCATTAATTCAGAAAAGCACGTCCTGTCACCCGCTGCCTGGCAGGAGTGCGCTAGGCTCCAAGCAAGCGAGGCTCAGTCAGGGCAGCCTTCACTCATGGGTGCTGGCACCCAAAGTGCACATTCCTCCTCTACAGTCGCCCCGACTATCCCACTGTTTCACTGAGAGGACGGAACTCCTCTCTGCCTCTGGGTTCTTGATCTTGAACACTGACCGAAGGCACCTCAGCGAGGGCCGCCCGTGCCCACCAGGTGTGTCTGTCTGCACCTGCTCCTGCCTCAGCAACTGCATTAACTCCCCAGAGGTGATCTTGTAGCTGCACTGGCCTCCGTGGGAACAGGGTATCACCACTCCACCCTCTCACTGTCATTTCACAGGCGCCCACCCTCAGCACCCAGAACACCCAGACACTCTCCAAAGGACGTGGGCGCATCAGAGGGGATGTGTGCACATCCTGTGGGGGTTTTAGGCATGCTGGGTGATGGAAGTGCGGTGGAGAGGCGGGGGGAACTTGTGCACGCCTTGGTTTGCAACTGTTGCAGGTGTGGGAGGGTGACAGTGTGCTGGGGGATGTTAGCACGCCAGGGGGGGATGTGCACACTGGGGGCCTATGGCTTTGCAGATCCACAAACCCCCGTGGTGCAGTCAGAAGGACATCAGTCTGGCCCACCACGGTGGCTGTCCCTGCGATCCTGCACCTTCTGGGCCAGGAGGCGGATCATGCACAGCCACTCCTGGGAGCTGATGGCCTGCAGGCGCTACTTCAGCTCAGCCTGCAGGCTCTGCATGGCGCGCTCACAGCTGTCACCACCGCCATGTGGGGAGTACAGGCCGCCCTCCACCAGCCTGCCTCCCCTGTCCAGAGGCTCTCTGCGCTGCTCACCTGCCCAGAGTGACTGGGGCTGGGCAGAAGCCAGGTGTCCTGCCTGCCCTACCCTCGCCGATCCGCCCCGTGTGAGCTGCCTCCCTGCCATGAAGGGTCACGGATCCAGGTTCCGGGACCACGGACAGCCTCAACGCTGCCCCCCACCTGGCAGGGTCACAGATCTGTGTCTTGGTCCCGTGGACAGCCTCAAGCACTGCCCCCCGCCCGGCAGGGTCACAGATCCATGTCTTGTCCTTTGGACAGCCTCAAGCACTGCCCCCGCCCGGCAGGGTCACAGATCCCAGGTCCCGAGACAGCAGACAGCCTCCTGTGCTGCCCCCTGCCCGGCAGGGTCACAGATCCGGTCCCGGACTGCAGACAGCCTTGCCCACTGCCACCCACCTTCAGTAAGCAAATTAGCCGCCATCTTGTTGCTTCAGGGTGGGGGTCCCCACTGGGGTGCCTGGCCAGCCTGGATGACGGGCTGATGGCTGTTTGCAGCTGGTCACACCCCCTTCAGGGTGGGGGTTCCCACTAGGGTGCCTGGCCAGTCTGGGTGAGGGGATCGGGCTGTTTTCAGGCTGGCAGGTGACTGAAGCTCCCAACCTCTCCTTTTTTTCTTTTTTTTTTTTAATTCTGGGATTTATTTGCCTTCTATGGCTGTCACTGGAGCTGAGAGCCGGCTTTAGCTCTGAGGCTCGGCTCCAGCTCTGAGGCCTCGGCTGCCGAAAGCAGGGATCTGGGTTTGTTTGGCTTCTATAATTGAAACACTGTTGCGGTCCTGCTGGCTGAAGCCTGGCTGGCTGAAAGCAGGTTTCTGGAGTTTGTTTAGCTTCTATAATTGCAACATAGTTGCTTAGATTGCAGCTCAGAGGCCAGCAGCGGCAGGCAGGGAACCTTGGCTTCCTCCTTCACTGGAGCAAGCAAGCCTCCTGTTCTCTTCAGCTGCCTGGCTGCCGGCCGCCATCTTGATTGGCAGTTAATTTGCCCTGATTAGCCGATGGGAAGCATGTCGGAGGTATGGTTAATTACCATGTTTGTCTATTATTAGATAGGATGTCTCCACATTTATAGTTCAAATGAAACTGGAGGATGACAGTACAAATTGCCAACATGAGTCTAGATAGAGTCTATTGTTCTATCTTAATTGTATCTTCAGGGAGGGAAGAGGGGTCATGAAAGAAGAAAGTAGCTCCATGCCAGTCCCTAAACGTGAATTTAGAGAATAAAGGGGGTAAGTCCCAGCAAGTTTTGTTTTCTCTTTCCAATTTACTATAAAAAGTGATGTAGAAATAAAAGACTTCTCAACTGTCCCAAAATGGACTGCATTTTTCCTTTCTGTGATGGCTTCTCCGCCTGCCACTGTGACCCTACAGAGTTTACCATGTCTAGGTAGGTCATGCTTTTCTCATTCAGTCATTCCTTTCTTTAACAAGACTTTTTATGGTTCTGTATTTATGCCAGGCACTGTTTAGGAGCTGAGGATAGAACTGGGGGGCAAGCCAGCCATGGGGTTGGAAGATTGTCATCTAATAATTAAGTGTGTGCTATAAAAAGGAGAGTATCCAGTGCTTGGGGGGAAAATACAATTGGGGGACTAGACATGACTGTGGGATCAGCTGATTCTAGAGCATGAGTGGCTACAAGACCTGAGAAGATTTGGCCTCATGACACTCATCTGACCATCACGCCAGTGTCAGTGCATGAATGGTGTAACTTCCCTCATTTGCATCCATTTCACCCCTTCTTCGTTGTGTGGCATCCAGGTGGTTGGGTAAGAATGGCAGGCTCCCAGCTTGGTGGCAGCCTTCCTCAGGCATGGTAATTGATTCAGGGCTCCCACATAACCTGGGTTGATTGTATCTGAGAGAAGCCCAGGATATTTGCTCTAAGGCCAGGATGACCATACGATGCTGTGGGAAGATAGGAACCCCAGACTGCCACCCACCTACTGCCACCAGACAAGCAGCCAGTTCCCTGTCCTCACCGGATCCCATTTACCTTCCACCTCACACGCTTTTGTTTGTGCTGAGTCTTTCTCTCGGCTTCTCTAACCATATTCAAGACCCATAAAGCCCAGCTCAAAGCCCTTCCCCGAGGAAGTCTCCAGCTCTTTCTCACACCCACCCAGTAAAAACCCACCAGTCATTTATCTTTTACTTTAAATTCTTCAGAAGGAGGTGTTCTTCGGGGTGGTTATTGGCCATAGCCTTTTGCTGTGAATTAGCCAAAGTCTACAGGCACTTGGTTCCAGATCACCCAGGAGGGGCGGAGCTGGCTTCTCCTGCCAGGCACGTGGAGTGCTGGGAACACTTTAGAGCTCTGGGTTAACTGGAAGTCAGGAGAGCTGGGTTTCCTTCTGGTTCCTTCATAATAACAACACTAGTTTAAAGGGCATTATCTTTCTTCATCCTCAAAGCAATTCCATGAGATAGAGGTGAAGCTCCACGTTATAGTTGAGGACACTGGGGCTCCAACATGCTAAGTGACGTTCCCAAGTCCCCAAACTTGAAAATGAGAGAAGTGGGAGAAGTTAGTTAATTCCTCTGTCTCGGAGGTCTGCGTGCTGTCCACTACCGCCTCACCGCTGACCACTTTGAGTTTCGGTCGTCTCAACTTTCATAGGAGAAAAAGAACAACCTTTATTTATTGGCCAGGATTTGGGGGAGGAGGAAGTGTGCATATGGTTTTGGGAAGTACAGAGCAATCTAAAACATGGTGGGAAGCAGGTGAAGCGGCGTTGGGGGGGAGGGGCGGGGTGTTTATAAGAAACAGACCTTAGAACTTCTCTTTTTTTGGTCTCATTTTCATAAGGATGGCTAAAACTGAACAAAAAACACAGATTTCAGTTTTGGCATCGCTTCTTGGCAAGGTAAGCTTTTCAGAAGGTTGGTCTGGAACCTGATGCCTATAGACCAGTCGTTGATTACTTCACACCATGCAGGGAATATTCACTAATATTCCTGCCTTCAGAGGTGAAGGGAGCTGGGGCAGGAGACACTTTGCCTTCTGCTTTAGCCAAGTCACTGATATTCTTGGTATCAGAGGAGTCCGCTTTAAGACGCCCTCCATAGTAGAAAGAGCTTCCTCCCTTTGCCACTTTCCTGTACTTGGGTTATCAGCTCCACCCCTTAACCTATTCCCCCAAGTGTGTCCACAGTTCGGGTTTTAGGTAAGCCCCTGCCATGTCCTCCCCACTTCCCCTTCTCTAAGTCTCACTTTAATCACCATTTCTGATCAGGGGGGAAAGTTTATAAGGTGAGAACCCACTTTAGGATTAACTGCTTAGAACCAGGGGCTTCCTAAACATATAAACTTCTAATGAACTCAAGGAGGGCGAGGATCCGCGCAGGCTGAACAGTTGGTGAGGCCAGGTGGTGGGGAAGAAAGGACTGGGTGTGGTCTTGGGCAGATCACTTCACGCAGGCTTGGGGCTCAAGTAAACAAATCAGTTCTGTCAGATCTTCAGAGAGACATCTGCTGGAGGTCCCCCAGGAGTCTGATGACCGGAGGTATACTCCTAACTTATGGAGCTCCTGATCTGTTCTGAGATCCCCGAGGATAGTAAAATGTTCAGACTAGAGTACTGTGTCAGGTGGAGGAAGTTTCCAGTCCTTCATGGCCTTAAACAAAAAGTACCTACAATATGAGTTAGTTTTCTTTTTCTTCCTTTTTCTTTTTGGTTAATCTTGACCCTAGGATATTTTTCCATTATTATTATTATTATTTTTAGGGAGAGTGGAAGAGAGAAGGAATGACAAAGAGAAACATCAATGTGAGAGAAACACATCGACTGGTTGCCTCCTGCACAAGCCCTGGCCAGGGCCCAGGCCAGGAAAAAGCCTGCAGCCCTGCAACTAAGGTATGTGCCCTTGACTGGAATTGAACCTGGGACACTTTGGTCCACAGGCTGATTCTCTATCCATAAGCCAAACTGGCTAGGGCCAATATCAGTTTGTTTTCTACATAGGGAATGATTAGATTGCTTGGGTTAAGTCCTGGCTGGTGTAGCTCAGTGGTTAAAGCATGGGCCTGTGCACGGAAAGGTTAGGGGTTTGATTCCCAGCTAAGGGCACCTACCCGGTTCACAAGTGTGAGAAGTAACCAATAGATCTCTCTCTCTCTCTCTCTCTCTCTCCATACTCCTCCCTTCCACTCTCTCTCTAAAAAATAAAAAAAAATAAAAAAAAATAAAGACAATGGAATATCCTCGGATGAGGATTAACAAAACAAACAAAATTATTTGGTTTAAGAGATAAAATTAGAGAACAAAGATGGTGGCCTAGGTAAATGCTGCCTCCCACAACTACATCAAAATTACAATTAAAATATAGAACAACCAACATTCAGAACTGCCTGAAATCTGGCTGAATGCAAATCCTACAACTAGAGGAGTAAAGAAGAAAGCTCATTGAGTCTGGTAGGGGGCAGAGGCTGGGAATGGGCTGGTCTGACACCCCCCTGTGTCATTTCTTTAATTGAGAGGGATATCTCCAAGGCCTACCTAGAGAAGCAAGGGATCCTAGCCCCACACCAGACCCCCAGCCCAGAGTCCAGAGCTGGGAAAATAAGTTCCTGTAACTTCTGGCTATAAAAACCAGCGGGAACTGTGGCTGATTGACATGAAGGCTGCTGAAGTGTCAGGTGTTCCTCTTCAAGGGCCCAACAAACTTACATGGTTCCACTTCCTCTGAGCTCCAGCACCAGGTAGTGGCTTGGGGGAGATCCAGTGACATACGGAGAGGAACTGAACTGTCTAGCCGGGTGGGAGTTTTGGGCGCAGCTTTCTTCCAGACAGGAGTGCTCATAGGGGTCATTGTTCCTGTGCTGGGACCTCCTCCATTGCAAAGCTGACTGGTGGCCCTATCCGAGGCTTCATCAGCATGGTCCACACAGTTCGCTCCACCCTGGTGATTCTCTGAGACTCCGCCTCATCCAATTTGCAACCCCACCCAAGCTGTTTGCAGCTACTTTTTCATATGAATGGCCTGAGCTGGCTCAGGTTTCAGACTTTTCTAAAATCTCTAAACGAGTAGCAGCTGGAGTCAATGTGCCCCAAACCTTTCAATAATAGGCCTAAGACCTAGCACCAACCTGCCTTATTTCACAGCTGGGTCTCACCTGGACACTTTCTAGCCCAATACAAATAGCAGCCATCTGCAGATCTCTCTGTAGCTCCCCCTGGATGACCCCAGGCAGTGGCTGACTTTGCACCTCCCTGGAGGCCCCAGAGCCAGTGAACCTGGTAGACAGCTTCAGACTGTACCAGATTACAACTCTACACATCCACAAGCATCACATTCAAGGGGCAGACTCAGTAAGCACCAAAGCCCCACTAAAGTCCTGCTCCATAGGGTGTCTGCTGCATAGCAGCTCTTCCGTTGTAGATGAAGCTGGTCCTCACAGCCAGTTGGCCTGGAGGCCAATTCCTTCCAGTGATGCCAATGGCAATCAAGGCTCAACCACAACAAGACTGTGCACACAGCCCACACAGGGGCACACCTAGAGTGCCCAGCTCAGGTGACTGGGGAGGCTGAGCCACTGGGCCCTACAGGACACCTACTACACAAGGCCACTTTTCCAAGTCTGGAAGACATATCAGATCTACCTAATATAGAGAAACAAACACAGGGAAGCAGCTCAAGGAAACATGTCACAATTGAAAGAAATGAAAGCAAGCAAACTACTAGATACAGAGTTCAAAACAATGGCTAGAAGGTTGCTCAAGGATCTTAATGCAAGCTTCAATGGAATGAATGACAGCTTCAAGGAACTGAGTGAGACTTTCAAAAATCTGT
>NW_005871238.1:2140179-2158915 GCF_000147115.1 Myotis lucifugus | reverse complement strand
GCCAGGCCCCACCCATGCACAAATTCGTGTACCAGGCCTCTAGTATTTTTAATAAAGAGCATTTACTCTTATAGATTCCTAGAATTATTTAGCTGAAGCCACTTACAGATACTCTCTGACCCATTAATATTGCCGTGGGGAGTTTTGAGAAAAATACAATGCCCAGGCCCCACTCCATACCAACTGAATTTGAATCTCAAGGGACAGGACCAAGGAGGCACCTCTGGTTTTAAAGCCACAAGTGATTCCAACAGGATTGAGAAAGATCTCTTGGTAAAAAACAACAACAACAACAATAATAATAATAATAAAATAAATAAATAAACAAAACACAAAAACAAGACAGGACCTACTATTTCAGAATCTCGGAGGGAATAAAGTGGGGGAATCTGTATGTTATTAAAAATACCCAGATGATTCTTTTGGAAACTTATATTTGAGAAGCAGTACTTTATTTCAATTGGAAATTTTTATAGCTTTTGAATGCTTTCATTTGTTGAATATTTTAGGTTTCATCTGGTCAACTGTTAAATATACCAAATAGTATGCTTAGTATGAATTCATTAGAGAATATTTACATGTAGATATGCATAGGAAAAGCAACTGGAAGGATGATGGATCAATATAGATAGATAAACACTGTCTCTGGGTAGGAGGTATATGGATGATCTTTGGTTCCCCACCCCCTTCTATTTTATTTCTATCTCATTTTCTTTCTTTCTCTTTTAAAGAAGAGTCTTCCCCTTTCTGAGTTGAATTCCCCTTTTTGAAAAACAGTGTGTAGTAACTTAGTGAACTTCAAGACCACGTAGTGTTTACCAATTCCAGCATGTCATAATTTCAAGAGTTCCATCAAAAGATTGATGACACTGGGGACTCAACAGGGTTGAGTCACACATGTAGTCACCTGAATCTGAGAATGGCTAAAGGCATTTCCCCAAACCTGAATAGAATACATTAAACTGATTGCTCCTGCCAGACAGCTAAAAGGCATCTTAATCTACATGTTATTGCCTCCTACTGGCCAAACACCTGAACAGCCACAGGCTAATTCTCCCATTCTGACAACGGACTCTGTACCAAACCCTGACCCTTTGAAGTGTATATATCTGCCTCACCCCAGGACAAGTTGTGTTAATAAAAAGCATGGGGTCCTGGGGACAAGGAGAGAACCTAAGACCTTAGACTTTAAGACAGTGGTTCTCAACCTTCCTAATGCCACGACCCTTTAATATAGTTCCTCATGTTGTGGTGACCCCCAACCATACAATTATTTTCGTTGCTACTTCATAACTGTAATGTTGCTACTGTTATGAATCGTAATGTAAATATCTGATATGCAGGATGTATTTTCATTGTTACAAATTAAATGTAATTAAAGCATAGTGATTAATCACAAAAACAATATGTAATTATATATGTGTTTTCCGATGGTCTTAGGCAACCCCTGTGAAAGGGTCATTCGACCCCCAAAGGGGTTGCGACCCACAGGTTGAGAGCCGCTGCTTTAAGATCTTGGATCTTAGCTCCTTTAGCTAAGCTCCTCTGAACCCCAATGCCTTTCAAAATTATCTTTCATCTCCAGACTCTTCATTAGTCTCTGGATTCATCTATGCACAGCCCCTTCTCCAGATTCCTGAACCCTTCTTGATGTTGGGATAAGAGCACCAACAATACTGTTCTGTCAGTCAGGGACTTCATACTACCCACTAGCTCGCTCACCCATTTAATAGCATGAACTGCATAGGTAACAACAGTGTTTGGAGAATCATCATATGTGATTCTTGTATGTATTACATTGTGATGCCTAGCAACTGTTTTTACTCCAGCAAAATTGTTCTCTTGTATTATATATATGTGCATGTGCACAAAAATTTGTGCACTGGCGAGGGGGAGTGTCCCTCAGCCCCACTTGTGCCCTCTCATAGTCTGGGACCCCTCGGGAGATAACGACCTGATGGCTTAGGCCCGCTCCCGGGTGGCAGAGGGAAGGCCCAATCCCTAGGTGCAGCCCCTGGTCGGGCTCAGAGCAGGGCCGATTGGGGAGTTGGGGCTCCGCCCCCTGTCATGCACAGAGCAGGGCAGATTGGGAGGTTGCGATGCCACCCCCAGTCACGCTCAGGGTAGGGCCGATTGGGGGGGTGGGGCACCACCCCCTGTCACACTCAAGGCAGGGTCGATGGGGGAGGTTGCGGCACCACCCCGTCACGCACAGAGCAGGGCCCATCAGGGGGGGTTGGGGCTCCGTACCCTGTCACACACAGAGCAGGGCCGATCAGGGGGTTGGGGAGCCCCCCTTGTCACACACAGAGCAGGGCCGATAGGGGAGTTGGGGCACCACCCCCTGTCACACACAGAGCAGGATGGATCGAGGGGTTGGGGCGCCGCCCCTTGTCACCCACAGAGCAGGGCTGATCAAGAGGTTGGGGCACTCCCCCCTGTCACACTCAGGGCAGGGCCGATGGGGAGGTTGCGGCTCCACCCCGTCACACACAGAGCAAGGCCCAAGGGGGGGTTGGGGCGCCGCACCCTGTCACACACAGAGCAGGGCCCATCAGGGGTTGGGGAGCTCCCCCCTATCAGGCACAGAGCAGGGCCGATCAGGGGGTTGGGGCACCTTCCCCTGTCATGAACAGAGCAGGGCGGATAGGGAGGTTGTGGCCCCGCCCCCTGTCACACACAGAGCTGCAGGGCGATAGAGGGTTTGTGCGCTGCCCCCTGTCACGCTGCTCCAGGGGCCAGGAGGCCTCGCTGCTCTGCTGATTCCAGTGCCAGGAGGCCTCTTGGCTCCACTGATCCCGGTGCCCTGAGGCCTCATGGCTCCGCTGATCCCAGTGCTGGGAGACATATTACCCTTTTACTATATAGGATAGAGGCCTGGTGCATGGGTGGGGGCCGGCTGGTTTGCCTTGAAGGGTGTCCCGGATCAGGGTGGGGGTCCCGCTTGGGTGCCTGGCCAGCCTGGATGAGGGGATGATGGCTGTTTGCAGCTGGTCACACTCCCTTCAGGGTGGGGGTCCCCACTGGGGTGCCTGGCCAGTCTGGGTGAGGGGCTGAGGGCCGTTTTCAGGCTGGCAGACGACTGAAGCTCCCAACCTCTCCTTTTTTCTTTTATTCTGGGATTTATTTACCTTCTATGGCTGTCACTGGAGCTGAGAGCCGGCTTTAGCTCTGAGGCCGGCTCCAGCTTGAGGTCTCGGCTGCTGAAAGCAGGTATCTGGGATTTTTTAAGCTTCTATAATTGCAACATTGTTTCTTAGATTGCAGCTCAGAGGCCTGCAAGGCAGGCGGGGAACCTTGGCTTCCTCCATCACTGGAGCAAGCAAGCCTCCTGTTCGCTTCAGCTGCCTGGCTGCCAGCCGCCATCTTGGTTGGCAGTTAATTTGCATATCACCCTGATTAGCCAATGGGAAGCGTGTCGGAGGTACGGTTAATTATCGTGTTTGTCTATTATTAGATAGGAGGATATGTGCATATATATATATATATATATATATATATATATACACATTTTATTTTTATTTTTATGAATTTCAGAGAGGAAGGGAGAGGGAGACAGAGAAACATCAATGATGAGAGAGAATCATTGATTGGCTGCCTCCTGCATGCCTCCTACTGGGATTGAGCTCACAACTTGGGCATGTGCCCTGACCGGGAATTGAACCTGAGACCCTCTATCCGCTGAGCAAAAACTGGGTAGGGCACAAAGTAATTTTAATGTAGGATCTGCTACTGCAAGTCATCTCACTCCTATGGTTCATAATTTCTTCACATGTAAATTTAGAGTAAAATTGCCTTCTCATCCCTATGTCATGGGTTATTGTGGGAGCAAAACTATCAATGGGTATGAAAGCAGGTTGTAACTCTAAAGGGCTATTCTAGAGCAGTGATGGAGAACCTTTTGAGCTCGGCGTGTCAGCATTTTGAAAAACCCTAACTTAACTCTGGTGCCGTGTCACATATAGAAATTTTTTGATATTTGCAACCATAGTAAAACAAAGATTTATATTTTTGATATTTATTTTATATATTTAAATGCCATTTAACAAAGAAGAATCAACCAAAAAAATGAGTTTGCATGTCACTCTGACACGTGTGTCATAGGTTCACCATCACTGTTCTAGAGTGACTACAAAGCATATGGAGTGGCAGAGAAGGGCATAGTCCTGTGTAGGGTTTTTGCAGGTTGCATTGGGTTTGGGCATTTACCCAGATGTCTAGAGCTCAAAGCTGGTCCTAACTCAGTTTCACAAGTTCTGAAATATAAAAAGCAGGACAGATGGAAGGAGACCGGAGGAGTCCGAAGCACCCCAGGCCTTGTACCCATAGCTGTGGAACCTCCACCAATCCCAATGGACCAGAAAATTTGGCCTTGGGCAAGGTGACTTCAATGTTCCACTCCTCAGTTTCCTCATCTGGGAAGTGGAGATTATCATAGTTCTTAGTCCAGGTGATTGTAAGTATTAAATGAGATAATATATATTAAAATAGCATAAGGACTACCTCCTAATAAGCCCTAGTAAAATTAGCTAATATATAAATATATTTTAATCCTCCATCAAGGATATGTTTTTTTTTCTTTTTACTTATTTTTTAAAATTGTTTTATTGCTTAAAGTATGACAAAGAGTATTACATTTGTCTCCTTTTTTCCCCCACCCTTGACAATCTCCTGGCCTCCCCTACCCTCCAGTGTCGTATGTCGATTGGTTATGCTTATATGCATGCATACAAGTCCTTCAGTTGATCTCTTACCGCCCCCCTCCTGCCCCCCAACCCTCCCCGGCATTCCCGCTGTAGTTTGACAGTCTGTTCGAGGCTGCTCTGCCTCTGTATCTATTTTTGTTCATAAGTTTATAATGGTCTTTATTATCCATAAATGAGTGAGATCCTGTGGTATTTTTCCTTCATTGACTGGCTTATTTCACTTAGCATAATTCTCTCCAGTTCCATCCATGCTGTTGCAAATGGTAAGAATTCCTTCTTTTTTACAGCAGCATAGTATTCCATTCTGTAGATGTACCACAGTTTTCTAATCCATTCATCTACTGATGGGCACTTAGGCTGTTTCCAGATCTTAGCTATGGTGAATTGTGCTGCTATGAACATAGGGATGCATATATCCTTTCTGATTGGTGTTTCTGTTTTCTTGAAATATATTCCTAGAAGTGGGATCACGGGGTCAAATGGGAGTTCCATTTCCAATTTTTTGAGGAAACTCCATACTGTCTTCCATAGTGGCTGCACCAGTCTGCATTCCCACCAGCAGTGCACCAGTGTTCCTTTTTCTCCACATCCTCTCCAGCACTTGTCGTTTGTAGATTTGTTGATGATAGCCATTCTGACAGGTGTGAGATGGTACCTCATTGTTGTTTTGATTTGCATTTCTTGGATGATTAGTGACTTCAAGCATGTTTTCATGTTTCTTGGCTTTCTGAATGTCCTCTTTTGAAGTATCTATTTAGGTCCTTTGCCCATTTTTTGACTGGATTGTTTATCTTCCTTTTGTTAAGTTGTATGAGTTCCCTATAAATGTTGGAGATTAAACCCTTATCGGTGATAACATTGGCAAATATGTTCTCCCATGCAGTGGGCTTTCTTGTTGTTTTGTTGATGGTTTCTTTTATGTGCAGAAGCTTTTTATTTTGATGTAGTCCCATTTGTTTATTTTCTCTTTAGTTTCCAATGCCCTAGGAGCTGTATCGGTGAAGAAATTGCTTCGGCATATGTCTGAGATTTTGTTGCCTTTGGATTCTTCTAGTATTTTTATGGTTTCCCATCATACATTTAAGTCCTTTATCCATTTTGAGTTTATTTTTGTGTATGGTTTAAGTTGGTGGTCCAGTTTCATTTTTTTGCATGTATCTGTCCAATTTTCCCAACAACATTTATTGAAGAGACTATCTTGACTCCATTGTATGTTCTTGCCATCATATCCAGGTGTTTTTCTTAGTTATTCATCATCTATCTCTATAGCTATACAATATTCATCCAGATTAGATCCATATACAATTCTGCCAGTAGAATTATCAGGGAGATATTTGCCTAAGTTGGGTCCTTTATAATAGACATAGTCAGAAAAAAAATGTACCAAAGCTTATATTGATAGTAGAAGACCAATGTGTGGCTAACAAAGCATTAATTTCACTATCATACCTGATAATCAGAACATCATTGTGCAGTAGGTGGGAAAGATTAGCAGGTATCCAAGTTAAATTTTTCATATCTAATAAGGGAGGAGGTCTGAGGAGGCAGATATTGTTTCCACTAGGAAACCATAAGGAGGATAATAATAATATGAAAATCATTTTATGTACATTCAATCAATAACAATCAGATGATATAAAAACAAGGTTCAAGCAATGTCAGTTTGTGAGCATACAGGCCTTGTTGACATCGTCTTGGGATAGCTGTCTGCTTCTGTGGTCAGCGACTTCTCATCCTTGAAGGGTCTCAGCTGTTTCTCGTCCTTGAAAAGTCTTTGATCTCCACTGCAGACGGAGATGGGTGTCGGAGATGGGAGTAGACATCCATTCAGTCAGGTGCCTTTTTTAAATGAGAAATGTGAATCCATGAGCTAATTCCTTTAAGTTTAGCTGCACATGAGTTAGTTAGTAATACCTGGTAAGGTCCCCTCCAACGAGGTTGGAGAGAGTCTTTTATTTGGTGTCTTTTCCAATACACCAAATCTCCTGGTTGTAAGCCATGATCTTTGAAATCTTCGTCTCCCAGGAGCGCACTGTGAAATGAATCTGTTACCAATTTGTTAGTTCCTACAATGCAGAATGTCTGCTCATTACTTTTCCTCATATTTGGGAAACAAAAGATTTAAAAGTCAACAATATTTTAAACAGTCATAAGAATAATTATCCTCAATTCATTTAGTTCCATAGTTATTTTTGCTTATCCAGATTATTTGCCAGTAGTTTTTGAATTCAGTTATTCCTTGAAGTTCTATAAATCTTCATCCAGTTCAAAAATAAGCCTGCAATTTAGATTAAGTCAGAGTCCTTTTCATGGATTTTTCTAAACATATAATATACCTACAAATGCATCAGAATAGAGCTGTCCACGAATGACAAAATTTAAAAGTGGCATGGTTATAGATTTGATAAAAAAAACTTTGCTTTTCTATAAAATATAACATTCCAAGACAGCAATTTCTTGATAAGTAATAATCCCTGTAAAATGACATAGAGAATATAAAATTTGTATACCTTTAGATTCAATTATAATTTCGGCATATAAAGAATAAATAATATATAAGATTTTGAAATGAGGCACATGGCTTATTGCAAGCGGTGTATTCAGCATTGAAAATAATTCATAAACTCCCAATCTGTGAAACGCAAATACCCCGAGCATCACTGGCAGACACCCCCACAGGGATCCTGAGTCTTGGCTGCCCAGTCCCTGACAGGACACATGCTACCCCCCTGAGAGTTTCCTGTTTGAACTTGGCTCTGAATCTCTGCAAGTTCCTTTCTGAGGCAGATGCCTCAACAACCCATGTGACCTGTTCCTTGCTCTTGATTGGAGCTCAAGCGCACGGTCTTTCCCGATTGGCTAATTCAAAGGGAGGGGTTGGCCTTTGCTGTTTCAAGATGGCGGCCCCCAGGGGAGTGGCAAGCCATGTGGCCAACATGGCGGCTGTCTACCCTGTTTCTAAAACAGCCGTGGGCAAACTACGGCCCGTTTGAAATGAATAAAACTAAAAAAAAAAAAAGACCATACCCTTTTATGTAATGATGTTTACTTTGAATTTATATTAGTTCACACAAACACTCCATCCATGCTTTTGTTCTGGCCCTCTGGTCCAGTTTAAGAACCCATTGTGGCCCTGGAGTCAAAAAGTTTGCCCACCCCTGTTCTAAAAGATAGACAGCCAACATTATACTGCAAACAAACAGAAATCTCACCGGGTGTTTCTGGTGGCTGAACCCTGAGAGGGAGAGTGAGAAGAGACCCCAAGATTAAGAATTCTTGGCAGCTGCTGGGATGTTCTAGCAATCTCTCTCACGCTTTCAACCCCACCACACACAACTAGGCTTCCCCAAAGCGGAACTCGCCTCCTCTTTAAACAAATTAAACAACAACAAAGAGACACAAAAACATCAACACTCTTATACAGATGCACAGAACACACTAAAAGTTTACACCAGAGAATGTCCAGCATTAAAAACTACCAAAGCAGTGTCTTTTGTCCCTGGTTAGGGAACTGCCTCTCTAGAATTTCAGTATATTCCCAATGGACTATTTAAAAAACAAACAAACAAACAAAAAATGGGCTGAGGTCTTTTCTAGTTGCCTCTATCTCCCTTTGTCTGGGGGAATCTTCTATGAAGATAAATCAGAGGCACGCTTCCTATGGGAAAAACTGGGTGTAGACATTTATTAACTTCAGAATAGTTCTGAGACAGTCTCTAAAATTTTTTATTGATTTCCATCTTATTAGAATAATTTTTTTATGCTTTTCTTTAGAAGCTTCTAATTTCCAAATCAAGATATGCTTCCCATATACTCATTCAGTTTAATTTCATAGCCGGCATTTTCTAAATTCTGCATGCAAAATATTAACATAGGTACCCCAAACAAACTGCATTTTTGGCCATTTCTCAGTTAATATTTTCTAGTTAAATTCTCCCATTTCTGTAAAGTACTTGCAAGTAAAGGCTTCCTATCAGGAGTATTAAATGAGGGCTGGGGTCTTGGGAGCTTCTGGCCTTGGAGGCACAATTTCCCATGTTAATTTTTTTTAATTTTGGATATCTGTAGTCTGAGCAAACTTTCTAGACATGTTATGTAATGGGTAAATGTGGCCTCAGTTTCTCTCTAGGCTGTCTAAAACCACAGGAAAGGTTTAGGGCCTGGCAGACCAAGCCTTATGGTGGCCTCCTAGATGAGCCATTTAGTTAATTACAGTTGCGTCGGGACTTCCCTATGGGGCTCCAGCATTTCTGACACCTCCACAAAAATTCTTAGTCACGTAAGGACACCCCAGAATCGAACTATTCTAAAAAGAAATGTTGCCCCTTTATCTTTGGAGCTGAATGAGTTCAGCTCATTTATACGGCGAAGGTTATTTTTGCTCAGACTCTCAGCAATTTCAATTGAAAAGCCAAAATCAAAACCAGCCACCCATTTTTTTTTCCTCCAGTCCCGCCTTAGCCTGGGTTCTGTCAACCCTTAACCTGGGGTTCTATCAACCCTGGTTCCACCTCGAGGATTTTAAAACAGCTCAAATAAAGTCAGACCCTCTCCCAAAGGAAGGGAAGGTCCTGGATCCAAGAGACAACTCACCCAAGTTCACCTGGTACGGCAGGGAGCCGGCAGGGCTCAATGGGCCCCTTGCTGGATCCTAGCACCAAGTCCCAGTCCGCAAGGTAGTCCTGGGTGAGCTTCTTTGGAATCCTGCCGACTACAACAAGTAATGTTAACGTAAAAAAACATTGAAACCTGTAAAGAATTTTTGTGAGTTAATTTGAGCCAAACTGTCAACATATGCGGGGAAGCAGAACCTCAACGAATTGAGATAGTGCTCTGGAGAATGGCGGGATTACATTTGTATTTATACATTTGCAATCAAAGGAGGGACATAGGCGGGTTACGTGAAATTCATTGGTGATAGATTAAGGAGGAGGATAAAGCAAAGCAGGGAAACCCCCGGGATTGGATAAAAAGTAAAATGATGGACACATACTTAGGTGGGTGCAGGATCAATTAACATGATGATGAAGGAATTTGTGGTATCCAAAGATAAAGGGGCAACATTTCTTTTTAGAATCCTGGGGCCCAGCACACCTGGTTGTGCCCCAGGGGCTCCAGATAAAGGGAAGTCACAAGTTACCCAGACATTTCAAGGGTATGTTAACATAGATGCCAAAAGACAGATAGGCTCAGTTACGGTAAAGGTTGACCTTGTCAGTGAAGATACTGGCCCAGGACGTAACTGCCCAGCATAACTGCTTTAGTTAAAGTTTAATTTCAGACCATCCTTTGTGGTTACTTAGGTCTCTGAGTTTGCAAGACTGTCATGCAGGCCTCCCCTGAGCTTGTCAGGTCAGCATGTGGCCTCTTTCGTCCACACATCACAGAATTTATCCTCTTTTTCAATTAGACTGAAAGGGCGAAGGCTACGCCCTCCACCTTCCCCCAGGGTAAGGGCTACGTCCTCCATCTTACCTTGGCCACGTGTTGGGCAAGGAGCTTCTTCACGGAAGTCTAAGACTCTGCTAGCCACACCCAGGAACGGGACATCGACTTGTGCCTGGCCAATCGGCAAAGCACAGTCCTTTCTCCTCCCTTACTCCAACCCCCCCCTATATAACCGGTCTCTGGGCGGGGTTGGCCGCGCTCAGCCACTTGGTTTGCCTTGGTGTCGGTGAGCCTGGTGGATGGGGAGCCCAAGTTAACTTGAAATACAGATTCTTATGCTTTTGCATCGAATTGGCCCCCTGATGTGGTTTCTTGGGAATCTTGAAATCTGGGCATAACAAGACCAGTCAGCAATATATTTTGAATTCCTAATTTTTTCAGAGAAAACACCAGATTTCTTAAAAATAAATGTCTATACTTTAGGCAATTAGTTACTATCACAACTATAATTTCTACCAATTTAATTTAACTAAAACTTTAAACTCTCAGCTGGCAAGTTAAATATTTAGCATTTCTTTAGTTTAATAACACTTAAAAAATTTTAAGAATAAACTTTAAAAATGCAAGACACAATCAATAGATTTAATTCTGTCCTCTAGATTTTTCATGAGGCAAATTTAGATTATTGAACAATTTTTATAATTTTATTTTGGAAACTTTATTTTTCAGTTTTAAGTGGCTCTGGAAAACCACATTTGAGACTTGCAAAGCAGGTTCAGGCCTACCTGGTCCTTTCAGATGTAAATTGACCACATTCTTTCTTTAAGAATTTGCTAGAGGCGGGAAGCTACTAGCCCCTTCCTCCCTTAGAAAGGCTTTGCTGGCTTTTTTAATTAACAAAGGGCCAGTTTTTTACAGGGCTACTTAGATTTTTATAATTAATATGTTTCAATAATTCTTGAGATTCAAATCCAATTATTATTTTAAGGCATTTACTTTGGCAAATTTTTGTAACAGAGACAATTTTACTGAATTTCTTTGAGGCTTTAAGATTAACTTTGGAACAGGCTTCATTAACATTTCAAAAATCACTTTATTATGGAAAAATACCAATCTTATTGTTAGAACCAGCCTGCATTTCTTCCCTGGGTCAAATTCGCCATCTTTCTGAGGAAATAATCAGTCTTGGGTTTTATTTTGTACCATCACAAAGAGAGATTTAAGCCTAGCTTAAGACTTTATTAAAATCCAAAATCGGACTGTGTGCACATTTTGTCGCAAGCTAGTTTCTCTCTTTATGAGCACAGAAATCCCAGATGCATCTCTAAATTTTGTAAAACTTTTCAATTACAAGAAGGAGACTTTAAATTCAAATTCTTGGAGAGGGGGCGTCCATATTGGATCTCCACGTGCTCCCTTCTTCCCATCCTGCCTGCTTTTCATAAGTTATTTGAGTATTCAGCCTGCGGTTTGCGTAGGCTTGCTCCTGGCATTTCTATGATAGGAAAAGCAAGCCTTTCTTCTATCGCCATGCCCTTCAATCCTTCTCTGATAGCTTTTTGCACAGGTGATTCTATTAACGGCGAATTAAACATTTCAGGATTAGGACATGGAGGTGGAGGGAGCCATGAAGGACATTCCTCCCATTTTCTCTTTTCTTTCTGCTCCTCTTTAGGAGCGGAGGGTGCAAGGGGAGGAGATTTATCCTCTTTGGCCTCTCTTAAAGGCTCTAGCAAATGAAATACCGTGTTCCACGAGGGAAAACAGTTTGGAGGCAAGTTTTTCCCCTGCTGCTGACCTTTTTTGCAAGTTCAGACTAACTTTTTGGCAAAAATTCAAGATCTAATATACCTTCTTCAAGAAACCAAGGGTTATGTTCTATAATAACATGCAAAAATTATAAGAGATTACCTTCTGAAACTTTAACTTCTTTTTTAAAAAAAAAATATATTTTATTGATTTTTTACAGAGAGGAAGGGAGAGGGATAGAGAGTTAGAAACATCGATCAGCTGCCTCCTGCACACTCCCCACTGGGGATGTGCCCCCAACCAAGGTACATGCCCTTGACTGGAATCGAACCTGGGACCCTTGAGTCCGCAGGCCGACGCTCTATCTGCTGAGCCAAACCGGTTAGGGCTGAAACTTTAACTTCTTAGGCATGGAAACCAAAAGCCATCAATAAAGTTTCTTACTTTTTTAAAGCCAAATCCTGCCCCATTAGCCTGGCTAAAGAAAACGTTCCCACCCTACTTACAGATCGCGACTTCTGCAGCTGAATTTGGGCATTTGTGTGCGGTGAAATATCTCCCCACCTATACGGTGAATCCTTTCCCACCTTTCCGGTGAATCTTCATTTTTTTTGCTCTAGGCGAAGTCTTCTCTTCCAGATTTTCCGTTGGGCGCCAGATGTGTAAATATTTGTTCCCCCCACGTCCCGCGTGGTTCAGGGTTCAGGATCTGGAAGAGGTCCACACACAAATGAAAGAGACAAGACAAGAAATAATAATTTGGAAATATTGGGGGACCAGGCAGGCAAGTCCAACTCAAGGGGAAGGACTTCCACTGGTGCTCAGGCCACACCAACCTTTTATTGATTTGGGATCCACCCATAGCCCTTAGGCAGGCAATTTCCAGTAACAGGCAGACTAGCCCTTTAGCAAGGATTTACATAATAGTAAATGGGGAAGTTGATTCAGCTACCATTGTCTGGACTAACAGTGGGTGCATAGCTCTTACTTTTGCCAGGGCTTCAAGGGTCACCAGCCTTCCGGTTCCTTGTCCACACCCCTCTGATAGAGAAGATAATGGATGACTTCCCACATGCAAGTACCCAGAATACTTTTTAAAAAGGACATATAGGCATGAGTGGGGGGACCTGGGGGGTAAAGGGGGGATAAGGACACATATGTAATACCTTAATCAATAAAGAAATTTTTTGTTATGAAAAGGACATATAGGATCTGACTGCCTCCCATTTACCTGCCTTTTATTTTGAATAATAATAATTCAACCTTGAATGCCATCTAAGGCTATGGTCTTGCTCCATCCCCAGTGGTCCCCTCTGTTCAGCAAGACACATGCTGACACTGAGACTTCCTGGAATGAGCCTTCCTAGCACTGTGGGACTCCATTATCCAACCAAAGTTTGGTCATCAATGCATCCTTTGGGTTGATTTATGACCAAAAGGGGGATGTGTGGGTGAAAAAGGGCCACATGCTAACCTGACTAACTCAGGGAAGGCCTGCATGACAACCTTTAAGAGACTTCAAATAACCACAAAGTGTTACCAGGAAACCACCCTCCCCCGCCCCTGTTTGGTTCGGTCTGCCTGTTGCCGTGTCCAATAATGAAAGCAGGGTTGAATGATATTAGGTATTTATTGAGAAGGCTTCGAGGTGGAGTTGCTAGGAACACACACAAACAGAAACAGAAATCCAGGATGTGGCCCAAAAGGCTGCCTATAATTGTGCGCTGGTTGGATGGAAAAGAGGACATGGGATGTGGCTCAACCTGAGTTCCATCTCTTTTCCCCAGGGGACATGGCAAAAATAGGACCATAAGAAAGTAGGCCCCTCTTAGTCCCGTGGTAGTTTTCAAATTTTGAATAAAAGGAAGTGTTGGCAGCAGTGGGAGGGAACAAGCTGGTGTTAGTTAGATGGGGTCAGACCGGACCTGCACAGTGTTCAGCGACCTCAGTACTTGAGTTCTGGCTAGGAAAGGATTCAGAGCCAAGACTCAAATTATAAGAGAACATTTACTTAGAAAATCACAGAGGTAGGAAAAAGAATTTGTAGAAGAAATGGGCTTAGGAAACATGTTAAAGAGGTAAATGAAGAGATGAAGGGCCCTTGGAGCTTGGGAGTCAGGAAAGTAATGCCTGGGAGGAGGAGAGAGGGAAGGGAAAGGTGAGGGTGTGCTTGGAGGAGAGGGTACTGGGTTCTCCATCCTAAGGGTTTTAAGGGTGGAGATTTTAGGGGAGGTTCCAGGGGAAGATTTCTCCCCTCCCCCTATTTATTTATTTATTTATTTATTTATTTATTTATTTATCTTTATTGTTCAGATTATTACAGATGTCCCTCTTTCCTGACCCCATAGCTCCCCTCCACCCGGTTCCCACCCCACCCCAGGCCCTCACCACCCCACTGTCTGAGTCCATAGGTACTGCATACATGCATATAAGATCTTTGTCCAATCTCTTCCTGCACCCCCCACATCCCCTTCCCCGAATTGTCAGTCGGCTCCATTTCCATGCCCCTGATTCTATTACATTCACCAGTTTATTTGGTTTAGATTTTTTATTCATTTGATTTTTAGATTCACTTGTTGATAGATATGTATTTGTTGTCACTTTGCTGTTCATAATTTTTTATCTTTACTTTTTCTTCTTCTTCCTCTTCTTAAAGAATACCTTCCAGCATTTCATATAATACTGGTTTGGTTATGATGAACTCCTTTAGCTTTTTCTTGTCTGTGAAGCTCTTTATCTAACCTTCAATTCTGAATGATAGCTTTGCTGGATAAAGTAATCTTGGTTGTAGGTTCTTGGCATTCATCACTTTGAATATTTCCTGCCACTCCCTTCTGGCATGCAAAGTTTCTGTTGAGAAATCAGCTGACAGTTTTTATGGGTACTCCCCTTGTAAAGGAACTGACTGTTTTTCTATTGCTGCTTTTAAGATTCTCTCTTTGTCTTTTGCCCTTGGTATTTTTAATTTATGATGTGTCTTGGTGTGGTCCTCTTTGGATACCAAGGTACATGCCCTTGACCGGAATCAAACCTGGGACCCTTGAGTCCACAAGCTGACGCTCTATCCGCTGAGCAAAACCAGTTAGGGCTGAAACTTTAACTTCTTAGGCATGCAAACCAAAAGCCTTCAATAAAGTTTCTTACTTTTTTAAAGCCAAATCCTGCCCCATTAGCCTGGCTAAAGAAAACGTTCCCACCCTACTTACAGATCGCGACTTCTGCAGCTGAATGTGGGCTTTGTGTGCGGTGAAATATCTCCCCACCTATACGGTGAATCCTTTCCCACCTTTCCGGTGAATCTTCATTTTTTCGCTCTAGGCGAAGCCTTCTCTTCCAGATTTCCCGTTGGGCGCCAGATGTGTAAATGTTTGTTCCCCCCACGTCCTGCGTGGTTCAGAGTTCAGGATCTGGAAGAGGTCCACATGCAAATGAAAGAGACAAGACAAGAAATAATAATTTGGAAATATTGGGGGACCAGGCAGGCAAGTCCTACTCAAGGGGAAGGATTTCCACTGGTGCTCAGGCCGCACCAACCTTTTATTGATTTGGGATCCACCCATAGCCCTTAGGCAGGCAATTTCCAGTAACAGGCAGACTAGCCCTTTAGCAAGGATTTACATAATAGTAAATGGGGAAGTTGATTCAGCTACCATTGTCTGGACTAACAGTGGGTGCATAGCTCTTACCTTTGCCAGGGCTTCAAGGGTCACTAGCCTTCCGGTTCCTTGTCCACACCCCTCTGATAGAGAAGATAATGGATGACTTCCCACATGCAAGTACCCAGAATACTTTTTAAAAAGGACATATAGGCATGAGTGGGGGATCTGGGGGGTAAAGGGGGGATAAGGACACATATGTAATACCTTAATCAATAAAAAAAATTTTTGTTATGAAAAGGACATATAGGATCTGACTGCCTCCCATTTACCTGCCTTTTATTTTGAATAATAATAATTCAACCTTGAATGCCATCTAAGGCTATGGTCTTGCTCCATCCCCAGTGGTCCCCTCTGTTCAGCAAGACACATGCTGACACTGAGACTTCCTAGGAATGAGCCTTCCTAGCACTGTGGGACTCCATTATCCAACCAAAGTTTGGTCATCAATGCATCCTTTGGGTTGATTTATGACCAAAAGGGGGATGTGTGGGTGAAAAAGGGCCCATGCTAACCTGACTAATTCAGGGGAGGCCTGCATGACAACCTTTAAGAGACTTCAAATAACCACAAAGTGTTACCAGGAAACCACCCTCCCCCGCCCCTGTTTGGCTCGGTCTGCCTGTTGCCGTGTCCAATAATGAAAGCAGGGTTGAATGATATTAGGTATTTATTGAGAAGGCTGCGAGGTGGAGTTGCTAGGAACACACACAAACAGAAACAGAAATCCAGGATGTGGCCCAAAAGGCTGCCTATAATTGTGCGCTGGTTGGACAGAAAAGAGGACATGGGATGTGGCTCAACCAAGAAGACAGGGCGCTTACAAGCATCAAATCCTGCCTCCCAGCAAGGTACAAGGGACAGGATTATAAAGGGGAAGGGGCTTGGGGGAGACATGCAGGCCTGGGGGTCCACAGATGTCAGCTATTGTAGTCATCAGGTGATGAGATGATGCTTTTATACCTAGTGGGTTGGCCTGACTATGGTTGTCGGTTCTGCTTGCTGCATTCACAGCTGAGTCACCTCTTCAATTGCTTTACACAGGCCTTGGTCTCAGATGTAAAGAAGAGAAACCTATGGGACTTCCTGTTTCTCAAGGCCGCACCCATACAGCTAGAGTGAACGGAAGTTGAGCACTGAAGACCTTCCTGGCTGCAGCGTTCAGGAAGCTCTGGAGAGAAGATGTACTCCGAAGGGTTGAAGCGGTGTCTGGCTCTACAGCTTCTACTGCCTTATTGCTTCTTGGAGACCAGCATCCAAGGTATTTTCCATAGATTGTCTGCCTATAATTGTGCGCTGGTTGGATGGAAAAGAGGACATGGGATGTGGCTCAACCTGAGTTCCATCTCTTTTCCCCAGAGGGGACATGGCAAAAATAGGACCATAAGAAAGTAGGTCCCTCTTAGTCCCATGGTTTGCGGCCTGTGAGGTAGTTTTCAAATTTTGAATAAAAGGAAGTGTTGGCAGCAGTGGGAGGGAACAAGCTGGTGTTAGATAGGTGGGGTCAGACCGGACCTGCACGGTGTTCAGCGACCTCGGTACTTGAGTTCTGGCTAGGAAAGGATTCAGAGCCAAGACTCAAATTATAAGAGAACATTTATTTAGAAAATCACAGAGGTAGGAAAAAGAATTTGTAGAAGAAATGGGCTTAGGAAACATGTTAAAGAGGTAAATGAAGAGATGAAGGGCCCTCGGAGCTTGGGAATCAGGAAAGTAATGCCTGGGAGGAGGAGAGAGGGAACAGAAAGGTGAGGGTGTGCTTGGAGGAGAGGGTACTGGGTTCTCTATCCTAAGGGTTTTAAGGGTGGAGATTTTAGGGGAGGTTCCAGGGGAAGATTTCTTTCCCCTCCCCATTTATTTATTTATTTATTTATTATTGTTCAGATTATTACAGATGTCCCTCTTTCCTGACCCCATAGCTCCCCTCCACCCGGTTCCCACCCCACCCCAGGCCCTCACCACCCCACTGTCTGAGTCCATAGATACTGCATACATGCATATAAGATCTTTGTCCAATCTCTTCCTGCATCCCCCCACATCCCCTTCCCCGAATTGTCAGTCGGCTCCATTTCCATGCCCCTGATTCTATTACATTCACCAGTTTATTTGGTTTAGATTTTTTATTCATTTGATTTTTAGATTCACTTGTTGATAGATATGTATTTGTTGTCACTTTGTTGTTCATAATTTTTTATCTTTACCTTTTTCTTCTTCTTCCTCTTCTTAAAGAATACCTTTCAGAATTTCATATAATACTGGTTTGGTTATGATGAACTCCTTTAGCTTTTTCTTGTCTGTGAAGCTCTTTATCTGACCTTCAATTCTAAATGATAGCTCTGCTGGATAGAGTAATCTTAGTTGTAGGTTCTTGGTATTCATCACTTTGAATATTTCTTGCCATTCCCTTCTGGCCTGCATAGTTTCTGTTGAGAAATCAGCTGACAGTTGTATGAGTACTCCATTGTAGGTAATTGTTTTTCTCTTGCTGCTTTTAAGAGTCTCTCTTTGTCTTTTGCTCTTGACATTTTAATTATGATGTGTCTTGGTGTGGTCCTCTTTGGATTCCTCTTGTTTGGGGTTCACTGCGCTTCCTGGACTTGTAAGTCTATTTCTTTCACCAGGTAGGAGAAGTTTTCTGTCATTATTTTTTCAAATAGGTTTTCAATATCGTGCACTCTCTCTTCTTCTGGCACCCCTATAATTTGGATGTTGGTTCGCTTGAAGTTGTCCCACAGGCTCCTTACACTATCTTCATATTTTTGGATTCTTTTTTCTTTTCCAGTTGGGTGTTTTTTGTTTCCTCGTATTTCAAATCTTTGACTTGATTTTTGGGATCCTCTAGTCTACTGTTGAATCTCTGTATATTATTCTTTATTTCAGTGAGTGTATGCTTAATTTCTGACTGGTCCTTTTCCACTTTTTTGGCATTCTTGCTAAGATCCTTGAAGGTCTCACTAAGTTCCTTAGAGGTTTCTAGAACATTCTTGAGTAACCTTATACCTGTGGTTTTAAACTCTGTATCCAGTAGTTTGCTTTCTTCCATTTCTTTCATTTGTGACATGTTTCTTTGTCTCCGCATTTTGGCTGCTTCCCTATGCTTGTTTCTATGTATTGGATAGCTGCTAAGTCTCCTTGAGTTGATAGAGTGGCTTGTGTAGTAGGTGTCCTATAGGCCCAGTGGCTCAGCCTCCCCAATCACCTGAGATGGACACTCTTGGGCACCCCTTTGTAGGCTGG
>NW_005871238.1:2115897-2140069 GCF_000147115.1 Myotis lucifugus | reverse complement strand
GACCAGCTTCATCTACACTGGAAGAGCTGCTGTGCAGGAGACACCTTTATGGGGCAGGACTTGCTTCAGTGGGGTTTTGGTGCTCACTGAGTCTGCCCCCTGAGTGTGTCTCTTATGGATGTGAAGAGTTGTAATCTGGATGGTCTCACACTGACCACTGGGTACACTGGCTCTTGGATCTCCAAGGAGGTGCAAAGTTAGCCACTTCCTGGGACCACCCAGCAGGAGCTACAGCGAGATCTGCAAATTCCTCCTCTTTGTATTGGGTGCCCAAATGAGGCCCAGCTGTGAAGCAAGGCAGGCTGCTGTTGGTGCCAGCCTTGGGCCTTGTTTTGATAGCTTTACGGCTCCCTGACCCAGCTGCAGCTTGTTTGACAGGCTTTTTTTTTTTTAATTAAATCTTTATTGTTCAGATTACATTTGTTCTTCTTCCCCCCCCCACCCCGCCCATAACTCCCCTCCTCCCAGTTCCCGCCCGACCCTCCGCCCTCACTCCTCACCCACTGTCCTCATCCATAGGTGCACGATTTTTGTCCAGTCTCTTCCCGCATCTCCCACTCCCCTTTCCCCCCCAAGAATAGTCAGTCCATTCCCTTTCTATGTCCCTGATTCATTATAATCACCAGTTCATTCTGTACATCAGATTATTTATTCACTTGATTCTTAGATTCACTTGTTGATAGATGCATGTTTGTTGTTCACAATTTGTATCTTTACCTTTTTCTTCTTCCTCTTCTTAAAGGATACCTTTCAGCATTTCGTATAATACTGGTTTAGTGGTGATGAACTCCTTTAGCTTTTCCTTATCTGTGAAGCTCTTTATCTGACCTTCAATTCTGAATGATAGCTTTGCTGGATAAAGTAATCTTGGTTGTAGGTTCTTGGTATTCAGCACTTTGAATATTTCTTGCCATTCCCTTCTGGCCTGCAAAGTTTCTGTTGAGAAATCAGCTGACAGTCGTATGGGTATTCCCTTGTAGGTAATTGAGTCTCTTTCTCTTGCTGCTTTTAAGATTCTCTCTTTGTCTTTTGCTCTTGGCATTTTAATTATGATGTGTCTTGGTGTGGTCCTCTTTGGATTCCTTTTGTTTGGGGGTTCTCTGCGCTTCTTGGACCTGTAAGTCCATTTCTTTCACCAGGTGGGGGAAGTTTTCTGCCATTATTTCTTGAAATAGGTTTTCAATATCTTGCTGTCTCTCATCTTCTGGCACCCCAATAATTCTGACATTAGTGCGCTTGAAGCTGTCCCAGAGGCTCCTTACACTATCTTCGTATTTTCGGATTCTTTTTTCATTTTGCTTTTCCAGTTGGGTGTTTTTTGCTTCTTCGAATTTCAAATCTTTGGCTTGATTCTTGCACTCCTCTGGTCTGCTATTGGGTATAATATTCTTTATTTCAGTCCGTGTATGCTTACTTTCTAGTTTCTTTATCGTAGCATCTAGGGTCTCATTAGTTTTTGTGAGGCTCTCCACAAGTTTATTGCAAGCCCTCAAAATTGCGTTTTTTAGCTCCATATCCTCCATTTCTGTCATGTTTTTTTGTCTCCGCATTTTTTATGCTTTCTTTGTGCACCCCCTAGTGGTCTTTGTGCACAGTCTTGTTCTAGTTAAGCCTTGATTTTTTTAGTTAATACTGAGGGATTTGACCACCAGGCTGACTGGCTGTGAGAATCAGCTGTGTGGAAAACTTCTGTCCTCTGGGGAGGTGCTAATCTAGCCTTTGCCTGAGGCGATCCGGCAAATGGCTCTATGCAGGGCTTGGGCGGGGTGGGATCAACAGGGCGGGTGGAGGGAGCAGTTATGGCTGCTCTCAGTCCCTTCCCAGAGGCTCTGCTTCTCAGAACCCCAGCAGCCGCTGCAAACCTCGGAGAGAAAGCTGCCCTCAGATTCCAACTGATGCTGGACAATCCCGCTTCTCCCGTCTGAGTCTGAGTCCCTAGAGACTCGCCCGGATCTGGAGCCCAGAGTCTGAGACTCCCTCCCGACTGAAAACAACAACCGCGCCCTCAGCCACCAGCCCGCTTTGCGCGCGCACCTCGGTACCTTTGTATTTTCCACACTGCGCCTCCTCTGAGCCTCGGTTTGCTGTTCTCTTTCCTTCTAGTTGAAGAGTCTCTCCTCAGCCAGCTTTCCTGTGGTTCTGGGTGATGTCTGTTCCATCTTTTAGTTGTATTTTTGAAGTGGTTGTTTGCGGCAGCAGTCTCTGGTGTTTACCTATGCCGCCATCTTGGTTCAATCAATCGTTTGAAAGGCTTTAGACTGAGAAAGGACAGGCCATTCATATGCAAAAGCTGCTGCGCACAGCTTGGGTGAGGTTTAAAATTGGGTAGGGCGGGGTCTCAGGGAATCACCAGGGTGGAGCAAACAGCAATAGTTGCCAGTCATCCCTGCACCAGGGAGGTCCCAGCACAGGAACAATGACCATTGGGAGCACCTCTGTCTGGAAGAAAGCCTCCCCCAAGTTCCTGCCCCAATGCCAGACAGTCCAGTTTCTCCCCGTATGTGTCTGGGTCCCCCAGAGTCTTGCCCAGCACTTGAGCTCAGAGCAAGCAGGAGCTTGTACCTCCCTCCCAATTACAAAAGTGGCACACCCAGGTGCCAGCCCATTCCGCCCCTCCACACCTCCTACCAGTCTCAATGTGCTTTCTTCTTTACCTCTCTATTTGTAGTACTTTCACGTCTCCAGCTTTCCCATGGTTCTGGATGATAGTTGCTATGTATTTTAGTTGTAATTTTGATGTGGTTGTGGGAGGCAGCAAGTACAGGTGTTTACCTATGTCTCCATCTTGGTTCTGCCTAAATCCCAGGGGAAATTTTCAGTAAACTATTCAGCAGCTTTTCAGGTGTGTCCTTTCAGGGTTGTGGTCTCCACTGACTGATGGGTCAGCACCAGGGCTGGGGCCATTAGTCAATGCAGCTTGTCCTGAGGTCTGCCGTGGCATTAATAGTCTTGCTTTGCTGCTTTTTTGGCATGGAGCTGAAATGCCCCTGAGGCCTAAATGTCATCTCTAAGGAAGAAAGGTCAGGGCGTCCAAACCACATGACCAGCGATATGTTAGGGGGAAGAAAGATCACGCTGGGGATGAGGTTTCACCCTATGATATATTCAGCAGCTTTCTACCATGGCAAATGAGAGATTACAGCAGAAACTCTGAGCATAAATCTCTGTCCACCAAGAATAATTTTAGGCTGTAATGGAGAATAAAACAGTATTTATTTGAACAAAAGATTGTAACCTGAGAGAAGCAGATTCAGGGAGCAACCCAAAACTGTGGTCCACCAAGACAAAGGGAGAGGCTGTCTTTCATGCAGGTTCCCATTCAGATGACCTCATAGGTGTTGACCATAAAATTTCAGACTGGTCCATTAAGGTTGAAACTGGGAGAGGTTGAAACAATAATTAGGTCACATATTGAATCTAGGTTTTGTATTATGGGCTTTTAGCACAGTGACGCCATTTGGGCAGCCTATGGTTTCCTCTTTAACACTACCCTCACGTAATCTTGCTCGAACCTACTGAGCTATTTAACTTCCTGAAATAAATGTTACTTTTTTCCCCCTCCAGGCACTTGATATTATTTTTTATTTTCTCCTCTGGTTGGAGCACTCATTATTTCAAGGTTTCATCTTTCTCTAGCGAATTTCTACTTATAATGATTCCTTACTCACACGTTCCACAGAAGCCATTCCTGACCCCCAAACTGAAGCATGTTGTCCCTTTTACGTGCCCCCTTAGCATTCCATATTTTCTTTTTCCTAACACTTACTATCAGTAGTAAAAATCATCTTATTAATGATCTGTATCCACTGGAATGCAAGTTCCTTAAGGAAAGGAGCTATATCTCCCTTGTCTCCCTGTCCACTGGCTCCTTCCCTTGACCTATCATAGATTAGGTTTGTTTGTTTATTTGTTTGTTTGTTTGTTTGTTTGTTTATAGTTGGTCCTCACCTGAGCACACTTTTTCCATTGGTTTTATTTATTTTTTTAAAATATATTTTATTGATTTTTTACAGAGAGGAAGGGAGAGGGATAGAGAGTTAGAAACATCAATGAGAGAGAAACATCGATCAGCTGCCTCCTGCACACCTCCTACTGGGGATGTGCCCACAACCAAGGTAAATGCTCTTGACCAGAATCTAACCTGGGACCCTTCAGTCCGCAGGCTGACGCTCTATCCACTGAGCCAAACCAGTTAGGGCCCTATTGATTTTAGAGAGAGTGGAAGAGAGAGGAAAAGAGAGGGAGAGAGGCAGAGAGAAACACGGATATGAGAGAGACACAAAGATTGGTTGCCTCCCTCACGCACCCTGATGGGGGCTGGGGATTGAGCCTTCAATCCAGATATGTGTCCTAGACAGAGAATTGAACCAAGACCCTCTGGTGTGCGGGCCAAAGCTCTAACCACTTAGCTTTGCTAGCCAGGGTTCCTCTTTAAATAAACTTAAAAACAAACAATCAAAAACTCTCTTTACTTTTCATGCCCCTTTACATAATGCCCTACCATTTTCCTTCCCATTCACACTAATATGTCTTAACAGAGTTGTTCAGGCCTTGACCCATGGTAATCTGACTTATTGAATTCATTTGACTTCCCATCTCAGGAAATGGTACTCTGTTTATCTTGTCACTCATGACACAAATCTTCAGTCTTGAGATCTACTGCCAAATAACTTCCCAAAAAAGTTTGTAGAGGTTTGTAAATAGTTGATCTTATCAGAGAGCCTCAATTTCATATCAATATTTTAAACATGCACCTCTTTCCATATTAGAAGTTTTACTAGAGATCATGTGACTTGTTTTTAGAGTAATCAGAACTTCCTCTTTAGAACATCTTCCTTTTTCCTGAATAGACTCTTTTGCATAAAATTATGACTTCCTTTCATCTAATCCCCCTCCCCATTTAAATTTTGCTTTTTTGATGAACAAGAATCATGGATAAGCACAGCAAATATCTGATTTATTTTCTATTGTAAACTACATGTAAGTAAACACAGTTACTTTATCCTAAGCATCCAGACACATACCCAACTACTTCCTCCTATTAGAATTAAATCAAAATAGTAGCTTTCCTTAAAGTTGTTTCTCCTACCTTTTATTTTATTTCTTATTTTTTAAAAATGTACCTTCACCCTGACCGGTTTGGCTCAGTGGATAGAGTGTCGGCCTGTGGACTCAATGGTCCCAGGTTCGATTCTGGTCAAGGACATGTACCTTGGTTGCGGGCACATCCCCAGTGGGGGGTGTGCAGGAGGCAGCTGATCGATGTTTCTCTCATCGATGTTTCTAGCTCTCTATCCCTCTCCCTTCCTCTCTGTAAAAAATCAATAAAATATATTTTTAAAAAATGTATCTTCATTGTTGAAAGTATTGCAGATATCCCCTCTTTTCCCCCATTGACCTCTTCTAGACTACACCTGCCCCCTGCCCCAGGTCTTCACCACACCATTGTCTGTGTCCATGGGTGATGCATAGATCTCCTACCTTTTAAAATAACGAATTGGTAGGAAGGCAAATTAACATTTTGTCAATTTACTTTAAAAATTGAAAAATATATAAATATACTCTACATAAGTAAATATCAATCTATCTGAATTTATTAGACAATCCTCCATTAGCTGACTAAACTAACACCTTGATGCCTCAAGTTGTATTACAATGTATCTGCATTAATTTTGCAATCTCTATTAGTAAAATTAATCCATCTTTCTTCTTCAACTTGTGAATGGGTTATAGAATTCTTTTAGAAAACTAGAATGCCTTTTTTTCCTTCTTTTATGGTCAATCAACCCTTATTTTTAGAGTTTCTATCTTCAGGTTATGTTGCTTTTCCAGGCCACTCATTCATTAGAACCATGCCGGGGTGGTGGTGTGTGGGCAGTGAGGAGAGGAGGAGGCAGGGAGGCTGGGAACCTGATCAGCCCTGATTGCCGGCCAGGCCTAGGGACCTCACACGTGCATGAATTTCATACACCAGGCCTCTAGTGTGTGTGTGTGTGTGTGTGTGTGTGTGTGTGTGTGTGTGTGTGTATGATGTTGAGCAATATGATTCTGGTTTTGTGTGACAGTATATGAGATCAGCGTAACATAAGTCTTATTCCCCCTTTCCTCTACCATTAGCTTTTTTCTACTGTTCTTTCTCAACCTATACAGTCATGTGCTACATGTTGAGATGTGTGATTAGGCAACTTCATCATTGTGTGAACATCATGGGGTGCATTTACACAAACCTAGATGGCATAGCCTATTGCTCCTAGGCCACAAACCTACGCAGCATGTTACTGCACTGAAACATATCTAAATATAAAAAGGTAGAGTAAAAATACGGTATAAAAGATAGAAAATGGTACACCTGTCTAGGGCACTTGCCACAAATGAAGCTTGCAGGACTGCAAGCTGCTCTGGGTGAGTCAGTGAGTGAGTGGTTAAGTGAATGTGAAGACCTAGGACATTACTGCATACTACTGTAGACTTCATAAAAACTGTACCATTAGGCTACACTAAATTTATAAAGCAACACGAGATTCAATTAAGCACAAAATAATATGATGTGATCAATATATATGATATGAGGCTGTTGCAAGTATAACACAGCATATTGTTTTACAGGAAACTTTTTTTTGTTAATCCTCACCTAAGGATATCTTCCCATTGATTTTTTTAGAGAGAGTGGAAGGGAGACAGAGAGAGAGAAACATTGATGTGAGATAGACACATGGATTGATTGCCTTCACACACAACCTGACCAGGGCCAGGGATTGAGCCTGCAACCAAGGTACATGCCCTTGACTGGAATCAAACCCAGGACACTTTAGTTCACAAGCTGACACTCTTTTCACTGAGCCAAACCAGCTAGGGCTACAGGAGATTTTTTTTATAAGTAGAGAGTACATGATAAAAATATGGTATAATAATACATAAACAAGTAATGTTCACTTATTATTATTATCAAGAATTATGTACTGTACATAATTGTATGTGCTATACTTTCATACACCTGGCAGAGCAGTAGGCATGTTTACATCAGCATCACCACAAACATGTGAGTAATGGATTATACTACAACATTAAGATGGCTATGGCTCACTAGTCGATAGAAATTTTTCCCATTATAATCTTACTAAAGGCCCAGTGCACAAAAATTCATGCACAGGTAGGGTCCTTAGCAGCTGCCAGCTGCCAGCCAGGGCCTTCCTTTGTTCTGCACCGCCCCCTGGTCGTCAGCACACATCACAGCGATCGGTTGAACTCCCAGTCAGTTGAACTCCTGCCTGAGGGGACAATTTGCATATTAGGCTTTTATATATATAGATGGGACCACTGCTGTATATGCAGTCCATCATTGACTGAAGTCAATGAATGTATATATGTACAGTATTTAGTTCTCCCCACCTACAAAAAGAGTCAACAGACCTCCTTTTACCTTGCATCTTGTAGGTATCATTTTTTCTTTCTCCAATTTAACCACCTGAGTTTTTACAGCTTTATACAATTTGGGGTACCTTCATGAAAGAAAGAACAAAACCGCATGTACAAATAAGAATAAAAATAAATTTAGTTAGAATAAGAAAAGAAATCCCAGGTATCACAAGTTTTAAAAAGCTTGCAAAGACTACCAGTATCACTAAAGCCAGAAAAATAGCATAAAATTTTTGCTACTAAAATGTGTTCATGCTTTTTTTATACTTTGCCACTGATTAGCTCTGTCTCCTGTCCACTTTGAACCTTGTTTCTCTTCACACCTACTGCTGGGAAGCTAATTGAACCAGTAGGGAACACAAGCCCAGAGAGGCGATGGGTTGTCATTATTTTATTTGAAAAATCTACTGGGCCAACCTCAGTGTCCTTTTTCTTTATCGTCTGAGTTAGAACTGGATGGATTATAAGCAACATTTCCTGTCCCCAAGCCCACTTCCCAATCTCCAGCTTTCATTGAATTCCTGATCAGGGGTCCAGGCCCTGTGATAAAGACTATAGTCATGGCTGCAAGCAGAAATTCCTTCCTTCTTCCCTTACCTACCAGCCCAGGCATCTCTGCCTTCTCTAAGTTGGGTCTCACTCTGTCTCATTGGCAGGTCAATCAGCAGATCCAAAATTCGCGCTCTCTGGCAGCAATGTGAGTCTTCGAAGCTCCAATTTGCCTAAGGACTACCAACGTCTTGGTTGGTTTTACAATACCGACCTGAAAATTTTAGAATGGTACACCAACCAGCCTAATCCTCACTACTTCGAAACTAAGTTTAAGGACAGGGTCACACTTGGTCATCAAGATGGCGCACTTCACATCTATAATGTCCAGGAAGAAGACAGCAGCACCTACATCCTGAAGGTGTTGTTGGATAATAGGATTGAAGAGGAAAGGAGAATCCCACTGAAAGTGTTGGGTGAGTTTGGGGAACCCAAGGGCAAGTCCCCATTCTGGGCCCCTGGATGGGCCAGTGGGAGGCTTCCTGGTATCATGGGGGCTCTCGGGACGAGGAGAGGAAAACCTCAGGACAGGGTTAATTTATTTCTCCTGAAGCCAATGCTACTTGGGAGGGAGCCTGGGCCGGCAGAGCCCAAATTGATAGCCTTGAGACATTTACCACCTCTTCTGATGTTAATGAGTGTAAGACTTGAAGAGAAGAAAAACAATAGAGGTGGTTTCCTCTCTTTTCTCTTCATGTTCTCCTGAGATCAGTTCTGAACTCATCTTAATAATATATTTGATCAAAGACTTTATCATACTTAAGGAAAAAGATGGAAGAGATAAAGGATGGAGCAGAATATTAAGGAGAGTTTTTAATCTTTCTGAATGTACGGGCCAACAACTTCTCCTCACAGCTCCAGCTTAACCAGTATACATGGAATAAGGATTAGGACATTATACATGGAATCAGACATTCCTGGGTTAAAAACTCCGGCCACTTCCTAATTATGTGACCTTGGAGAAAGATTTTAACATTGCTGTGCCCATATTAGGTAAATTTCTTTTGATGGTATTAATGTAAAAAAAAACCATCCAAACCTGTAAAGAATTTTTGTGAGTTTATTTGAGCCAAATTGTCAACATTTGCCGGGAAGCAGAATCTCAAGGTATTGAGATCATAATCCAGAGAATGGCAGTTTTTCACCTTGTTTTATACATTACAATCAAAGGAGGAGACGTAAGTGGGTCACATGAAATCCATTGATGATAGATTAGGGCCGTGGTCGGCAAACTGTGGCTCTCGAGCCACATGCGGCTCTTTGGCCCCTTGAGTGTGGCTCTTCCTAAGCCTTAGGAGTACCCTAATTAAGTTAATAACAATGTACCTACCTATATAGTTTAAGTTTTAAAAATTTGGCTCTCAAAAGAAATTTGAATCGTTGTCCTGTTGATATTTGGCTCCATTGACTAATGAGTTTGCGGACCACTGGATTAGGGGGTGGGAGAAAGCACAGGGGGGAAGCCTCTGAGATTGGATAAAAAGTAAAATGATACACATGCTTCTTTTACTTAGGTGGGTGCAGGATAGTTAACAGTCAACAATGAACTCAATGACAATGCGGGGATTTGTGATCTCCGCAGAGTGGTGCCTGGGCTTTGAGGGGTCTAGAAAAAGGGAAATTACATGGACATTCCAAGGATATGTTATCGTAGATGCAAAAAGACAATAGACTCAGTGATGGTCAATATTGACCTTTATCAGAATGTGACGACCCACCATACACAGCTTTTAGTTAATGTTTTAATTTCAGACCATCCTTTGTGGTTCCTTTAGGTCTTTGAGTTTGCAAAACCCCCATACAGGCCTCCCCTGAGCTAGTCAGGTTAGCATGTGGCCTTTTTTTCATACACAATGGCAAGTAAGAGAAACCAATTTGATGTAACTTTAGCAAAAAAAAATGAGAAATTACTTACGAAACTAGGATTATTTAAATTAATTGAAGGACTTTGGAAAATTCAAGAAGGGCTGAAGGGGACGAAGACTGAGAACTAAGGCCAATTCAGACTCCCCAGCCGCAGGAATCTGTGGACTAGCCTGTGGTTTCCTGCCATTTACATGACTTATCTCTCCAAGTCTAGACTTTTTATCTTTCAGTTTCAATCTCAAGGGAGAAAAACTGGTTGTGCTGGGGAAGATGTAGCAGCCTTTTCTCCAAACCACCTCTTTGCCTTTGGACTTCTCTGGGGCCAGCAGCTCCCTGACCTGACAAGGCCCAGGAACTCGGCTTAGCCAACTACCATGGGCTCTGTGTTAAACCAGCAGTTTGCAGAATAAGCTACACATGGAGGGCTTTTGGAGCATGAAGGAGGGTGAGGCAGTGGAGTTCATCTTTAAGAAGTCCACCAAAGGCTCTGGCCAGTGTGACTCGGCTGGTTGGAGTGTCATCTTGTACACCATGTGGTGGCAGGTTTGATTCCCCATCAGGGCACATACCTAGTTAGGGGTCGGGGTGCATATGTGAGGCAACTAGTTGATGTTCTTCTCTCACATCAATGTTTCTCTTTCTCTTTCTCTCTTCCTTCCTCTCTCTAAAAAAATATTTTTTTTAAATAATAAAAAAGGAAGTCCACCAACTACCTGGAATCTGAGTCACCAGCTCTGGTGGGGTGTCCTGTATTGGGAGTGAGAGGAGGCCAAGAGGGAAGAACATGCAGAAGTGCAGGTCAAAGGGACAGGTGCTCCAACGGTGGAGGTCTAGACCGTCATGCCAAGGAATGCAAGCTGCCACCCCAGCCCACAATGGGCCACTTCTGCCAGAGCATCGGCCATATGGTGACCTCCTGTCCACTGAAGGCCCAGCAAGGCCAGCCTACTTACAGGAGGAAGAGAAAGAGATCCGTAACTCTGATCTGTTCCAAGGCCCAGAATTGAGCCACAGTGTGCGTGGGGGATCCTTTGGTGATCAGGAAGTGTCAAAGTGCAAGTGGAATGGAGAAAGTGGAAAGAGGGTGGGTAGGGGGCAGCTGGCACTGCTTGTATCTCAGCCTGGAGTCCACAGCATCACCCCCTCTTCCCTCTTGGAGGGTGAGCAGGGAAGGGGGAGGTAAGGAACTCCAACCACGCTCTATCCAAATGCATGTGAGGGCTTTGGGGGACATCCCTCCCTGTGCTCTGTCTGAGTCTTCAGCCCCAGAAGCTCCAGCGTTGAAAGTGACCTGGGTAGGGAAGTAGTTTTTCTTTTAAAGAAGGATATGTAATCATGCTATTTCTTGTGCCAGAGTGAAAACAGATTAAACAGGAGACCAGACTGATAGACCCACCCACAAAACACTCCATCCTGTGGGAGGGCAGCCCAGGTAAGGGAGGGTTTTTCCTTTCTCTTCATAACCCACTCTTGGGATAGGGTTCTGAGAACTGTCCCAGGCAATGGGTTGTGATGATGGGCAAAAGGAGTGGTTGGGAAGCCAGTTGTGGACCAGCTACTCCTAAGCTCACTCCCATCCCCATTCTGTGCCAAAACAACTTTATTTATTTGGTCCTTGTGTCCCACTTTTCCAGGTTGCCAACTGCACATGCTGTGGTGGATGACCTATCTCATGCACTTTAACTTTTTTTTTTGCTACTTTTTAAACTTTCAGGTGTTTTTTGTTTTGTTTTGTTTTTTAGAGAGAGAGAGAGAGAGAGAGAGAGAGAGAGAGAAAGGGAGAGAGAGAAACATTGATGTGAGAGAGAAACATTGATTGGACTCCCCCCTACATGTGCCTCCATTGGGAATCCAACCAGTGACCTTTTGGTGCATGGGACTATGCTCAACCAATTGAGCCACACCGGCCAGGGCCACTTTCAGGTTTCTTCTCCAATATTTATTTGTTTATTTATTTATTCTCACCTCAGGATATTTTTTCCATTGATTTTTAGTGAGTGGAAAGAAGAGAGAGAGAGAGAGAGACCGATATGAGAGAGACACATTGATTGGTTGTCTCCCTCATGCACCTTGATGGTGGTGGGGATCAAACCTCCAACCCAAGTATGTGCCTTTGACTGGGAATCTAACCCAAGACCCTTTGGTGTGTGGGCTGATGTTCTAACCACTGAGAAACACAGGCCAGAGCTTAATTTTTTTAAGCAAAGTAAGCGTCCTTTATTTTATTATTTTTTAATTTTTTAAATATATATATTTTTTAATATATTTTATTGATTTTTTACAGAGAGGAAGGGAGAGAGATAGAGAGTTAGAAACATCGATGAGAGAGAAACATCGATCAGCTGCCTCCTGCACATCTCCCACTGGGGATGTGCCCGAAACCCAGGTACATGCCCTTGACCGGAATTGAACTTGGGACCCCTCAGTCCGCAGGCCGACGCTCCATCCACTGAGCCAAACTGGTTTCGGCTTTTAAATATATTTTTATTGATTTCAGAGAGGAAGGGAGAGGGAGAGAGATAAAAACATCAATGATGAGAGAGAATCGCTGACTGGCTGCCTCCTGCACACCCCTTACTGGGAATGGAGCCTGCAATCCGGGCATATGCCCTTGACTGCCATCAAACCTGGGACCCTCCAGTCCACAGGCCAACACTCTACCACTGAGCCAAACCAGCCAGGGATTAAATTTTATTTTTTTATTACAGTTTGCAATCAACACTTTCTTGTGTTAATTTCAGGTACAGCCCAGCAGATAGATATTTATATAGGTTAATAAGTGATGTTCCCTCTGATAATTCAAGTGCCCACCTGGCAACATATATAGTTATTAACTATATTCCCTATGTTGTAACTACCAACTAGTACTTCTTAATCCATCACCTATTGTCCCCATGCCCAACATCCCTCCCTTCTAGCCTCTATCAGTTTGTTCTCTGTATCTATAAGTGTGTTTCTATTTCATTTGCTCATTTATTTTGTTCTTTAGATTCCACATATGTGATATCATATGGTTTTTGTCTTTCTCTGACTGACTGATTTCACTGAGCATACTACCCTCTAGATCTATCCATGTTGTCACAAATGGTAAGATTTCATTCTATTTTATGGCTGAGTAATATTCCATCATGTATACTGTATGTACCACAAATTTTTTATCCACTCATCTATTGATAGACACTTGGGTTGCTTCCATATCTTGGCTATTGTAAATGATAATGCAATAAACATAGGAGTGGATATATTCTTTCAAATTAGTGTTTTGGGTTTCTTTGGATGTATATCTAGAAGTGGAATTGCTGGGCCATAGTTCCATTTGTAATTTTTTGAGGAACCTCCGTACTGTTTTCTATAGTGGTTGCATTGGTCTGCATTCCTACCAATAGTGCATGAGGGTTCTCTTTACTCCAGATCCTCACCAACACTTGTTGTTTGTTGATATTTGATGATAGCTTTTCTGACAGATGTAAGGTGGTATGTCATTGTGGTTTTGATTTGTATTTCTCCGATGATTAGTGATGTTGAGCATCTTTTCATATGTCTATTGGCCATCTGTATATCCTTTTTGGAGAAGTGTCTATTCAGATCTTCTGCCCATGTTTTAATTGGATTGTTTTTCTGGTGTTAAGTTGTATGAGTTCTTTTTTTTTTTTTTTAATATATTTTATTGATTTTTTACAGAGAGGAAGGGAGAGAGATAGAGAGTCAGAAACATCGATGAGAGAGAAACATCGATCAGCCGCCTCCTGCACATCTCCCACTGGGGATGTGCCCGCAACCAAGGCACATGCCCCTGACCGAAATCGAACCCGGGACCTTTCAGTCCGCAGGCCGACGCTCTATCCCCTGAGCCAAACCGGTTTCGGCAAGTTGTATGAGTTCTTTATAAATTTTAGATATTTACCCATTATCAGATGTATCATGGGTGAATACCTCCTCCCATTCAGTAAGTTGTCTTATCATTTTGTTGATAGTTTCCCTTGCTGTGAAAAACTTGTTAGTTTGATGTAGTCCCACTTTTTAATTTTTTTAATGTTGTTCCCTTTATCTGAGGAGATATGTCAGAAAAAAATATTGCTCGAGAAATGTTTGAAATTTTGCCTATGTTTTCTTCTAGGAGTTTCATAGTTTTGAATCTTACATTTAAGTCTTTAATCCATGGTGAGGTTATTCTTATGTATGATGTAAGAAGGTGATCTAGTTTCAGTTCTTTTGCATGTATCTGTCCAATTTTTTAAACACCAGTTATTGATTAAACTATCCTCTTTTTATTCTCCTTCCCCTGTTTCCTATTTTGGACCAGCTCTTCTGTCCTAAAAACTTGACTCCTCTTTTATCCACCCCCACAAAAAAGCTCCCCCATTTAATGTCTCCCCAACTCTTTTTAATATATATATGTATGTGTATACATATATATTGATTTCAGAGAGGAAAGAAGAGGGAGAGAGAGATAGAAACATCATTGATGAAAAAGAATCACTGATTGGCTGCCTCCTGCACGCCCCACACTGGGAATTGAGCCCACAACCTGGCATGTGCCCTGACCAGGAATGGAACCATGACCTCCTGGTTCATAAATCAACACTCAACCACGGAGCCACGCAGGCTGGGCTCCCCAACTCTTAAGTGATATATATGCAAAAAGCCTGAAGAAGCTAAGAATACTCCATTCCTTGATCCCAAACTCCTGAGTCAAGACCATTTCTTGATACATGATTAATGCCAAACACTTAGATTGCTGTATGTAGATGGATCAAGAGTACTTTAACCTCTAACTTTCGAGTAGAGAGGAGCAATGAGGGGGCCTTCCATTTTGAAAGTGGGGTTTGGAGGCCAAGAAAGGGAAGAAGAATGTATTTCCAAGTCACTCAGGAACTTTTATGCAGGTTCAAGAAACTTATGTCGAAGTAGCCACAAGATAGTTTAGGAGACAGATGAATGTAACTCCATCTTTACTGCTGAAAACCAAAGCTTTGTGTGAAATCTTAACTTTATGGGGAGGGAGGGTAAGAAAGCATGTACCTGTATGTTCTTCCCCTGATCCCTCCCCCTCATTTTTATCTGCAGGAGACTGAGCCTCCTTGGGCTTTGGTGACCCCATCATTGGGGACTGCTTGTTTGATGGCTGATTTTGCTATGAATTAGCCATTTGCAATCTATCATTTGTAATATACATACTGACCCTTTCCCTCATCTTTTCCCTGAGAAAATAAAATGGGTAAATAGAGGAGAGGAGAGGAGAGGAGAGGAGAGGAGAGGAGAGGAGAGGAGAGGAGAGGAGAGGAGAGGAGAGAGAGACTGATTAACCCAACTTGGTTCAGGTATATGTACCTGATCTAAACATTAATGGCCAAAAGGGTTAGGTTATAAAGCAGAAACATGGTTCCTAGCCTTCTGGGGTAAGAAGTTAGAAGAAAGAGTCTGGACAAACATCCAAGAGAAGTGTGCACCTCAGAGCCTTGAGTTCCTCATCATAGTATAAGGATAATTATATCTACCTTTTAGGATGTTATAAAAATCAAAGTGTGTAATTTTTAAATGCTAAAATAGTGCAAATAAAAAGCATTGTATATATTTAGGTCCCACCAGCCAGATGGTCCCAGTTCTAAGAGACTAGATTCTTCTTCTTGCTCACTTCCTCCATGTCACATGGCCTAAAAATTCAGGAGGTCCTGAGAACAGAAAATATTGAAAGTCTCTTATAGTGGTGTTTAGAAAAAAACAACTCCACATTTGTGTCATTTACCAATCTGTGTGGTAAATACTCCCATCACACTCAATTCTAAGTTACTAATGGTTTCGCAACCAGCTTGCAAAATTTCTGAATATTTTAAAATCCACAATCTAGTTTGGCTTCAGTCCATCTGCCTGAAGATAAGACCCTCAGGATGTGTGTAGCAGAAGAATTGTCCTTTAGTCCCACCCAGGAATTTCTGGTAGCTCAAAGGGGGCATCTTGGAACCAGATTACCCCACCCGATTCAATAAGTCCCTTCCACAAAGCGCCCAGGGCTGTGCTGCTCACCAGGAGAAATGAGGAAGGTGTGTGGAAGAAATGAGGAAGTGGCGGAAGAATTGTATAAAAATGGCTCAGCTAAAGCATGCAGGGTGAGTTGAGCAATCTGAGAGATGATGTGTCGAGAGTCCAGGACACCAGCCTGGTAGAGCTCCCTCTGCCCCTCCACACACATACAACCCAGAGGCAAACTCTGACCTGGTCAATTCTCCGTCACATTTAAATCCTGTGACATCTGATTCTGCAGATGGTTTACCCTTGACCAGAATATAAAAAAAAAAAGAGAGAGAATTTCAAGTAAAGTGACCCTAGTACAGGAAGGAGCAGATGCTGGGATTACCCCTTCGCCTGTGCGGCAGCAGGACCACAGCTGTGGTGATGACGTGACCTCCAGCATGCCTATAACACAGTCTGCAGAAAACCCCTTCCCGTGGACAGTGTCATTTAACAAATGAGGAGGAAATTCAAGGCAGCAATTATCTTGCCTAACGTCACTCCACCAGAGCCAAGTACAGGATCCAGGCTGGTCTCAGTTCAAAGCTAGTGTTTTGTCCTTTCTATCTCATCGCTGCTCCATCCATCTACTCATTAGATACTTATAGAATACCTGCTATGTGCAGGCACTGCACGCTACACTGAGACAGCAAAGTTAGCATTCACAGAGCTGTTGGTCACTGCGGACAGGTGCTGGGGGTTACAGAGGTTCTTCTCTGTAGCTCCGCCAGAGTCCAGAAAAGGGCTCTGCCATGTGCAGGGCAGAATCTCTTACCCCAGGACTCCTGCTGAATCTGAGTCCAAAAGTCTTTGAAGGACAGACAGACCAAGGTGTCAACTAAGGGCCATTGCTAGAGAAAAGGCCCCGAGCAGTTCAAATAGTTGGGATACCAACTCTGACTCAAGCAGATCTCTCTGCCAGCACTCTGCTGTTCTTTCTGGCCCACAGACGGTCATAAACCTGTTTTGTTTCTGAGTGCATAGCTCCTCCTCCTGAAGCTCTTTCAGTCTAAAGCAGTGGTTCTCAACCTTCCTCATGCCTCGACCCTTTAATACAGTTCCTCATGTTGTGGTGACCCCCAACCATAAAATTATTTTCGTTGCTACTTCATAACTGTAATTTTGCTACTGTTGTGAATCATAATGTAAATATCTGATATGCAGGATGTATTTTCATTGTTACAAATTGAACATAATTGAAGCATAGTGATTTGTAATTATATATGTGTTTTCTGATGGTCTTAGACGACTCCTGTGAAAGGGTCGTTCGACCCCCAAAGGGGTCGCGACCCACAGGTTGAGAACCACTGGCTAAAGCTTCCCAGAAGGCCAAGCTGCTCACCGGTTCCCTCTATAGGGGCTTCTGCTCTATGACTCCAATTCCCATAGCACTTGTCACTCCTAGCTTCCTTTGTACATTGTTGGCTAAACCTTCACAGCATAAATGCCTCATAAATACATAATTCTAATGTCTCATCTTATAACATCTTCCTCATCTTCAGATCCTGTACCTAAGCCTAACATAACAATTGAGAAGACACAGGAAATGAACAACAGGTGTTATCTGATCCTGTCATGTACGGCCCGGAATCAGTTTGTCAACTACACCTGGTATGGGGACTCAGGACGCATTTCAGAAGAGCTCCAGAGTGGTGTGCTTAATATCACCGTTATACCTCAAAACTACTCCAAGTTTTACAAATGCGAAGTCAGCAATCCTGTGAGCCACAACAGTGACACAGTCTACTTCATTTCACCCTGTAAACTGGGTAAGAAATATTCCCAAGGGAGCTGAGGTGGGTTCAGGGTCACTAGTTTTCTCTTGAATGAAGAAAGGTGTGGGGACCCTTTCAAATTCTCCTGGCACAGAATTTTTTTGGAGAATCCTAAAGGCATCTGGGAGACTCAGGTTCTACTCATGGCTCTGCTAACACCTCCCAGGGAACTCACTTCACTTTTGTGGAGATCAGTGTCCTTAACTGCAACGGGCAGTTGCATAGGATGTCAACCCCTCGCCTTCTCTAACAATGCATGGTCCTGGAATCTGAGGCCAGGGTAATTGTAGGACAATCTGAGATATCAGGGTGACCAGAGAGAACAGGGCAAGTGGGAGAGTAGGCCACACATTGTTGAGCAGGCGCATTGAGGGGTTTCTGGTAGATAGTCTAAATCAACAACAGAAGAAGATCCAAAGAGATGAGCATGAGGGAGAACAAGTAGTGAACAGGAGTGAGAGCCTTATCATAAGGTAGAGACTCTCTGCTCTCCCCAGCTGTGTTTTCCTCGATGAATTTAAGCAGGCAAATTCTGGGTTTTATGCTGCAGATTCCTCCATCTCCTGGGAGAATCTACTCACTCACTTGAGCATCACTCCTGAATCCCTATCAAGCCTACACAGAACCCATAGTGGGGAGCTAAGATTGGGTAGTAAGTCTATGGGTTTTGGAGTCAGATACCTGGGAATTAATTCTGGAAATGTCACTTACTAACTAAGCAAGTTACTTAGTTTCTCTAAGTCATGTTCCTCTTAAATAACAGACAAAATAATAGTTCTTACCTCATTCTTATCTCATGTTGTAAGGATTGAATGAGACAATATAAATGACCTAACACAGTGCCTGAGAAGTCTTCAGTGAATGGTAGCTAAATTAGGCAAAGTCCCTTCAAGTTGGGAGACACTAGGGGTTTGGGGATCCCCTTAATAACATGGATTGCTATCACCAGCATTCAGGTCTCTCTTACTCTCTACATCCCTGAAATCACATCCCTGAACCCTGGTGTACATATCCTTCTAGAACCGTGGTCGGCAAACTGCGGCTCTTTGGCGCCTTGAGTGTGGCTCTTCCTAAGCCTTAGGAGTACCCTAATTAAGTTAATAACAATGTACCTACCTATATAGTTTAATTTAAAAAATTTGGCTCTCAAAAGAAATTTCAATCGTTGTACTGTTGATATTTGGATCTGTTGACTAATGAGTTTGCCGACCACTGTTCTAGAATAACTCATCCCTGTGATGCCAACATTTACCTGAGATTCCTGTCATGACCAGTCATCAGGGACCATGGCCCCCAAGAACATTGCTCTTACATGGTCTTCTTGGACCCAGTCTACTTTCCCCATATCTGTGCTGATTTCTCTATCTCTGCTGCTACAGGTGGACTGTGGAAACTGTATGTTCTTCTTTATTCTTCCTAACTAACTGGTCATATCTCTTCTAGTCTCCTCATGTTTGCTGCTTTTCTGTCACCTCAGACTCATATGAAGTTTGGTGTCTGACCTTAAGACCATAAGTTGACTGTGCTGTTCCAACACTACCTTTACATCAACACCTTATCCTGAGATCCAGAAAAAGGAAGACACACAGTCCCTGTCCTTTATCAAATGAGGGTGACTGCTCATTTGCAGCAAGGATGAAAACAATAATACATACATTTTTTGGAAGGGTTAAACCTATCTTGTCACTTTTTAGCTGCCCAAATTATTCTAGAAAAGCATCCCTCATCTCCCTTCCCTATTTAATCACTCATTGTCTTTCCCTTATTATTTGTACTTCCTTCCTTCTCCTCCTGGCTGTCTCCTCTCCTCCTCTGTCTTTATTCCCTTCCCTCCCTGTCTCTCCCTTCTCCCTTTTTTCCCTTCTAGTTGGTACAAATGGTTAATGAGGTGGAGAAACAGGAAGAAGTAGTCCTTTCTTCCCTAAGGTCATCTGTGCATAGCATTAAATGGTCATCTGTCTATACCTGGAGCTCTGCCCTACTCAGTGCTGTCTGGTGGAGGGGAATGATTCTTTCCCAGGCTCACAGACATGCAAGCACAGGACTCAGCTGAGCCAGTAATAGTTAATGGGTTTCTGCACTCTTTATACTTTAATCTGGGGAGACTGAGCCAGTCTGGGATGAGGATGTCTCAGACACAATGAGACTGGATTCAGGGAGGAAATATACTTTCTGGTTTCCATGACAATGTCCACACCCCCACCCTTTCTCAATGCAGTAATCAAGTCACCTAAGTATTGGGGTTTTCTTGCCCTTTCAGCCCGATCCTCTGGAGTAGCTTGGATTCCAGTGTGGCTCATGGTCATGGTACCCACCATTCTTGGCCTCCTATTGATCTGAGAGAAGCTCTTCTAACTCAAGGGTGAAACTCGAAGACTGCAGGATCTTGCCTTCAACAGCAACCATGCTCTTAACCCGAGTAGAAGCTCTGGTTCTATGGGATGGAGAAAGGGAGAGGGATAGAGAGTTAGAAACATCGATGACAGAGAAACATCGATCAGCTGCCTCCTGCACACTCCCCCCTATGAACCATGAAGTCATGGTTTGATTCCCGGTCAGGGCACATGCCCAGGTTGCAGGTTCCATCCCCAGTAGGGGGCGTGCGGGAGGCAGCTGATCAGTGATTCTTCATCATTGATGTTTCTATCTCTCCCTCTCCCTTCCTCTCTGAAATCAATAGAGAAAGTGTTTTGAAGCACTCATAAAGAGTTTCATGACTACAACCCAGCTGGCATGGCTCCAGTGGTTGCACATCGACCTATGAACCATGAAGTCATGGTTTGATTCCCGGTCAGGGCACATGCCCAGGTTGCAGGTTCCATCCCCAGTAGGGGGCGTGCGGGAGGCAGCTGATCAGTGATTCTTCATCATTGATGTTTCTATCTCTCCCTCTCCCTTCCTCTCTGAAATCAATAAAAGTATATTTTTTAAAAATCATGACTACAGTATGGTGATTACCAGAGGGAAAGAGTGGGGGAGGTAAAAGAGGGGTAGAAATGGTGATGGAAGGAGACTTGACTTGGGGTGATGAACACACAATACAATATAGAGATGATGTATTATAGAATTGTGCACTTGAAACCTATATACCTTTATTAACCAATGCCACCCCAATAAGTTCTAACAAAATAGATCCAGAGACATAGAACCATGGAACAAACTGATGAATTTCAGAGGGAAGGTGAGGGAGGGGGAAAGATTAACTGGGGAACTTATATGCATATATGCATAGCCCATGGACACAGACAATAGTGTGGTGAAGGCTTGGGAGAGGCAGGTGTTGGGGAGAGGAGGTCAATGGGGGGAAAAACACAAAGGAGACATCTGTAATGCTTTCAATAATAAAGATACATTTTTTTAAAGTAATAAATAAATAATAAAAAAGAGAAAAATAAGTTGAATTTCACAATTCAGTTTTTTAGAACTTCCATAATGGTATGTTGAAGTGGTGTATTTACATCTACAGATTAATAAATAAATACTTGCAAGAAGAAGTACATCAAGACTGGTGAAGGGGCAGAGACGTGGGGTAGAATTGTGGAACCGGCTTGTCCCACACCCACGTGTGGCAGTAATGACAGAAAATTCCCCTTACCTAGTGAAAGAAATAAACATACAAGTACAGGAAGCATAGTGAGTCCCAAACAAGATAAAGCCAAAGAGGCCCACACCAAGATGCGTCATAATTAAAATGCAAAAGGTTAAAGACAAAGCGTGAATTTTAAAAACAGCAAGAGAAAAGCAGTTGGTTACCTACAAGAGAGAGCCCATGAGACTATCAGCTGATTTCTCAACAGAAACTTTGCAGGCCAGAAACTTTGCAGTGGCAAGAAATATTCAGTAATGAAAAGCAAGGACCTACAATCAAGATTACTCTACCCTCAAAGCTATCATTTAGAACTGAAAGTCAGATAAAGAGCTTGCCAGACAAGGAAAAGATAAAGGAGTTCATCACCACCAAACCAATATTACATGAAATGTTAAAAGGCTCTTCTTTAAGAAGAAGAAGAACTAGCCCTAGCTGGTTTGGCTTAGTGTATAGAGCATTGGTCTGTGAACTGAAGGGTCCCAGGTTCAATTCTGGTCAAGGGCACATGCACAGGTTGTGGGCTCAATCCCCAGTGGGGGGTGTGCAATCTCTCTCTCTCCCCCTCTTCCTCACTCTCTAAAATTAATTATATATATATATATATATATATATATATATATATATATATATATAAAATACAGATACATATACATATATATAAGAATATATAGTACGTTTAAAAAAGAAATAAAATAAAATAAATATGAGCAATAAAATGGCAATAAATGCATATCTATCAACAATTGAATCTAAAAATCAAAATAAATGAACAAAGAATCTAATAAACAGAGTAAACAGATGAATAAAATAGAACCAGAGGCATGGAACTATGGGACAGATTTACAAATCTCAGAGGGAAGGGATGAGGGGGAACAGGAAGAGATTAATCAAAGATTTTATATGCATGCTAGAGGCTCAATGAATGAAATTAGTGTGGAGGGACAGGGGGCCCCTCAGCCTGGCCTGCACCCTCTTGCAACTGGGACCCCTCACTCTTAACTGCCTGCCTGCTCACTCCTCACTGCTTGGCTTGCTGCTCCTTAGCGCTGCCGTGGAGGTGGGAGAGGCTCCCGCCACTGCTGCTGCGCTCTCCAGCTGTGAGCCCTGCTTCTGGCTGAGCAGCACTCCAGCTATGGGAGCGGACTGACCACCAGGGGGCAGCCCCTGCATTGAGTGTCTGCCCCCTGGCGGTCAGTGTGCATCATAGCAACTGGTTGTTCTGGTTTTTCCACCATAACAGTTGCTGGTATTTTATTATGTAGACTAGAGACCCGGTGCACAAAAGTTGTGCACTCGGGGGGGGGGGGGGGGCGTGGCCCTCAGTCCGGCCTATGCCTCTGCAGTCTGGGACCCTCGGAGGATGTCCACCTGCTGGCTTAGGCCCGCTCCCTGGGTGATGGGCCCAAGCTGGCAGTCAGACATCCTCTGGCAGCCCAGCAGGGAGCAGACCTAAGCTGCAGTCGGACATCCTTAGTGCTGCTGAGGAGGCGGGAGAGGCTCCCGCCACCACCGCTGTGCTGGCAGCTGTCAGCCTGGCTTGTGGCTGAGCAGAGCTCCCCCTGTGGGAGCGCACTGACCACCAGGGGACAGCTCCTGCATTGAGCATCTGCGCCCTGGTGGTCAGTGTGTGTCATAGTGCCAGTTGTTCTGCTGTTAGGGTAAATTTGCATATTACCCTTTTATTATATAAGCTATGCATTACCTATGGACGCGGACAATAGAGTAGTAAAGGCCTAGTGTGGGGCAGGAATCAGTAGAGGGAAGCATTGAGTAGGGGGGGGCATCTTTATACTATCAACAATAAAGGTTTTCAAAAAAGAAATAAATACTTAACAATCCATGGGTAATGTAGCCATAATTATGCTATTTAGTTCAATGCTGGGTGTGAATAGTCTCCTTTCTCAAATATGAAGGATTTCCTTTTGACATGCATTTCTATATATCAATTTAGAATAACTAATAAAAATGGTTATAAATCACTTTGCAGAAATAAAACTGCTAAGCATGAAAATAAAAATAAAAGATCATGGCTAACGTTGCATTTTATATCCCCTAGTTGTTTTTCAACACACATATATAAATACACATGCATCTTTTTCGAAAAAAAAAATTGTGATTAGACTGTGCAACATTGTCTTGCTTAAATCAATATTTGATGTTATTGTCAAAGTGGATTCCCAAAATTGCCGCAGATCTGTCAGACAATGCCAGCTCCCTCAGCCTGGACAAACTGGAACATTAAGACACGCCGAGGAAGAGCCTGGGACCATCGGCTCCTCCGTGTCAGCTCCTGTGCGGCTGAGGAGTGAACTGGGGCTATTTCTGACTGTTGCCCCCACATCCATGCCAGGCCTCCTTGGGTTCCAGCGCTCGCAAACTCCCCCTCACCAGGTTCTCCTTCCTGGTGGTCTGCTTTCTTCCAGCTCCTCTGAGGAACATATGTATTAGGTTTCCTGGGAATATGGAGTCAGGCTTACTTCCCCAGAACTGAGTGTGCAGCTTTCCACATAAAAGGGTCCCTCCCAAGCCCTTCATAAGAAGTTGAGTTCTCCCTCCTCCTTCATCATCGTTGTTGTGTGGGCAACTGCTGCAGACCAAGATCAACAGTAATTGATATAATTGTGAGAAGTCTGGCAGAAGGCTGACCAGGACTCCTTTTGATATTCACAGGGTGAATATCTACATTTTATTACCTGCTGCTGACTCAATGGCCTAAAGCAAACTCCCCCAAGACCTGACAATCTTACTGTTTGCTAAACATTACCATTGATATGTCTGTTTGCATTCCTAAAGGCAATTGTGTATTCTAGCTAATAAAAGCGGCTGGGAAAGGAACAACAGGGAGAACTCGACTTCTTTAGTTTGGTTTTTCTCTGGTTCCCCCGGTATAAAAATTAATATTCTGTCTTGTGTATCATTTGTGCGTCAGCCTTCCCTCCAAGTTTTTGAACCCGCGAAAGCCACGCTG
>NW_005871238.1:2037841-2115797 GCF_000147115.1 Myotis lucifugus | reverse complement strand
CAATAAAGCCATGAAATTGACAAATATTCTCACCAGGGTCTTCCGTTATATGAAGACAGTAGTGCCCAGGCCCAGTCCTGACAAATAATTGGAACTTTTGCTGTATGTTTTTCTCCTCTAAGGCTCCCCATAGGCTTGGAGCTAAGAGGGTCACTCAAGGGTAGGCTCCCCCTTCAGGGGCTGCTCTACCACACACAACGTTCCCTCGACACGAAACTATCCTTCCCCACATCCAGTCCTCTGTGGCAGAGACGATGCTGTGTCTTCACCAAACGTTTCTTTTTCCTCCTGGTCTGTGATGGGGTTAATTTTAAGTGTCAACCTGACTGGGCCATGCGGATGCCCAGACATATGGTCAGATTGTGTGAGGTTAACATTTGGATCAGTAGAGTTAATAAAGCAGATTACCCTCTCCAATGGGGATGGGCCTTATCCAATCAGCAGTAGGCCTGAGTAGAATAAAAAGGCTCACCTGCCTGCAAGTATGGGAAACTCCTCCTGCCTGGCTGCCTTCAAGCTGGGACATTTCTGTGTGTTTTCCTGCCTTGGGACTTGGCCTGGAACGACACCGGGGGCTCTTCTGGGTCCCCAGCTTTCCCACTCAGACCTTAGGACTTGGGAGCCTCCATAACTGCATGAGCCAATTCCTTACCATGTGTGTGTGTGTGTGTGTGTGTGTGTGTGTGTGTGTGTGTGTGTGTGATTGGTCTGTTTGGAGAACCCTGACAATACATGGGCCAATAGAAAACCTCCTTTTCCTAGTCTCCTTTCATCTAGCTGGAGTCATGTGCCTGGTTTTAGCCAATAGAAGGTGAGTGGAATTACAGGGACAGAAAGTGAGGGACTCAGAAGTGGAGCCACAGAATGCAAGGAGCCCGGGTCCAAGCCATCGCTTAGAAGGCAGCTGCTACTCTGCATGGCACATGCATGATAAGAATTTTGGGGTTTTTATATCACAAGATAGCTCGGGCTTCCTATGATACCTACTCTCTCCCTCAGGCTAACCTGCAATTCCACCCCAAACTCACCTCTTATCAGCTTGCATCACTCAATCAGACCGTCTAGGTTTTCTTTCTGTACACAGTGTCCTTCCCTTTTTCCTCACTTTTTCTTGGCAGAAGAGGAGTTTTTCTTGGGGGAAACACACACACACACACACACACACACACACACACACACACACGAGTGTAATGAAAGAGGATTCCTGGGGGATGTAGTAGAGGGAGGAAATTCCCTGTGTATCTCAAATCTGAGAAATGGACACACCTTGCCAAGCATCATGTTTCTATTGGTTCTTGTTACTTGGAAACCTGAGGCCAGGTTTCCCACCATAGTTTCCCACCATAGAAGGCCTGGGTCACAAGCAACAGTCGTTCCCTGCCTGTCCAATCCCTCAAAGGAGTGCCAGACACATAATTTGTGGCTCAGTGCAAAATGAAAATGTGGAACCCCTTGTTCAAAAAGCAGGAAAAGGTGCCATGAGGGGTACTAACACAAAGCTTTTCCCTTCCTTCCCCAGATGGTTTGTATGTGTTTGTAATTTGCTGTTTAATGTTTTTTAAGTAAAAGAAAATGAAAATTCTAAATCATTATGAATTTTACTTTTTAAATTGTGCCAATTGAATGAAATGCAAGAACATCTAATTTGTCTGTGGAATCATTGAAAGTACTCAATTCACATTTTGTTCATATATGCATGTGTATTTTGTTCTGACCAGGACAGTGGAAATACTGTAAAACACTAACTTAACTGTGTTCATTTTACTTCTTGACGCACACACATTCTACCAGCAACTCTATGGAAGACGGTGGCTTCCATAACACACTTCCTTCGTACTCACTTTGCGTCTCAGTAAACTTCCATATGTCATGGGTCCACTGGGCTCTGTACGTATGGGGTACCATGGAGGCTGCATATGATTGGAGCAACAGGGAACAGTGACTGGCGTTCACACAGCACACATCTCCTCTGCTCCTGTACATCTCCATGGTCTCAATGGAGTTCACAAAAAAACACACGTTGAAAGATGACATTATTAAGAATGTCAAGATCTTGACAGCAGAGGACCAAACCAAGTGCGACACCCTTTTGAGCATCGAAATGGCTTGATTGTACAGGTCACATGCCCGTGAATCTGGGGATGCCTTAAGGACGTCTGATACCCCAAGCTTGTCTGGAACCTCTAGTACAAGACCAAGCCTGATTCTCATGTGTTCCCAAGCCCCTCATTGGGTTTCCTATACATCTAAGCTTAATGGGGTGGTTCAGTGAGCTTGAGCCATTTGTCTCTGTGCAGAGAAGATTGTCCAACCTTGGCCCACAGTTCTCGGGTGAACTGAAGTCTGAGGCCAAGTTTTCCCTGTAGTTGCTCAGCGGGCTCTGGCAGCCATGCTGCACTGCCCTCTGCTGGTTCCACTGGAGCATGTTCAAGTAAAACTGAATGTCTTGGATTCTATCAGTGCTTCTTAAACTTTCCATTGAACCGCAGAAAATCACCTGGTGGTTTTGTTAAAATGCAGACTTTAAGTCAGTAGGTCCTGGGGGAGAATTGAGATTCTGCATTTCTAATGAATTACCAGGAGATGGAGACGCAGATACTGCTGCCCACACACCACTGGTTTTTGTTTTTTTAAGATTTTTATTAATTTCAGAGAGGAAGGGAGAAGGGGAGAGAGATAGAAACATCAATGATGAGAGAGACTCATGGATTGGCTGCCTCCTGCATGCCCCTACTGAGGATCGAGCCCACAATCCAGGCATGTGTCCTGACTGGGAATCGAACCCAGGACCTCTTGGTCCATGGGACGAGGCTCAATCCACTGAGCCACCACAGCCGGGCCCACACACCACTGTTTGAACAGCATGGCATAAGATGCCTCCAGGCTTTCTGCTGTTCTGACCATTAGCTTTGTGTTTCTAGGTCTGTCCATGGGACTTGGTTCTCTCCTCCACTTACTACCCTGCTCAGCTCCGTGGTCCCACACTCATTCCTTCTCAAGTTACAATGTCCAGTGGTCCTTCCTAGGTTCCCGTGGTCCCCAAGTGCATTAGCTACACTGCCAGGGACCAGCTAGTCCCAACAGCAGTACTAGGTGACACATGGAAGTTTGCAAGGCCAGGAGCTCCTGGGAACTCAGAAAATGCAGCCTTCATAGATGGCTCTGCCCAAAGAAACAGCTTGATTGGGCCCAGGGGGTGGGACCGACTAGGGGCACATATAAATGAGGCCTGGACCTTCAATCCATGAGTTCATTTATTGCCCACCCATACTTACCACATGCCCGGCCATGCTGGAGGCTGAGACCCTATGTTGGGAAGTGCTTAATGAGACCCCATGTCGACTGAACCTGTTTTTGTGCCTGACTCTGTGCCACACTTTTTACCCAAAAGCTCCCGGCTAAGGAATGGGTCTGGGTATTGGGAGAGAAAGTCTTTCCAAAGTTCTTCATTGCAGGTTTTAATTTTAAGTGGCTTCCTTGACCATGTTTATGCTACACAACTCTTGCAGAGACCAAAGCTGTCTTAGAAAGGTTGCATCTTTCCCGAACCGGTTTGGCTCAGTGGATAGAGCAACAGCCTGCAGGCTGAAGGGTCCCATGTTAGATTCCGGTCAAGGGCACATGCTCAGATTGCAGGCTCAATTTCCAGCAGGGGGCGTGCAGGAGGCAGCTCATCAGTGATTCTCTCTCATAGTTGATATTTCTCTCTCCCTCTCCCCTCCTCTTTGAAATCAATAAAAATATATTTTTAAAAAGGTTCCATCTTTTATTCTCACTTCTTGTCCAGGAATAATAGGATCCATCACCTGCAGTGCCTTTGGGCTAGCGAGTTTGTTAAAGTGGCAGCTCCTGCCCAGCCGTGTGGCACCATGTTTGAGCAGTTAACCCATGAACAAGGAGGTCACAGTGCGATTCCTGGTCAGGGCACATGCCCTGGTTGAGGGCTCCATCCCCAGTAGGGGGTGTGGAGGAGACAGCTAATTGATGATTATCTCATCATTGATGTTTCTCTCTCTCTTCCCCCCCCTCCCTTCCTCTCTGAAATCAATAAAAATATTTTTTTTTAAAATTAAAGTGGCAGCTCCTGCACCACACCTCCCCCACCTTCCTCCTCTCTCCTCGGAATCACCTCAGAAGACAGCATGGTAGAGGAAGGGACGGATTCAGCCCAGAGCCACCTGCACAGCTGCAAAGCCGGAACCACAGGCCCTTGTTCTCTTTCATCAGCTGCTCTGCCCATCTCCCTGTGCTCCAGCTGGGCAAGCTGTAGCCCAGTCCCTTCGCCCAGCTCCCTCCCCGTGACCTCAGCCTCTCCCTCTTCCTGCACCATCTTTTCTCTTTCCAGATTTTTGTCCCCCTCGTCATCTTCCTGTCTCATTTTTTCTTTCCTCTGTTCCGCCTCATCCTGCGGGTACATTTCCCTCAATATCTCTGCTGTGTCCCAAGCTCTCACTGTGCTCTGTTCGCTTTTAACGTTCCATCTGCCCACGAGGGTCTGACAGCCCGTGAGAGTTAGTGCCTTGGCTGGTTTGTTTCCTTCCTGAGTGAAATAGGAACTCACCGCTTCCCAGCCCGGTGGCCCTGTGTCCGGGAGCCCAGCTTGGGCAAAGGCTCTCTATGGAGCAGACAGCACAACAAACACATTGGTTCACTCTCTCAACACCAGTAGATATCTGTAATGTGATTCCTGATGGACTTTTCCCAATGCCCCGAACTTAGAGCTAAGACAAGGAGACCTCACGCTCCCAAAAGAGCTATACGTAAGTCAGGAATGGCATCACCTCTGAGCTAAGTAAGGCTTGATCGAGTTGATTTTGCTCCCCCAGCAATCCACCTCAGCACTCTTCACCCCCACTCTGTATAAATAGAAGAATGGGGAGGGAGGAGGAAATCATCAGGATCAACATTGTTGGATCTGGGAGAGACCTGTGGCTTTTCCCTCTCTTCTGCATGCATGAGGTCACCTTGCCTTAATGCCAACTGAAAGGGGCTCCAAAAGCACTACACGAGAGAGTCAAGAAATATAAAAAACAGTGAAGCCGCTCTCCTTGGTCGGGCAGTGGATTCGTTGATCTTCCCAAAGACAGAAGCGTGGACTTTGAGTGAGATGGGGAGGAGTCTGTACACTCACTGCTCGGCATGGACACTGCAGAGGTAGCCAGGCTTCACTTGTCTTGCCATCTGGCCACCAGGTAGGGATGGCAGCAGCGGGGTTGGGTGCTACACCCTCGGTGGGAGCTGCGTGGGCGGAGGGCCAGGGAGGCCAAGCCAGAGAAGCCTCCCACATCAGCACTCTTCAGCGGAGAGCTCCCCTCCCACCAACCTGTGGCCCCCCAAACACTCACACCTGTGCTCCACAAATGAGCCAACACACCGATGTCTGTCAGAGAAGGCATCCACAGTGGATCAGTTTTAGTCAGAGAAACAGAGAAAACTAGCAGCGGCCAGGTAACTGAGAACTAGTTTGGCCTCTCTGCCATGCCCTCACCACTAGAGAAGCTGAAATTAGATGAGGCAAATAGAGGGGAGAGGTGTTAGACCATATCTCCCTTCCTATTATAGATTTTTGGACCATGAGACAAGCCTTAGCTGGAGTGACAGGAAGAGGTTAAAGGGGAGTTTTACATTGAACTGCACTGTTGAGTTACTAGAAGTGATAAAAGCAGAACTGAGGGATTTTCCCAAAGCATCCTTCAATGAAGGAAGGCAGATTCGACATAGTCCTGATGTGAATGGGGGGAAAATGTAGGCTCCCAACCAACCAAGTTCACACTATTTAAAAATTGTTTATATGCATTTATTAAGCAACACCATTCTGGATTTAGCACTGAGAAAGACAGGCACAGTTCTTGCCTTCATGCAGTTTATATTCTAGGCTGGAGGACCACCCCAAGGAAAATTAGTAATTTCATTTCATTCATGACAATGCTACAGGTGTCATCAAATATGACAACTGCGAGATAAAAGAGCTGGTGAGGGCGGAGCAAATGTAAACTAGGAAGATCGGATCTAGTGTTGAGGATCAGAGAGAGCTTCCCTTTGGAATCAGAGACTGAAAAATGGAAGGTCAGGGGAGTGTGTGTGGAGAAGCCTTCAAGAAAGAGAAAAGGGCCTGGCCAGTGTTGCTCAATGGTTAGGTGTCGGGCCCATGCACTGAAGGGTCACAGGTTGGATTCACGGTCAAGGGTCCGTACATAGGTTGCAGATTCTATCCCCAGCCTCTGTTAGGGTGCATGTGGGAGGCAACCAATGGATGTGTCTCTCTCACATCGATGTTTCTCTCCCCTTTCCTCTCTTCCATTCTCTTTTTAAAAATCAATGGAAAATAAAAAGAAAGAGGAAAGGCCCTGGCCAGGTGACTTAGTTGGTTGGAGCATCATCTCTTACACTAAAAACATTGCGGATTTGATTCTCTCAGGGTACAACATACCCAGGTTGTGGGTTTGATTTCCTGAGTGCGTACAGGAGGCAACCAGTTGATGTTTCCCTCTCACATCAATGTTTCTCTCTCTCTCTCTCTCTCTCTCTCTCTCTCTCTCTCTCTCTCAAAATAAAAAAAAAATCAATGAGAAGCATATCCATGGGAGAGGATTAGAAAAGAAAGAAAGAGGGCGACTGGAGGGCCGTCTGCGGCGGGCTGCGTCAGCCCTGCTGCTCCGGACCCCGCGCCTGCCGCCGGGAGCTGTCAGCTTCCGCCCGGCTCTGTCACAAGAAGGCTGTCCATCGTTATGAAAATCCCAGAAACGTGGGGTCTCCTGACAAGACATCCAAAACTGTTGGGACTGGATTGGTGGGGGCTCCAGCGTGTGGCGACGCGATGAAATTACAGATCCAGGTGGATGAGACGGGGAAGATCCTGGACGCCAGGTTTAAAACATTTGGCTGCGGTTCCGCAATTGCCTCCAGCCCGCTGGCCACCGAATGGGTGAAAGGAAAGACGGTGGAGGAAGCCTTGACCATCAGAACACAGACATCACCAAGGAGCTGTGCCTGCCTCCCCGTGAAGCCGCACTGCTCCATGCTGGCTGAAGGTGCCATCAAGGCCGCCCTGGCTGATTACAAACTGAAGCAAGAACCCAAGAAGGGAGAGGTGGAGAGGGAACGAGCCCCTGGCGAAGCCTCCAGCAGGGCCTTCAGCTGCTTGCCCGCCCCGTGCTGTCACCTTAGATTCCAGGAAGCTCCTCACACTGCAGTGAAAGGCCCTTGCTGTTCACACTGTGGCTCTGATGCGAGCAGAATACAGTTCAGTTGTTCGGAATCCTGTGGTTTCTTTCAGCCCACTCTTACCGCCTTAATCCTAATTCTGTATATTTTGAATTGAATGTACGGCTTCAAAACTGAAGTCAATAAGTCTTGAATTTTGCTAGTCCACGAAGTGCACAAAGATCTATTTTATCTGAATCTATTTTGGGAAGGATTACCAATAGAATGCCTTGTACGACTCTTTGATAGAACCAAGTATTGTACATAGAACAGATCTGCATCTATATAATAAATTAAAGAGTAAGAAAAAAAAGAAAGGAAAGAAAAGAAAAGAAAAGGAAAGAAAAGGAAAGAAAAGGAAGGATGAGGCGAGGTGCTCTGGGAGAAACAGCCACCACCTGGTTGCTGGAGAGGTGTGAATGAAAATTGGAAAGCTATTACTACATTTCTAGATGGCAAATATAGAGCCATCTTGGGTGGTGGTGCTTGAAAAATAAGCCAGTTCTCAAATAACAATTCTTAGCGTGAATATTCTGGGACTTTCATTTCATAAGAGTCAGGATCAGATCAATGAGAAAAATCTGTTTTTCCTGATATGACTGAGGTCTACGTGTTTCTTAGAAGAACTAGTGAGAAATTCAGCTGTAAGATTGTACCAAGAGGGAGCTTCAATGACAATGGAGTGGACCCACTTTCTCTCTCACCCTTTAGACTGGAGTTGAGCTTTCCTGACTCCAAAATCAACTTTGAGCACAGGAGCATTTCACTCAGCATCAGGCCAGAGCCAGGACATTTGTATTTGAAAAACACAAGAAGGGATTGAAGGAGCAGAAACTGTCCCCTGTAGCATCTGGTTATGTGCAAGACGCCTAAACAAACAAAAAAAAATGTTGGGGAGAATTTCACTGACTGGTTTAGGAGTAACTTGAAGAATCAAGAGAGAAACTGAACATTGGCGCTGAGGTCATGAGATTTAATAGGCAAATTGTTAGGGTGATCAAGATGAATCACTTCCAATTTTTCTTGAGACTTGTGACATTTGGCCTCATATGCAAATTCCTATGACCACTCTTCTTCCTAAAGTTCCCTGGGCTTTTGAGATCTACTGGACAATTCAGTGAAGAATTTTATGTAGTTTCATGGCAGAGTTGGGTGTTCTTTTTCTGAGAAAAGCTGGAAAGGCAGAAGTTACTCTGAAACGGGCCAGTAACCCCTCTCCAGCCCCTTGTATGGGCTCTGGAGACTCCGTGAGGCTAGAGAAGAATCAGACCAAGTAGAGCCAAAGACAGTGAGTGGTAGCATTGGAAAGCTCTCTAGGTCAGCACTACAGAGACACTGACCTAATTCCCGCCTCCCACCTCCTGCCTTGCACCATCACCAAAGACACAAAACTGAGTTCAGGAAACCCTACTTCAGGAAAAAGAGGAAAAGCTTGCCATCCCTGAGATTCAGACTGAGAGACCAGTGTGTCTGAAAGAGAACGCATGGCGAGAGATGAGACCAGTGGGCTCACGGGGGCTGTGTAACACAGGATCCTAGGAATTTCGTCTTGAGGACGCTGGCCAGCCATTGATGGACTTCCAGCAAGGGAGGAGCATGGCTAGGTTTGTGTTGTGAAAGATTGCCCTCACTGACGTATCAAAAGTTCCCAGGAAGTTACAGGTGTTGATAAAAGTGGTTCTCTGTGAACTTTCTGCAGGATGAGGAGGGGAATCAGTAAACTGGAAAATTTGAAATATTTCCTTGAAAAAATCCAGGTGTTAAGTGAGCATTATCTTATTAATTTTTTTCATAAAAAGTTTTTTCTAGATATCGGATAACTAACGTACTGCAATATTGAGAGTTTATATGTAGAACCATGGACCTCAGAAATTATGGTAAATGTATATACTTATATGAATTTTATTATGTTTATATATAGTAATAAGATCAATATATACATATTAAAAATTATGTATTTTTATATAAAGGAGAGAAAATAGGTTCAAAGTGTGGCTAAACTGGAAAAAAAGCTAGAGAAGAATTTGAAACAAAACCTTAAAAGTCAGTATTTTCCCAAGCCACCCTTCATCATTATTTTTCTTCCTATGAAATGTCCTGAAATCTGCATGGTAAACTACACAGTAAACTACAAAGTAAACACACCTCTATAATTAGCACTCAGATCAAGGAACTTATTATTAACTTTAAATATATGCAAGGGATTAGGACTGTGTGATACTGTTCTCAGAAGATGAGGACAGACATTGGCAAATGCCCTCCTCATTCTCCTTGACTCCCAAGCACACGTGCACAAAGCATACACACATTAACCTTCTTCCCATACATCTGACTGCAAAGATGTTCCTCTTACATGATTAGACCATTCTCTGGTGGCAAAGACTCCTAACTGCTTATTAAATAAATTCACCTTCCCCTTTTCACAAATTCACAAACCCTGATGTTTAGTTGGACGTGTTGCCATTCATCTAAAGGCTGTGTTTTCCAACTCTTTTACATGGAACTAAGTTTTAGCCACTGCTAATAAGCAGAAATCGTGTAGAATTTCCAGCAATGGATAGGAACATATTTTCCATTTCTTCTTTTATCCTGTTGCCTGAGACTCCCCCAGCCCACCCCCTAATAACAAAGGATGTATGCAGCTTTAATAGCCATCTTGTACTATGAGAACAAAGGCCATAAACTAAGGATGATAGGACCACCATATCTTAAAGATATCTGAGGAGTCACTATACTCAACTAAACAGCCTACTGCTTGTCTTTTTTTAGTTGAGACAGTAATAAACATGTATCTTGTTTAAGGTACTCTTTTCCAGGTTTCTTAAACTCATTCTATTTCTAATCCTAACTGATTTACCATGTGTAGCTTCAAACAGATTTACCTACCTCCTAAAAGGAACCATCTAAAGGTTATAGTCAACTCTTGCACAAGAAGTCATGACATGGATACAGTCCTCTGAGTTCAGTTTTGCAAATGATGGTGATTCTGCTTTTAGTTCCCTATATTATGGGTCAACTTCACTTGAAAATAGAAATTCTAAATAAAATATTACCAAATTAATTTCATTAACATTAGAAGATATACCATAGGGATTATTCCAGGAATGCAAAGATGGTGTAACTTTAAAAAAAATCTATTTATGTATTAGTTAGGCCAATTAAAGGGGGAAAGCATACAATCACTTCAATAAATGAATAAAAGATGTAGAAAAATTGACAATGATTTTAATCAACCTAGAAGATGAGAATTCACTTAACCTGACAAAGAGAATTTCACATTCTCTCTCCCTCTCTCTCTCTCTCTCTCTCTCGCACTCTCTCTCTCTCTCTCTCTCACACACACACACACACACACACACACACACACACACACAGTAGATGGTAACAAAAAATGGCAACCTAAGGATTTCCAAAAGATCTCTCATTCATAAAAGTAATGAGAAAACTATAAAAACAAATAATCAGAATCAACTTTTCCAGAGTTCTAGAAATTAACTAAAATAACTAAAGGTTTACAACAATTCAGGGAGTGTTTATTCAAGAAAAATGTCTAAATTCCAGTAAGAATAGTTACCTCTGTGGCATTTTATCTAGTCCTATTCTTCATCCTCTCTCTTGCCTTATAACCAACACAGCACAATCATGGTGAAAACCAATAGGCTTGTAGCCACTGTAGGAGCAGAAAGGGGGTGGGAGAGCCTTCAAAACCTCATTCCCAGAGAGCTATCATTATTTGATTTATCTGGTTGTTCCTTGAAGAACCCCACTTACAAGGCTGGCTTTATTGGATCTGACTAGAAATCACACAGTATGAAAGCCTTTTCTCTCAGGGTGTTTGTAAAAAACAATTAGAACCACTTCTGAGGTGTTGGATAACAGTTCTGTTCTTATTCTGTTGAATCAATCAAGAACAGAAGAAAACTTCCATGAATCTATAAAAATAAAATTGTAATATGCAAATCAACCAAACGGCTGACCAGCAGAACAACCATCCGGACGTCCGTCTGGACAAAACCAGGGCTGCGAGGGCCGAGGCAGCTGGGGCTGCGAAGGCCTACTCTTGTACGAATTTTGTGCATAGGGCCTCCAGTAACAGATAAGAGGGGGCTATAGGTTGTCTCTGGTTCTGTCCCACAAATGTCTTTTCATTCCAGTTTCTAGGCAACAGGAGCACATCGTTGCTCTGTTGTGCCATTCTCTAGCAGAGGGCAGAAATACAGAGCAGAAGGCTCTTTTTCAAACACAAATATGTGATATTTCCATGCTTAGAATCTTTCGTTGACAGGCTCTTTCGAAGGCTGAAAGGCTACTACTGGTCACTGCGTGACTTGGCTTCTATAGATTTCTCCTAATTTCTAGTCTGTCTCCTCCCTTTCTGCAAATGCTTCAACCTTCCTGGATTACTGGCAGTTCCCCAAACTCACTCCGGGCCTTTACTCAAGTTTTTGCCCTTCTTGGAATCTCCCCTCCCCTCCTACTTCGCCTAACAAACTCCTACTCATTTGACAAGATTCAAACCAATTGTTGCTTCCCCAGGGCCTCAACACCATTTCTTTGGGATGAGACTCTCTTCCTCCCCCACACATCACTTCTTCCCGTCCCCTACGTGATAGAGAGATTAGTACAGAAAAGATTGGGAAATCATCAGCAGGGCAGCCCACAAAAATGTGCATTTCCTGGTATTTTCTTTAATCTTAGAAGACTAAGAGAGGGAAGTAACATGCCCAAGGCCACGTAACAAATTAGCAGCGGAATTGAAGTTGGAAGTCAAAGATGCCTTCTTCCTTTGGAATATGCTAATTGACCCACGACCCTCTTAAGTTCACAAAGGTATCCTGGATTCTCTCAAATTTCAGACAGTTAAATTTTGCAAGGTCTTCTAAGAAGGCAACATTGAAAAGCTTGTTGACACTTAGAGAAAGCACTGGAATGAATGTATTTGGTCTAAAGCCTATACCTAACACCTGGAACCACAAAGGAAGCCTCTGGAAGGCTTCTAGAGTAAAAGAAAGAGCATAACTTTTGCAGGCAGTTTGAGTTCCAAACCCACCAATTACCAGTTTTAGAACCTCAACTATAGGCCAACAAGCTAAAAGTAAACTTTCTAGTCTCAGTTTCTTCATGTGAAAAAACATGGTGATTTTTGTCATCAAGATTAAATAAGATAGACTCAGTAAATCATCCAGCACAAAGTCTGGCATACATTAAGTATTCAATAACCTTAGTTGCCTTCTTCTCGTGCTGCTTCCTCTTGTCTCCCAGGCTCAGGAATTTAATTTGACTGAATCAAGACAAGTTCTCTTAGCCTAAACGTTTCCAAATCCTATATAATAAAAGCATAGTATGCAAATTGTTCCCTCGACCCAGAGTTCCTCCAGGAGTTTGACCAGCGGACAGGGCCGGCTGGGGGACGGGAGGGAGGCTCCAGCTGGCAGCTGGCAGCCTTTGGGGACCCTACCAGTGCACGAATTTCATGCACTGGGCTTCTAGTCTAAAATAAGAGGAAATTGATTACATGTTCAATTCCAAAACGTGTACCTTCTTTTTCTTCTTTCTTTTATTAATCATCCCATTCAAGTCTATGGACTCAGCACAAAGCTTGCCTTTGGTTGTAAACTGCACAACAGAGGTTTGCTTTTAGAGGAAGTAAAGAGGGGTTGAAAGATACCTAGGGAAATGCAAATTTGGTGGCTAAATAGGACTTCCCTGGGTAAGATAATTTCCAAAATGCTGCTGAGATATAATTTTAGTGATGATGTAGAAAGGGAAGGCCAGCCCTACCTCAAAGAATGGTTGTAATTAGTGTGTTAATTCCATAAATATTTTTAGCACCTACTGTATGTCAGGTATTGTTAGATAGGGAAAACACAAATATAGAGGAAAAGGAAAGTCAGTCACGGGGAAGGTATACTGACCTAGACCCAAGAGACTGCTTTTTGGTCCTAATTTCTCAAAAACTAGTCCTATGACCTCTGGCAAGTCCCTCAAAGGTGTTAACCTCTTAGTTTCAGCTCTATATATTCAAATACCCCTTAGAAATCTCCATCTGGATGTACCATAAATATGCCAACTGAACCTATCTAAGCCAAAAAACTAATTTTATATCCTTGCTCCCAATTGTATCTCAAAGTTACCTCTACCTCTTGTACTTCCTATCTCAGAGAATGGCATTGCGATATGCCTGGATTTAAGCATCTTTGTTCATCAGGGACATTGGCCTGTAATTCTCTTTCTTTGTAGTGTCTTTATCTGGGTTTGGAATTAGATAATGCTAACCTCATAAAAAGAACTTGGAAGTGTTCCTTCCTCTTGGAATTTTTGGAATAGTTTGAGGACGATAGATGTTAGTCCTTCTTTGAATGTTTGGTAAAACTCCCCTGTGAAGCCATCTGAACCTGGGCTTTTGTTTGCTAGTAGGTTGTTTGTTTGTTTTTTATTATTGCTTCTATTTCATCGGTTGTTTTTGGCTGTTCAGGTTTTCTGATTCTTCCTGATTCAGTTTTGGAAGATTGTATTTTTCTAGGAATTTGTCCATTCCATCCATATTGTCCAGCTGGTTGGCCTATAGTTAGTTCATAGTATTTTCATGCAATCATTTGTATTTCTGTGGTGTCATTAGTTACTTCTCTGCTTTTGTTTCTGATTGTATTTATTTGGGTCCTCTTTCTTTGTTTCTTGATGAGTCTGGCTAATGGGTTCTCAATCTTGTTTATTCTTTCAAAGAACCAGCTCTTGGTTTCATTGATTTTTTGTGTTGTTTTTTTTTAGTATCTATGTCATTTATTTCTCCTCTCATCTTAATTATTTCCTTCTTTCTACTTACTCTGGGCTTTTTGTGGTGCTCTCTTTCTAATTATTTAAGTTATAGGATTAAATAGTTTATCATTAATTTTTCTTGTTTTTGAGTTAGGCCTGTAATGCTTGCTGTGAATTTCCCTCTCAGGACTGCTTTTGCTGTATCCCAGAGATTTTTGGTTTTTGAATGTTCATTTTCATTTGTTTCCAGGAAGTTTTTTATTTCTTTCTTGATCTCATTGGTAACTCATTCATTATTTAATAACATGCTATTTATCCTCCATGTGTGGATCAATCCCTTTAGTATTATGTAGTGACCTTTTTTTTCTTTTTTCTTTTTTAGTGTTTTTACTGTAGTTGAATTTTAATTTTATTCCATTGTGGTCTGAGAAGATACTTGATAAGACTTCAATCTTCTTGAACTTGTAGAGACTTGTGTGTCCTAACATGTGGTCTATCTTTGAGAATGACCCATGTGCACTTGAGAAGAATGTGTATTCTGCAACTTTGGGATGAAATGCTCTATAAATGTCAATTAAATCTATCTGATCCAGTGTGTCCTTTAGAATCACTGCTTCCTTGTTAATTTTTTGTCTGGAAGATCTATCCAGTGAAGTCAGTAGGGTGTTAAAGTCCCCTACTATGACTGTATTGCTGTCAATCTCTCCCTTAAAGTCCTCTAGAAGTTTTCTTTTAAATCAGCAGTTCTCAACCTGTGGGTCAAGACCCCTTTGGGGGTCAAACGACCCATTCACAGGGGTCGCCTAAGACCAACAGAAAACACATATATAATTACATATTGTTTTTGTGATTAATCACTATGCTTTAATTATGTTCAATTTGTAACTATGAAAATACATCCTGCATATCAGATATTTACATTACGATTCATAACAGTAGCAAAATTACAGTTGTGAGGTAGCAACGAAAATAATTTTATGGTTGGGGGTCACCACAACATGAGGAACTGTATTAAAGGATCACGGCATTAGGAAGGTTGAGAACCACTGTTTTAAATATTTAGGTGCTCCTATATTGGGTGCATATATGTTTACCAGGCTTATATCCTCTTTGGATCAATACCTTTAGTATTATGTAGTGACCTTTGTTGTCTTGTGATGGCCTTCATTTTGAAGCCTATTTTGTTAGATATGGGTATAGCTACCCCAGCTTTTTTTTTTTCCATTTCCATTTGCCTGGGAAATTTTTTTCCATCCCTTCACTCTTCACTCTCACACTGTATGAGTCTTTTATTATGAGGTGGGTGTCTTGTAGACAGCATATAATTGAGTCATGTTTTTGTATCCATTCAACTACCCTATGTCTTTTGATTGGAGCATTTATTCCATTTACATTCAAGGTTATTATTGATAGTTATTTATTGCCATTTAATTCTGTAGGCCTCTGTTTCTCTCCTCTCTCTCTCTCTCTCTCTCTCTCTCTCTCTCTCTCTCCTCATTACAGCAGTCCCTATAGCATTTCTTGCAGTTTCTTTCAGTGGTGGTAAATTCCTTTATCCTTTTTTTTTTTTTTACTGGGATGCTCTTTATTTCACTATCTATTTTGAATGATACCTTTGCTGGATATAGTAATCTTGGTTTCAGATCCTTCCTTTTCATTACCTTGAGTACTTCATGACATTCCTTTCTGGCCTGTAGAGTTTGTGATGAGAAATCAGCTGACAGCCTTATAGGAGCTCCTTTGTAAGTAACAAATTGCTTCTCTCTTGCTACCTTTAAGATTCTCTCTTTGTCCTTAATTTTTGGTATTTTAATTATGATGTGTCTTGGTGTGGGCCTGTTTGTGTTTTTCTTGCTTGGGACTCTCTGTGTATCTTGAAATTCTGTGACTTTTTCCTTCACCAGGTTAGGGAAGTTTCCTGCCATTATTTCTTCAAACACATTTTCTATCCCTCACTCATTTTCTTCCCCTTCTGACACACCTATTATATGAATATTATTACGTTTCATGTTGTCCCACAGCTCCCTTAAGCTGTCCTCCTGTTTTTTAATTGCTTTTTTCCTTTCGGTTCTCTGATTGAGTGGTCTTTTCTACCCTGTCTTATAATTCACTGATCCAACCCTCAGCTTCCCCTAATCTGTGTATTCCTTCCAATGTGTTCTTTATTAGTGCTATGTCATTCTTTATTTCTGACTGTTATTTTTTCATAATTATTACTTTTTCATAATTATCTTTTCTCATGCTGTTGAGCATCTTTACCATCATTACTCTGAACTCTGTATCAGATAAATTTCTTATCTCTGATTTATCTCTTCTTCTGGAGAATTCTCTTGTTCCTTCATTTGGGGGTGGTTGACTTTTTGTCTCCCCATTTTTGGGTTTGTGTTTATGTATCAGTAGATCTGCTACGACTCCCAATCTCTAGTGCAGGACAATGTCAGACACTGTTTCTGATGGTCTCTGAGTCCCCTGTTTGGGACTATCAGCAATCCACAGCTTGTGGCTCCCTCTGCTGGGGTCGGATGCCTTTGGAAAGGACAAGATATGCACCAGGGTCTTCTTTTCCTAGCCCTAGGCTCAGAAGATCAGACAAAGACTCAAAGCCTCCAGAGATCTGCCTCTGCCTGCAGTCTGATTGTTAGCAGCCTTGATTGGCCTTAGGCCAGTGGTCGGCAAACTGCGGCTCGTGAGCCACATGGGCTCTTTGGCCCCTTGAGTGTGGTCATGAAGTTTCAATCGCACTATATGTGTGCACCCGTATGTGGTATTTTGTGGAAGAGCCACACTCAAGGGGCCGCAGTTTGCCGACCACTGCCTTAGGCCATGGACCACAGGGTAGGGCAAGAGTTCTTCCAATAGGGTGTGGTAACTGCCTTTCCCACAGGCCAAACCACCTACATAGCAAAGGTCCATAGGAGAAAGATGTCCTCTGCAGCATGAGGAAATGACTCCGCACAGGAAACCCAGGTAGCTGCCCTCCAAGCTCCAACCCTAGAGTCCCCAACCCTGAACTCTCCTCACACAGCTCCAGTTCACTCTGCCCTCCCTCTGCCAGAGCTCAAGGTGAGTGGCTGCACAGGAAATTTTGTGCATTGGCCCTTTAAGAGGGTGCCTGCATTTCCAGTTGTCTCTGGCTGGCAGACAGCAACCCTGCTGCCCTTCACAGCCAAGTGTTATGCGAGCTCCTTTCTCAGTTCTGGTGCTCTGAGTTCTCAGTGGGAACCCCCTTCAGCTGAGATATCTGTCCGCACCTTCAGCTGCTGTCTGTGGGAGCCCGGGCACCCCTTTCGAGTCTCCACACTTCCTACCAGTCTCTATGCTGTTCACCACTTTCCGTCCGTGGTTATCAGCTTCTCCCCAGCTAGTCTTCAGTTGGTTTTTCAGTGTGGTTTTTCTGTATTTTAATTGTATTTCCAGTTTGGTCCTGGGAGAGTGTCAGTGTAGGTTCCACTCACTCTGCCGCCATTTTTAATCTGAGGTTCAGTATTTAATTCCTCATGCCCACCTCTAGGAAATCACAAGAATGATCGACACCAAATGAAAAAATGACTACCACGTGCCAGGCACCTTGCTTGCATTAATATCATTTAGTTCTCTCAACAGCTTTATGAGGTGGGTCCTCCTCTTAACTATGTTACTGCTGAGAAAAGGCTCAGAGAGATTGAATAACTTGTCCAAGGTTGGGTGGTTTATAAATAACAGACCAGGAGTCTGAACCCAGGTCTCTCCAACCACAGAGCCAGAGTTCTGAATCAGTCTACTCTAGTGCCTTCAAAACAGAGATTTGCAAACTTTTTTTTTTTTGAGTAAATAAAAAGTTTTATTCTGTACCCCCATTCTAAAATTAATGTCATTGAACAAAAGGAAAATATTTTTAAAACATATATTACTTCCTATATGCCTTTTCAGATAGGAAGTTTATTTGTTTTGTTATGTTTTTGTTTTGCAGGGAGAGTGGTTCTTTACTTCATATTCTTTTTTTTTTATTTTATTTTTCGCTATAAGTATTACAAAGGGTATTACATAAGTGTCCTTTCCCCCCCCCCCCACCCTTGACAAGCCCCTGCCCTCCCTTACCCCCCAGTGTCTTATGTCCATTAGTTATGGTTATATGGATGCATACAAGTCCTTCGGTTGATCTCTTACTCCCCTCCCTCCTGTCCCCCAACCCTCCCTGACCTTCCCACTGCAGTTCGACAATCAGTTTGAGGCAGCTCTGCCACTGTATTTATTATTGTTAGAAAGTTTGTAATGGTCTTAATTATCCACGAAAGAGTGAGATCATGTGGTATTTTTCCTTCATTGACTGGCTTGTTTCACTTAGCATAATGCTCTCCAGTTCCATCCATGCTGTTGAGATTTGCAAACTTGAAAGCAGTTGTGACAAGGTAAGAAAACTATGGAATTTTTTCTTTTTTTAAAAAAGAATTTTTCAATATTGTATTACATTTGCAATTTTAAAAAGAGGCAACAAAATTCTAATGTTTAAAAATCCCTTTTCCTATGCTGCTCTTAACTAGAAATGATGCTAAAAAGTCATTCAAGTGGTTTATGATTAAGGGTCTTAGTCCTTGTATAATCACATCATTAAAAGGTGTTTACTAGTAGAGTCACTTTTTAACCCAATTGAATGGTTTTCTTATGGTTAGTGCCAGGGTGGATGGACGGATGGGTGGATGGGTGGATGGATGGATGGATGGATGGATGGAAAAGAGGAAGCTATTGGACTTCCTCCATGTGTTTCATTTGGGACCATCACCATAGTTCATTGCTTTCTCTAGTGATTCCAGCTAGAATTTTTCACTGAAGCTTTCTAATCTATAAGCTTGGTTTTACAAACTGCTCAATTATCTTAGCTTTTTCCTCTTTCCTGGACTGACTTCACGTCAGCCTGCCTCATTGGTGCGACAACACAGGACTTCCTGTTCTTGACTCCATACATGATCTTATGCAACATGCAGCTCCCACTTCCCCAGATGTCTCTGTGTCTCAGGGAATCACCTGGTGCTTAGGGACTACAATTCTTCAGAGAGAAAGGAATTAATCTTGCTCCCTATCAGCTTTTGCAGGAAGAGTGCTCAGTAGACTTGCCAAAAAACCTTCTAGGACTGTTGAAGAGGAGAGCTTCATTTGAGTTTTGTTTGAAGGGAGGAGCCGGCTGACAGTGGTTTTCCAGTATTTCTAAGATACTTTGGAAATTATTGTCGTATTTATCACTGTCTAAGACAATTGGTCAGAGCTATGGGAGGCAATGTTTGGTGCACAGAAAAGGTCAGAGGCTGACCTTAACCCTGTTTCTTCCTAGAAGGAGTGGTATGGTATGGGTATTTCCCTTTCCTAGCAGCTTATGCCAATAGAAAGCAGGCTAGCAAACTTCACGGCTGCCATGTAGGATCATTTGAGGAATACTAGGAAGCACCCCTAACCCTACCAAGAATGCTTCTCGAAGAGCTGTGGAGACTGCAGGGACATGCGGAGTTCAGGGTCAGTCTAAGGAAGATCCTAGAAGGGGAGAGATCCCCGCATATTGGCTTTGGGGTCTGGAAATATGGCAGGAGCATCAGTCGAACTGACAAGAATTTGGGGAGGAGCCGAAACCGGTTTGGCTCAGTGGATAGAGCGTCGGCCTGCAGACTGCAAGGTCCCAGGTTCGATTCCGGTCACGGGCATGTACCTGGGTTGCGGGCACATCCCCAGTAGGAGATGTGCAGGAGGCAGCTGATCGATGTTTCTCTCTCATCGATGTTTCTAACTCTCTATCTCACTCCCTTCCTCTCTGTAAAAAATCAATAAAATATATTAAAAAAAAAAAAGAATTTGGGAGGAAATCTTCAGATTATCCTCCGGACTCCAGTGCCCTGAACTGGATTTGAATTCCGTAGGAGACAGTGGGGTGGGAAACTTGGTGAAGACCTTGGAGTGGGCAACCTCAGCACCACAGACCAGGTAAGGGCCAGAGGGCACTTCCAGTGGGCGTTCTTTCTTCACAGGCCACACTGAGCTGTGTCCCCAGCTCACCTCCCTGGGCCTAGGTTACACAGCACATTCATCAGCTCAGGAAGGTGACTGGCTGGCATGAATTCTTAGGGTAAAAATACTGGATAAAGCCTGGGCCTGGGTCTGAGCTAGAGCCACCGCATAGCCTAGTGTCCTTTTGTTCCCCCTCAACCCCTATAACCCCCACTCACAACAGAGCTGTCTGGTTGACTGGTTTGCTCAGTCTCCATATCAGACACCTGTCCCTGTGGGCTTCCTCATCTCACCCGACAGGGTGTTTTTCCCAGTGCTTTCCCCAGACCAATTTAGACTCTGTGATCAGGTCTCCTAGGAGATGTTTCAGAGTTGGGGGAAATTTTGTATTTTCATTTTGTTTTTTACTTATTTTTTTTACTTATTCAGATAAATGTGCTTATCATGGCTCCAAGTGGCCAAGTGATCTGGCCTGCCCTTCAGTTACCTGACCCTGCAGGTCTGTCTCATGTTATAAGGACCTCTGGTCAGAGGCCGTGATGAGGATGACAATTGGCTGAGAAGTCAGAAGGTTTGGGGTAGCCCAGCACCAGGCACCCGGAGGCAGGTCATTTCACCACATCTTGCCCAAAAGTGTCAGGAGACTAACAAGTCTTAGCGGCATGTTACCAATTCCATTACACTTCCCATGAACCATTGCCTCTGGGACAGACAGAGGTAAGGGCAACAGGAGAATCCTGGGGGATCACCGTTTCCTGCCCCTCACCTCCATCATCTGTGACAAACAGCACTCCCTTCCCTGTGGCTACGTGGAGCCCACCCTGAGATGGAGGAGGATCACATGCTTGTGGAAAACAGCTGCACAATGAGACCATCTGTCACTCTTAAATAGGAGGGTCTAACCTGCCGTATATCAGTAATTTGTGTCCTTTGTCTTTTTCTATAATTTAGGTTTATCAATTTTGCTGATCTTTCAAATATCATTGATTTTCTCTATCGATTTTGTGTTTTCAATTTCATTGCTTTCTGGGTTGTTTTTTTTCTGCTTACTTTGAATTTAATTTGCTCTTCTTTTTCTAGTTTCTTTTTTTTCTTTTTAAATTCTTTATTGTTTAAAATATTACATGTAGTATTACACATATCTCCTTTTCCTCCCATTGACCTCTTCCCGGCCATCCCCACCTCCCAGCACATACCCTCAACCCTCTAGTGTCTGTGTCCATTGGTTATGCTCATATGCATGCATACAAGTCCTTTAGTTGATCTCTTACCCCATCTCTCCTCCCTCCCTCTTCACTTTCCCTCTAAGTTTGACAGTCTGTTCCATGCTTCTCTGTCTCTGGATCTGTCTATGTTCATCAGTTTAGATGACTGATTTTTAGGTATTTCTTTTCTAATATATGCATTCAATGCTATACATTTCTTTGTAAATACTACTTTGCTGCATTCTACAAATTTTGATAATTTGTGTTTTCATTTTCATTTTGTTCAAATATTTTAAAAATTGTGTTGGGATTTCTTTCTTTAACCCACGTGTTATTTAGAAGTGGGTTGTTTAATCTCCGTTGGGGTCTCTGGTTATTTTTCTTTTATTGGTATCTAGTTTAATTCCACTGTGGTCTGAGAGCAGATATTGTATGGCTCCTATTCTTTTAAATAAGTTAATGTGTACTTTATGGCCAGAAAGATGCTCTGTTTTGGTGAATGTTCCTTGCAAGCTTGAGAAAAAATGTGTATTCTGCTATTGTTGAATGAAGTACTCTGTAGACGTTCATTATACCCAGTTGACTGGTGGTGCTGTTGAGCTCCACTGTGTCCTTACTGATTTCCTGTCTGTTGGATATGTCCATTTCTGATAACAGGGGTGTTGAAATCTTGAATTATAATAGTAGACTTATCTATTTCTCCTTGCAGTTCTATCAAGTTTTGCCCACATATTTGAAGCTCTGTTGTTAGGCACAAACATGTTAAGGATTGTTATGTCTTCTTAGAGAATTGATCCCTTTGTTATTGTGTAATGTCCCTCTTTTTCTCTGATAGCTTCCCTTGCTTTGATGTCTGCTCTGTCTGAAATTAATACAGCTACTTTGCTTTCTTTTGATTAGTGCTAGCATATTTTTTCTTTCTCCATCCATTTACTTTTAATCTTTATGTGTCTCTATACTTAAAGTGGGTTTCTTGTTGACAACATATTGTTGAGTCTTGTTGTTCTTTTAAAATGTATTTTTATTAATTTTAGAGAGGAAGAGAGAGAAATATCAATGATGAGAGAGAATCATTGATTGGCTTCCCCTCACATGCACCCCATTGGGGATGGAGTGTGCAACCCAAGCATATGCCCTGACCAGGAATTGAACAGTGACCTCCTGATTCATAGGTCGATGCTCAACCACTGAGTCATGCCAGTCGGGCTGTTGAGTCTTGTTGTTAATCCACTCCAACAATCTCTGTCTTTTAGTTGGTTCATTTAGACCATTGACATTCAGCGTGATTATTGATGTAGTTGACTTAATATTTGTCATATTTCTTACTATTTTCGATTTGTTATCCTTGCTCTTTGTTGTTATTATTACCTTCCAGTCTTTTTCTGCCTTTAGTGGTTTTTTATTTTCCCTCCTTTCTTAGTATATTAGTTGTACATTTTTTTTTAGTGGTTGCCTTAGATTTTGCAATATATATTTACAACCAATCCAAGCTCACTTACTGCTTCATGGGTAGTGTGAGTACTTTATAATTTAAAAATCCTAATTCCTCTCTCTATTCCCTTATATCATTACTGTCATACATTTCACTTATATACAAGCACAAATGAATATATATATATATATATTTTAGAGGCCCAGTGTACGAATTCATGCACCAGTGGGGTCCCTCAGCCTGGCCTGTGGGATTGGGCCAAAACCAGCTCTCTGACATCCCTCAAGGGGTCCCGGATTGTGAGCGGGCACAGGCCAGGCCAAGGGACCCTACAGGTGCATCATCGGGGCCGGGGAGGGACACGGGAGGTTGGCCAGCCAGGGAGGGACCCCAGGAGGGAGCTAACTAACCAGTAAGAGTGTCTTTCCTCTGGTGGTCAGTGCACATAGCAACTGGTTGACTGGTCAACTGTCTACCCCCTGGTGGTCAGTGCACATCATAGCAACTGGTTGACCGGTCAACCGTCTACCCCCTGGTGGTCAGTGCACGTCATCGTGAGCGGTTGAGCAGCCTTAGCATATCATTAGCATATTATGCTTTGATTGGCTGACCGGCCGACCTGACACTTAGCATATTAGGCTTTTATTATATAGGATTTATATACATACATACTAATACATATATATGATATATACATAAGCACACATAATTGAATACATTATTGCTATTATTTTAAACAATGTGCTATCTGTTAGATCAATGATGAATAAGATAAATACAAGTTTTTATTTTACCTTCATTTATTCCTTTTCTGATGCTTTTCCTTTATTTATGTAGATCTGAGTTTCTGATCTATAATATTTTCCTTCTTCTTAAAAAACTTCTTTTAACATTTCTTACAAGTCAGCACTACTGGAAATGAATTCCCTTAATTTTTGTTTGTCTAAGAAAGTCTTTATTTCTCTTATTATCCTGATCTCCTTATGGAGGTCCATTTGGAGAGTGAGTTTGAGCTGTTAAAATGGACTTTAAAAACATTAGCCTGGTGCCCTAGCTGGTTTGACTCAGTGGCTAGAGCATCAGCCTGTGGACTAAAGGGTCCTGGGTTCAATTCTGGTCAAGGGCACATGCCCAGGTTGGAGGCTCAGTCCCCAGTGGGGGGTGTGCAGGAAGCAGCCCATCAATGATTCTCTCTCATCATTGATGTTTTTATCTCTCTCTCCCTCTCCCTTCCTCTCTAAAATCCTATAAAATAAAAGCCTAATATGCAAATTGTCCCCTCAGGTGGTCATTTGGCCAGGAGTTTGACCAGGAGGCCAGGAGTTCGACCACTCACTATGATGTGCACTGACCACCAGGGGGCAGCATGGAACATAGCAGGGGTCAGCGATGCAGCACTGGCAACAGGTGGCAGTGGAAGTGCTGCCGGCCCCTATGGGCCCCAATGAGAGCAGGACTGCAGCAGGATAGTGGAGCAGGTAAGCAGGTGGCACCAGGCCAAGGTGGGTGCAGGCGGGGGCCCAATTGCCCCGCCGATCACCCTGCAGAAAGTGACAAGCAGCAGCAGGGGGCAGGGCGTCTGTCCAGCTCCCAGGCACTGAGGGAGCCGGGTTGGGGTCCCAGCCCCAACCAATCACCCTGCAGGCGGGATGGTGGAGCATGTGAAGGGGCGACACCAGACCAAAGCGGAGTGCCAGGCAGGGCTGCGGGGCTGCGAGGCTGGGGGTGCAAGCTGGGGCTCAATCTCTGTAGGCCACCCCGAGGGACCCCACTCGTGCACGAATTTGTGCACCGGGTCTCTAGTAAATAATATATTTTATTTTAAAAAACACACAAACAAAACACTAGCCTGGTCTTTTAAAGACTCCTTGTGAACACCGTAATAGCATCTTTCCCAGGTTTCATTCTTATAGCATAACTCATGGAAAAGCACGTGGGCTCTTATTCTGTTACTTCTCCTCAATAAAAATTTAGACACAGGCCCTAACCAGTTTGGCTCAGTGGATAGAGCGTCGGCCTGCGGACTGAAGGGTCCCAAGTTCGATTCCGGTCAAGGGCATGTACCTTGGTTGCGGGCACATCCCCAGTAGGGGGTGTGCAGGAGGCAGCTGATCGATGTTTCTCTCTCATCCATGTTTCTAACTCTCTATCCCTCTCCCTTCCTCTCTGTAAAAAATCAATAAAATATATTTTTTAAAAAAATTTAGACACAAGCTCAAAAATAAAGGCGGTCCCTCCAAACAACCACAGAGCTCACTAAATGCTACCACCTTGTATCCAGCAGGGAAGCTGGGTTTCTGACGACTGATCTGCACTTGCCCACCCACCTCTCTATGACTGACACCAGGACCTGCCTACATGTAGAGGTGTTCTCTGAAAGTATGAAACAAATCAGAAATAAGAGGTCCTTTGACTCATTAAAGTTCAGTCATCCACGTTCCACTTGACCTGCCTAACCCAAATTTGGGAGTGATCTGACAAAACTTCCTTTCCTTTGAACTCTAGGAAGAGTTACCACTCAGAACTGCCCAGAAATCTTGGTGGCCCCTTTCCTGGAGACAGCTAATAGGGGAGCACATTTCTGCGGTTATACCAGGGTTTGGCCAAAGTGACCACACAGCTCCTTTCCCGGCTTTATGGTCTAAGCACCTGACTCGGACTTCTTGGGAACAACAAAGTGATTTAAGGCCTGAGGGGGATGAGCAATTCGCTAGATCAAAAAGTCCCGTTAAGACAGGAAGCCTGCTGGTTCCTGATGCCTGGTCTAGTCTGCAGAGGCAGGACTGCCCGGTAGAGTTCGCTTCTGCCGTGCCGTTTACAAGCAGCTGCCGCCGGGGGTTCCTCTCACCAAGCTCCTTCCTTCTCTTCACGGATGGATCCCAAGGGGCTTCTCTCCTTGAACGTCCTGCTGTTTCTCTCCCTGGCTTGTGACCGGAGCTGTGGAACAGGTGGGTGTCCGTGTGTGTGAGGGTTGGAGCCCTGGTGTTACTTGCCATGGAGTCAGCTAGCCCCGGGGACTGACAGGAGGCGCGGTGGCGAGGGGCTGTGGTTCAGCCGCCTCTTCCTTAGGGACTGGCTGGGAGTTTCATCTGCCTCTTTCGAACGGGAAGGAACACTGTGAGTTCCTGTGCCCCGGGTTCCGAGGAAAAAGGGAGCTCTGAGCCAAAGGCACAGGTCACCATCTAGACCAGCCTCTCCGGTGACAGGCTCTGGTCAGTCCTGGTTGAGTGGGTGGTTTTGTGCGGATGTCCTTCTGGCAAAGACCCAGGCTAAGAACTTGAGATGGGGAGACGGGGCTCTGGGAGAAAATGGCTCCCACACCCTGGCCCTGGAAGGGGTCAGAAACATGGTCCAACAACAAGGGAGGACTGTCGTGGGAAGAGAGGGTAGAAGCAAAAATCCCAGGCATTTGGTTGAGAACAGAGTGGCCACAGGGCGGTTGTACCGGTGGCTACTTTCCTGGAAGAGAAGGTTCCAAGGCAGCAAGACGGGAGAGGCCAGGATTTCTGGTTTTCTGGTTACAGTGAGTGGTCGGGGCAGCTTCAGCGCAGGCCAGTCACACGGCAGAGCACTCGGACTGGGCTCTGCCCCTGTCTTTCTTGCCTTCTGAAGGCTAGCTGATGTTCTCTGTTTGGTAGCATCAGGGCTGTGGGAAAAGGTATTTGAGAAAGAAAAAGCCAAGCAAGAAGTGAACTTTGGGTTCACTGGGTATTGGGGTGAGTCTCGTTTCAGCTTAAAGGCCTTGGGACTTTAATTAGAGTGTGGGAGGCAGCCTGAAGTGTGCGTGGGGGGAATCCGGAGCCTCCGTGTGTTTTGTGCTTGGGGTTTTCAAGACAGTACATCCATTATGGACTCCTCCAGGAAAATCCCAGAGACATGCCTGGGAGACCAGAGGGGCTGCCAGACTCCCAGGTGGAAAGACCTTCCTGGCCCCACTTTTCCTCAGAATCAGGCAGACCCGTGGCTCTTGCTGCCCGATGTCTGGGAGAGGAATAACTGAGCTCAAGGCTCAGAAAGCCAAACTGAATCACAGGAAGGGCCTTCCTGGGTGCAGCCTATTTTCAATTCCTTCCTTTTTAGAACACCTCTAAGTGACTGTGGTAAGGTTTTTCATTTCTGTGCTTTCTTGCCTCCTGGCACATGACGTCTCAGGTGCTACTGACAGCTGTTCCACTCAAGACTGTGGAGGTCACTGGTTAGTGAGTAACAGCCCAGCCCCCACAGGGTGTGTCTACCCAATCAGCAGTGGCTCCCTTCCTTCCATTCTGTCTTCTCTGAAATATGCACACCACTTTTAAAGTGTATTTATTTTTAAATACACACCCTTCTGTGAAACCCCAATAAAACCCAGACAGAAATGTTTTGCAAGTGGGACAGATCAGCCATGACAGAGTCACCCAACCAAGAAGCCCAGTTCTTCTAAAATCAGTACCGTCTCCCCTTCCCATCTCCCTTCAGCTCACCTTCCAATTCCCAGTCAGAATTGTAAAAATCAAAAATTTCACATGGCTCAGTGGTTGAGCATCGACCTATGAACCAGTAGATCATGGTTTAATTCCCTGTCAGGGCACATGCCCAGGTTGTGGGCTTGGTCCCCAGTAGGGGGCATGCAGGAAGCAGCCAATCAATGATTCTCATCATTGATGTTTCCATCTCTTCCTCTCCTTTCCTTTCTGAAATATCTATGTACTGGAGGCCTGGTGCATGAAATTTGTGCACGGGAGTGGGTCCCTCAGCCCAGTCTGCACCCTCTCGCAATCTGGGACCACTGGCTCCTAACTGCTCACCAGCCTGCCTGCCTGATCGCCCCTAACCACTCTGCCTACCTGCCTGATCACCTCTAACCATCTCTGCCTGCTGGCCTGATGGCCCCTAACAGCCTCTGCCTCAGCCCCAGCCACTGTGGCTTTGTCTGGAAGGAGGACTGGATGACCGGAAGATGTCCGGTTGACCCAGTCTAATTAGCATATTACTCTTTTATTAGTATGTGTGTGTGTGTGTGTGTGTGTGTGTGTATACACACACACACACACACTCTAGAGGCCTGGTGCACGAAATTCGTGCATGGGTAGGGTCCCTAGGCCTGGCCAGCAATCAGAGCTGGGCTGGAGAGGAGGCAATGGTGGCCAGGCCGGGTGCAGAAGGAACAGACATCAACGCCACCATTGTCGGCGTCCCACCGCCACACAGTTCCCCGCCTTCCCCCTCCTCCTTCCCTTGCCACCACACCTCCACCATGGCAGGCAGGTGGCAGGCTGATCAGGCCCTGCTGGCAGTGGGGAGAGACAGAGCATGGGAGGTTGGCCACCGGCCCCAAGGAAGGAGCCAGCCCTCAGTCCTCTTGGGAAAGGGGCCACGTCTGCTGCCACCCACCCCCAATTCCCCATCCCAGCCCAGGGACCAGCCCCAATTGGACCATCAGGGCCTGCCAGCCAGGGGGAGGGACTGGGCGGTTGGCTGGCTGGGGGAGGTTGGCTGTGGGAGCGCACTGACTACCAAGGGGCAGCTCCTGCATTAACTGTCTGCCCCCTGGTGGTCAGTGAGCATCATGGGGACCGTTCATTCTGGTGGCTTAGGCTTTTATATATAGATAGATTTTTTTTAAGTTCATGGCCCTTCCCTTAATAAAGTGAATTTTCCATTTCCCCTATGGTACTTTTTAAAAAATAGACTTTATTTTTAGAATAGTTTTGGATTCACAGAAAAATTGAGGCAGAAGTACAGAGATTTTTCCCTACCCTCCCCCCCCAACACACACACATGCACAGCCTCCCTTATTATCAGCATCTCCCACCAGAGTGGCACATTTGTTACAATTTATGAGTCTACCCCAATAGCATGTTTTATTCCTTCATGCAGGTCCTCTCCACCTCCTCTCCACACATGGGGGGTGGGGGAGATGAGGGACAAGTAAATGTGGGTTCTAGACTTGGTCCAACCCTGTGTATATAACAGTCTTGGGCCCATTTTATCTCAAGATGTAGATCTGGGCACTTTTATTTCTCAAAAGCTTTAATAATGCCACCACCATCTCTGTCTCCAGCACTGGACTGGAAACCAAAACATCAGGGCTATTTGTTTTATCATAGATTGACCTGGGACCATCCCATTCAGCAACTATGTAATTAGGATGCATGATGTGGCAGGCACGGTGAGAGGTGTGGGAGCAAAATGAGCAAACACAGCCTCTGCCAGCACCTGACACAGAGTCTGGTCCAAGAGAGCTCTTCCACACATGTCTGTGGACTGAGTAATGACAGCATGTGCCTCTGCTTACTACTTACCAGGCACTGTTCTAAGTGCTTCATGTGTATCATTTATCTAATTCTCAGGCCAACCCTAAGAGATATGTTTCAATTGTTACTACCATGATCCTATATAATAAAGAGGTAATATGCAAATTAACCCTCACTCCATCACGCCGTCACAAGATGACTGTGCCCACAGTGGAGGCAGGGTTCCTGTAACACAAGATGGCTGCACCCACAGCTGAGGCGGGGTTCCCGTATCAAGCCAAAATGAGTGAGCAGCAGGGACCTGAGGCTGCGTGGAGCTGGGCCGGGGGACCTGAGGCTGTGCCCCCCATCCGGTGGAGATTGACGGGAGACCTCAGGCTGCATCCCCCGCTCTGGCACCGGGCCAGGGGACCTCAGGATGCGCCCCCCCCCACCCCGGCACTGGGCTGGAGGACCTGAGGCCGCAGCCCCCAGCCCAGCGGGGCTTAATGGGGGACCTGAGGCCAGGCTCCCCACCCTGGCACCAGGCAGTAGGTCCTGAGGGTGTGCCGGGGGACCTGAGGCTGCGCCCTCCACCAGGAGGGGCTTGACAGGGGTAAGGCCGGCCAGGTCTGGGTCTCGCGCGATTTTATAGTGCATGCAGGTGGGCGGGGACTTGACTCTGGGTCTCGCGGCATGCCCCAGACTCTGACAGGAGGAAGATTTTCATATACATTTTACTAATTTTCTTTCATCTCTGACACTTCTATTATAGAGAAAGGGCAAATAGCAACATTAAAATATTTCCTCTTATTAATTCCCTTTTAATGTGCATGAATTTCATGCACTGGGCCACTAGTACTTTTATAAAAGAGGAAAGAGAGGCACAGAGTAGTGTAGCAAAGTTTCTCTGAGGTCACACAGCCTGACTCCAGAGGCCTCAATGAAAAACTGGATGAACGTGTATTTAGGGAGGAGAGCAAATGCTAAAATTTGTATCCAGGTCTCACGGTAAAAATTAGAATGTGCTATCTATAATTGAAGCGTATGAGTTGACTTGAATTGAATTGAAATGAATCGAAGTATAAGAATTTTCAAAAGATGAGAAAAGTTGATAAAATCATAGAAGAAAGTAGAGGGCATTTGGAAGTATTTGACCTAGAATTTGGAAAGTGGATAGAAACTTCTTTCATCGTGTAAGTTTTCATTTAATAACTTGGTTTACAGGTTTGTTTATTGCAAGAGTATCACATGTATGTCTAAAAACCTTCGACAATACAATGGGGTAAAAAATGTACACAAATCTCCCTTCTATACCCCTCATGGAGGAACTCTATTACCAATTTCTTTCGTGTCCTTCCAAATATATGTGTCTGGCAGGTTGGATTGTTATAGGCCTTGAAAAGAGTACTCTAGGTGAGGGCACTAATGTAGAAGTGAGGTGTATGAGTGTTCAGAGAAAATGGTCAATGGTCTGTTGTCCCTGAAACCTAAGGTTCATAGCTCAGCCACTTCCATCTCCTCACCTGGCAAGTGGGGAGAAGGGTCCCCATCATTTCTCTCCATTTTACATCTCTTAGGGATGTTATAAAGATGAAGAGAGTATATTCTTCTTTTGGAGAGAGGAGAACTTAAACTCTCGTCATTTGTTCATTCATTTAGCTCATTCAGCTGTGTCATTCTTGGGCTACAAGGATTTATTGAGCTCCTACTATGTCCCAAGTGAGTTAGGATTACAGCAGCGAACATGGCTGTCACAGTCCCTATTCTTGGGAGCTTCTAACTGAGTAAAGATGATGGGCCTTGAACCAGAGTTAAAAGCATGATGACTGGTATGAAGGAGAAGGGCAGAGGGCACAGGAAGCACACGGCAGGAAACCCTGGTGTCAGAGGCAGGGGCAGGATGGAAGGTGCTAGCCAGGCAAACACAGGGTGGTACCAGGCTTTCCGGCTGGGGAGTGGCGAGTACAGATTCTCCAGGACAGAAAGACCCAGCAGCACCGAGGACTGGGAACGGAGGACGGCTGGTGGGACTAGAGTTGAAAAAGCAGCGCTGGGTACATTATCCTTTCTTTCTGGCCCTAGATTTGCCGTAGGAACTGTGAGGCTCTGTGAGTCCTGCCTCTTCTCTACCTGAAACAAGTGCGGTAGCAAGATGCTACCAGCGCCTGTGAACATACTGGGTGAGGTGGGGTGGGGTGGGGTGGGGGTGGGGGTCTCATTAGGCAGAATCCCATCATGTGAAAGGATTGGTTCCATGCTACTGATCTCAGAAAACTATCCATGGCCCCTGTGAATCACTCTAGTTTCTGAGTAGAGTGACCCTGGAAGGAAAATGAGTCGGTGCTAACAGCTACGTGTTCCTTCCAGGCCCTCTTGGTAAACAGGAATGACTGAATCACAGACCCCCCGGAAAGCACCCGTCAGGCAGCAGCCTCGGGAGCGGGGACTCCGCTGAAAGCCTGTGTCACCCTCTTTAAAGTCCCCACTTGTTTTCCACTCACGCTCAGGTGACGATGATTTCAAGGCTCCCCGCTCTACCCCCCCCCCCACCCCCCGTCACTTACACACAGAATTGTTACCTCATCATTCTTTTGTGGTTGTGGGCTGTGAGGGTCTCTTCCTAACCAAGTTTTGATTCCACTTCCCATGACTGAGTGAGCACAAACCACTCAGCCTGTTTTTCTCATCTGCCCCCTCTTTTCTTTTCCACTTTCCCCTACTACTTCCTTTCCTTGATTTTTTTTTCTACTCCCTCTCTCATCCTTTGTCCCCTCCTCCCCACTCTCCATCAATTCTGAGTTTTCACTGTCACCGTGGTGCAGGGGGGGTTGGGTTAGGTGGGGGTAGGGGCACACGGGAGATGTATGGGATGGGGGAGGGTTATGGTGCGAGAAGAGGAATCGTTTTCAGTTCTTTCCTCGTCGTGTCCAAATTGGTCTAAACATATAGACAGTATGCGAGTGACTTTTAATCTTGTTTTGAAGTTCAGGCCCCTTTGAGAGATGACATTTATGGATGTGTTCCCAGAAAAATGTCCACATGCTTATCTGCCCGACATTTTGCACATAATTTCAGGGGACTCCACAGGATATTTCTTCTTGCACATATGGTTCTAATTTTCTATCCTTCCTTTATATGAAGAAGTTTAAGTTCAGGATGCAAGAGGTTACTTTCTTGGGTTCTGTACCTGCCACGTCATCTGGACGGTCAGGCATTCATTAAGGTGCTTGCAACATGCTTCACAAATTATCTTTGTAAAAACACCAAGACCAACACCAGCTTTCCTCATCAGCATTCCTCAGATAAACAACAAGCTTTCCTCACCAGCATTCTTCGGTTAAACAACAAGAGAACATTCTGTTTTCAGAGTTAATATATTAGCAATATTTTAAAAAAGCAAATGCCTAACTGCCTTTCTCACTTTTCCTCAATAAGTATGAGTCTCAGCCACTCTAATCCTGATGCTGGCCAAGGTAGACTGCTTTTTCCCCTCCTCTCCCCCTCCCTCCAATCTCTAATCTCTAGTCTGATGTTATCTGGGCCCTCACAGCTTTAGGATTTCAGGATAGTTTGGTATCAAGAACATTTCGGCCAGTCTGTCCAATTTCCCAACCACCCATCTTAATCACAAGTTAATTGTGTCTTTTCTAGGTGGCTACATCACTTAAGCAAACCGTTTTATTTTTCTTTTCTGACTTTTCTTATCAACTAGAACAATCTATGCTCTCTCTCTGAGTCATGGGCTCCTTCTTTTATGAACATTAGTATGGTTACGTTATTGAGATCAGTTATCTATTGGGCAAGGCTAAATAAGAGAAATTCCAGTCAGATAACATGGCTTTCGGCATTCATAAATTGAACAGGCATTCATTAAAAGCCTACTGTGTGCCGACAACTGTGGTAGGTCCTAGGGACAAAGCAATGAACAAAATAAGATTCTTCCTCTTGAGGAGTTTGCATCCTAGTGGGAAAGACAAAAATAAAATAAACAAATATACAATCTAACATCAATTAAACAACAAGGACAGCATTCTTTTTTCAAAATTGACATATTAGCAATATTTAAAATAGTGATAAGTACAACAAGAAGGGGGATGCTATTTTGTTTATTTGGGGGGGGGCTATTTTAGACAGGGGGGTCAGAGTATGTCTCACAGAAAAGATCATGTTTTATCAGAAACCTAAAATAAAGTGAGGGAATGAGCTATCCAGATATATAAAAGAGAAACTGAAAGAGAGAGAGGGAAAGAGAGAGAGAGAGAGAGAGAGAGAGAGAGAGAGAGATGCAAAAGTTCCAAACTAGAAATGTTCTTGAGTAAAGAAACAGCCAGAGTCACGATGTCCATAGTGCAGAGAGCACACAGCAGGGAGAGGGAAGGAGATGGAGTTGGAGCAGTACCGGGGGCTGGGTTATCCAGAGTCTCTGAAGCCAGAACAAGGACTATGAATTTCTATTCGATGGGTGCTAGAAAGCCCTAGAAGTTGAAAAGCAGTAGAAACAACATTGGACATAGTTTTAAAAGATTACCCAGTCCATCGTACGGATGTAGAAGATTACTTGGAAGACAATGGCGGGGCCCAGGCCAATGATGATGGTGGTAGAAGCAAATGAGGTTGGAAGAGCTGGGATGCCACACGTATTTTGAAGGCATGGCCAACAGGAATTGTTGTTAGACTGAAAGTGGAGTATGAGGAAGAAAGGAGTCAAGGATGATTCCAGTATCTCTGCCTGAGAATGTGCGGGAAATTGTGAAGTAGTTTGAGGAAGGGGCTTTGGAATCAAGTTCATTTGGTAAGTTAGAGATGCCTGTAGACCTCTAAATACTGAGGAGTACAGTGAAGGGTGAGAGAGATATCTCTAAGCATTCCAGAAAGACGTTGAACTGTGTAACTGGATGAGTGTGGCTGGGGAAAAAGAAGAGGTCTGAGTGTGAGTCCTGAGATGCTCCCATACTTAGAGGTTTTTAAGAGCAGAAGGTTCCAGTCAAGAAGACTGAGAAGGAGCAGCCAATAAAATGGAAAGAAAATCAGGACAGTGTAATGTTCCAGAGGCCAAGGAAAGACAGTGCTTCATGAGGGAGTGATGTACTATGTCAGGTGCTCCTGAGACAGCAAGAGGGGGATGGAAAAGTGACCTGGCGTCATGGAATGCACAGCCGCCCTGACAAGAGTGATTCCAGGAAGCAGGAGGGAAGAATGCCTGTTCGGAGTGGGTACAAGAAAAAAATGGGTCAGGAAATGGAGACAGAAAATAGATACACACCTAAAAGGACTTTGTGATCATGAAAAATAGAGAAATGGGGAAATGGCTGGGGAGAGACCTGGGATCAGGGGATGGTTTTTTTAAGATTAATAAAATCACATGTTGGTATGTTGTGTTAATGGAAATAACCCACACATATCAAATCGCAATAAAACCCATGATGCGAGGGGTGGGGCAATTGTAGGAACAAAGCCTTGAAGTAGGTGAGTGCTCCATGAAGGAGGAAGCTAGCCTTCCCTGGGAGTATAGGCAACCCATCCAGGTAGGTAGGTCACCTTGGTGGTGCTAATTCATGGAAGTTCTCTTTTTATTTCTTCTATTCTTCAGTGAAATCGGAAGCAGGGTCGTCAGCTGAGGTTGTGGGTTTGAGGAGAGAAGATGTGTTAAATAGTCAACAGTGGGATCCCTTAAATTGGTTTGAACGGTTTGGGGTTTTTACAGCTGTTGTTGGTTCTGCTTTTTGTTGTTGTTAATCCTCACCCGAGAATATTTTTTTTCATTGATTTTTTTTAAGAGAAAGTGGAAGAGGGGAGGGGAGAGAGAAGCATCAATGTGAGAAAGATACATCAATTGGTTGCCTCCCCACATGTGCAATGACCAGGCTGGGAATCAAACCTGAAACTCAGGCATATGCCTTTGACTAGGAATTGAGCCACACTGGCCAGGACAGCTCCACTTTTTTTGAAAAATAAAATAATTTCTGACCCTCAACATGATTAACTATCTTGAGGGTTTGGGGAGGGCTAGAAAACCACAGTTTCAACACTGGGCTCAAAACCTCCCTGACTCCACCTTCCTCAGACTTTTCTCATTTCCATTGTCTGAAATGACACTCTTGTAACCTTGGTCTCCTGGGCTCACGAGCTCAGAATCACTTCCAGTTGCTCTCCATCTGTGCCATGCCAGCATGGCCAAGGGTGAACCTGAGGAGGGACGGTGAAGGATTTAAGGAAGACAGACAAAGAGAATACAACTGGGGCTTGGAGGATCTTCCATGCCTGGATGAGGACACAGAGAGATCCAGCCTGCAAGCTGATGCTTTATTTTATAGTCTGATTATAACAACATTAACAAGTTTACAAATGTTCTTGTTTTGGCAACACTTGCTGCACCTCCCACAGCCCATTCGCTACTTAGGAAAGAATTAGGGAGGGCTGCAAGGTCAGGCTTAATTATGCTAGGAGAGCTCTGCCCTCCAGGCTGGGACTTGTTCGTGGCCCTGCCACAGGTCAGTCCAAGGAGGCTTAATCCTATAGCCGCTCCCTACATCCATCCTTCAGAGTACATAGTGGTGAGAAGCCAGGTGAAGGAATTACCAGACCTGGATTCCAGTCCAGTTACCAGTTATGTGATTTTCAGGAAGTCATTTAACTTCTCTATGCCTTAGGTGCCTTAACTATAAATCTCAGTTGATAGAATTCCCTCCCAGGTCAAAGAAACCCAGTGTCCTAGTTAGTTTATACAGCTCTATAATAAGTAACTTTAAAATTTCCACTGAAATATTACAAATACAGCAGGACCCTCTTGACAGTCTTTATAGATCACTAAGGCCTGGAAAGCCTACTCTGCCATTCCTGACCCACACACCACTCGCCAAGCCCCACACCCTGGCATAGCGTTGTATCTTCCTGGTGGTAGAGGCAACTTTTTCTCACTTAAACAAAGGCTCTGGATATAAAGTCACTTCACTGCAGAATTAAACTAGAGTCTAGGTTCTTCTGAATCCATCCAGTGCTTTACTGAGCCTTTCTTATCCCAGCCCCTCTCGAAGGCACCCAGTTTGTATCTCTTAGGTTCCGAGGTTCCCTTGAATTCCCAGGGATCCTGACCACCATGTGATTCTCAAAGGCCCCCATAATAAGGGACTGTCTTCTTCTTCCTCCCACAGGTTGCCCAACCATCTTCGGGCAGTTGGGAAGCAGTGTGCTGCTGCCCCTGATATCTGAAGGGATAAGTAAGAGTATGAACAAGAGCATCCACATGTTCATCACATGGGCAAAATCACCGGGAAACAGGTCCAGTAAGAAAATCGTGTCTCTTGATCTGCCAGAAGAAGGCTCTTCACGCTACCTGGAAGATGGCTATAAGTTTTACCAGGAAAACTTGAACCTGGAGATCCTGGAAAGCAAAAAGGAGCATGAGGGCTGGTACACTATGACCCTGGAGAAAACAGATTCAGTCCAGCACTTTTGCCTGCAGCTGAAGCTCTATGGTAAGAATGGTTGCTTCTCCACACTGGAGGGCCATAATGGTCCCTTGCCTAAGATCTAAAGCTTCTCTCAGACGCAAAGAATAGTCAGAAGAGGGAGCATGTGAAAGATCACCTAGTCTGGGGGTATTTAAACTGTGCTTTAGAAGGAAGTGTTAGGTTCGAAAATCTTCCTTGTCCGAATTGTACATTGGTGGTAGCTGATTAGCATAGTCACCCTGACCCCACTTTCCCAAAGTGCTGGGGCTGACCACCAGACACTGAGTGACGGATGAATGATTATTCTGACACATGTTTCTGTGAAAGAGAGGGCTAAGGGACTGTCTGGCTAAAGGAACCAAACAGCTCCGTTTGCCTGACTCCTTTGGCTTAATTGTAGCAACAGCTTGAACTGAAATTAACTTTTAGATACTATCAGCAGGGTAAGCATCCTTGAGAAAACACATGCATCTGCAGTGTCCTTTAAGCAAGGACGTCTGAAGTCTAAACATAGATTCCAATAAAACACCCGTGGGCTCAGACTTGTTTGGAAAAGTCAAGTCGGGGTCTGCCACCTTCGACAAGGTTCCCCTAGAGCAGCGGTTCTCAACCTGTGGGTTGCGACCCCTTTGGGGGTCGAACGACCCTTTCACAGGGGTCACCTAAGACCATCGGAAAACACATGTATAATTACACATTGTTTTTTGTGATTAATCACTATGCTTTAATTATGTTCAATTTGTAACAATGAAAATACATCCTGCAGATCAGATATTTACATTACGATTCATAACAGTAGCAAAATGACAGTTATGAAGTAGCAATGAAAATAATTTTATGGTTGGGGGTCACCACAACATGAGGAACTGTATTAAAGGGTCACGGCATTAGGAAGGTTGAGAACCACTGCCCTAGAGGCCTCCGACCTTTCTAAGAATCCTCCTTACAGACTTTCCAACCAAGTCCTGTGCTTCCCACACCAAAGGAAAAGAGCACAGCTGCCTGTGGGCCAGGGGGCCTGGAGCCCTGAGAGTCTCAATTTGCAAGTAAGATTTTGTTTTTTTTTAAAGGTGGCTTTTTACCCCCTGATTTTTAAAAGTTTGAATAGCACTGATCAAGCTCCACCTCTCATAGATGAGGACTGAAATCCAGAGAAGTGGTTTGTACAAGCTTTCACACATCTGTGTGGGTGGTGGGAGGAGGAGAGCTGAAACTCAGCCCACGCACCATCCTCCAAGCCCTGTGCCCTGGCCAAGCATTGCATTTTCCTGGGGGAAGAGGCAACTTTTTCTCATTTGAACAAAAGCTCTGGTTATAAAGTCACTTAACTGCAGAATTAAACTAGAACCTAGATCAGTGATGGCGAACCTATGACACGTGTGTCAGAGGTGACACGCAAACTCATTGTTTTGGTTGATTTTTCTTTGTTAAATGGCATTTAAATATATAAAATACATATCAAAAATATAAGTCTTTGTTTTACTATGGTTGCAAATATCAAAAAATTTCTATATGTGACACGGCACCAGAGTTAAGTTAGGGTTTTTCAAAATGCTGACACACCGAGCTCAAAAAGTTCACCATCACTGGTCTAGGTTCATCTGAATCCGAGGCCAGTGCTTCACTGAGCCTTTTTAATCCCAGCCCCTCTTGAAGGCACCCAGTTTGTATCTCAGCCTCAGAAGTTTTCTTGAATTCCCATGGGCCCTACCACCATGTGGGCTGTCCTGCTGCCTTGTCTCTGAGGATGGGACAGGAAGCTCCACCTACTCCTCAGCATTTCTTTGAAATCCACAGGTCCCTACAGGAGAGACAGAAATACCCTCCTCACCCTTTCTCTGCCCTAGAATTCCTTTCCCTCCAAACAGTGTACGCAGAATTCCTACAGCCCTCCAGCAAGTACCCGGGAGTCCTGATCAGTCGCATGGTGGTCCTGGCACAGGCTGCTGTGAGCGTGGAGGCTATACGTCATGCATATTCCAGAACAGTTCACCCTGCCTTTGTGACATCTTGTCACATTTTGTGATCAAATTCTTTCCTTGGAAAATATGGTCTCTGCAGCCATGATATTCTCAAGTCGAAGGAAGAGGCTGGATTTTTCAGTCAGACAGACTGAGGTTCAGCTCTTAGCTTGGCTGCCTATAAGCTGGGTGATATTAAAAAGGTATTACACTTCTCTGGGACTTAGTTTCCTCGCCTGTAAAATGGGAATAAGTATAACAAGGGTTGTAATTTTAAGAAAGTTTTTAGGAAGATTAAAGAATGCGATGAATGTAAAATGTCAGCATTGTGCCCGTCCTATAGTAGTTGCCAAATAAATAAAACGTTTTCCTTTCCCTTGCCCATTGCATGGCATTAAAGTGAGATAGATCAATGAGGCCTCTACTTCAGACATTCTAAAGCCCTGGACACACACACACACACACAGATTCTACCATGAAAAGGCATTCTTTTAGGTCTTGGAGGTGATACTTTAGCCAAAAACAATTAAACCTGTGGGGCATTTATTAACAGCAAACTCCACAGATAGAATACAGAGCAACCCAAATCAGGCACATCAGGGAAGGCCAGGGGATCCACTGAAAGACAATTTTTTCTTCTCTATTTTATCCCACGGTGGCCCAGGCAAGGAGCATGTGGGGAGAGAGGGATGGTGCGGACCTGTAGGTCCCTGCTAGAAATAAGTCACACTTGCAGACCCATTGGGAGGGAACATGGAGGCTGCATTTTCTTCTAATAAAAAGATCAAGTCAGAATCTCAGGGGGCTCATGACAGTGATGACTCCCTTTCTCCCCTCATGACAGAGCAGGTCTCCACCCCAGAAATTAAAGTGCTGAACTGGACCCTGGAGAATGGGAACTGCAGCTTGATGCTGGCCTGCACGGCGGAGAAGGGGGACCACGTGGTTTACGGCTGGAGCACGGAGGCAGGCCCCCACCTGTTGAGTGCAGCAAATGGCTCTCACCCTCTGTACCTCACCCTCGGCCCCCAGCACGCTGACGATAACTACACCTGCACCGCGAGCAACCCCATCAGCAACCGTTCCCAGACCTTCACCCCGTGGTCCAGCTGCAGCTCCTATTCCTATTCAGGTGAGTGGTGGCTAGTGTGCCACCTTAATGCTATGGGCTCAGTCCCACCTGGACCAATCACTCTGCTTCTATAGCCACGGCCTTTACCTGGGTAGCAACGCTACATTTTCTCTCTAGTTTATAAAAGCCTCCCATGTGTATTCAGGGAGTGCTCTCTGCCCATCATGACGAGGGTGGCATTATTACACTCAGTTCACAATTGAGGAAACCAATGAGAAATGATGGAGGCAGACCCAGAGCCCCGGTCTCCAAGTCACAATCCTTCTTCTCTCCTCTCGCGTTGGCTCCAGTCAGCAGGGGTGGCTGAGTGAGGGGGTGCCGGTAGCAGGTACTGACTCCCACATCCCTACTCCACCAATGGTGGACAGTTCTATACCATCAATAAGTACTTATTGATCACCTAGGCCCGTGGTCGGCAAACTGCGGCTCGCAAGCCACATACGGCTCTTTGGCCCCTTGAGTGTGGCTCTTCCTAAGCCTTAGGAGTACCCTAATTAAGTTAATAACAATGTACCTACCTATATAGTTTAAGTTTAAAAAATTTGGCTCTCAAAAGAAATTTCAATCGTTGTACGGTTGATATTTGGCTCTGTTGACTAATGAGTTTGCCGACCACTGGTCCTAGGCTGTAGGAAATTGGGAATACATATGACATGTGATCTGCTCTCCAGCAACGTGTTATAAAGATAAGACATAAAACATTTGCTCAATAACGAAAAGCAGGATGTAATGAAGGACCACTTTTACGGAATTGCCTGTGGATCCCATGGCGGGTGAGAGGATTCAGGGAGTCAGCTCTCTGAGGAAGACTTGGACTGGGAAGTGTGGGAATAATGACAAATGGTCTAGCACTGGGTCATTGCAAAGGCACTTGCCATGGTCTCTTTTGATCCTCACAAGAACCTTGATAGCATCACCCTCATTTTGCAGACAAGGAACTTGAAGCTCACGGTATTTAGCTGCCTTTCTCAAGTTTCTTCAACTTATACATGGCAGAGTCGGCACCTAGATCTTCTGATTGCTCCTTCACTAGAAGGAAAATCACCATTATTCTGTTTTCGAAAGGAGCAGAGGGCTGATTAAGCAAGCCCACCTAGGCACTGGGAGTTGGAAAGAAGATAAGCACTGACTGTTTTCACCAACATATGTTGTGTCCCTGTCTCGGGGACAGAGAACCGGGTGCTGGCCTTGCAAGGCATTGCTGATGCCCTCTGTGCATCCCCTGGGAATCTCCAAGGAGACTCCTCCCACAGTAGGTTTGGAGTTTACGTGGAAGGATTTCCAAATGACCAAGGATGGAGAGACAGGGAAAGCCAGCCAGTTTATGCACTTCATTAGAGCATCTCCAGTTAGAGACTCACCTGGGTATTCCCACATGAACTGCTGGGCAAATCCCGCCTGGCCTCCAGTCCGGTTCCTTGGTGAACTGAACCCACCAGGTGTTGCCTCCCCAGCCATTCATGGCAAGTCAGTCATCTGCCCGCCTAGACATGTGTCTGGCTGCTTGCCCACCAACGACATTCAGAGGCTGTCTCCCAGTTCAGGCCCCTCTCCCTGGCCACAGTCATTCAGAATGTGCCGGTGGGACCAAGACAGCGGAGTTTACAGGACATGGCCCCAGAGGTCCCAGATCCAACCCTGTCCCTTTTGCTTACAAAAGTAAGTCGCTTAACCAAGACTTAGGTTCTTTCTCTGAAATCATAACGGACAGGTCTTTATTGTTTACTATATGCCAGTCATGTAGCATCCTCTTAATCCTCACAGCAACCAAGTAGTGTCAGTATTCCCAACTAACAGATGAGGACATAAAAGTATAAAAAGATCACACAGAGCAAGTGACAGAGCTGAGCTGTCCGACCCTGGAACCCTCACAGGTACCAGTGGAAGACATCACACACTTAAAATGCCTGACAAATCACAGTAAATGTGTTGCTGTTTTTCCTTGGGGCTGAGGAAGCAGCGGCTCTGAACCCTGCACAGCCCTCTCTGGTCACAGCAGCCCTCTCTGGCCCATCTCAAAAAAGGGGAAGAACTCTTCTCACGCTTCTCGATGTGGTTGAATAGGAATTTTAGTGCATTCCAAAGTCTTGGCAGGCCCTAGAGCTTTTACTCGGGCACTTGACCCAGGACAGTCCAAAAAAAAAACCCGTAAAGATGCTCATATCCATCTAAGCTAGTTTCAGGACCAAGTATGCACTGGCCTGAACCAGATTTATCGAGAATTGAAGCAGGTTCCTGGAAGCTGTGGAGAGGCAGGCGAAGCAGACGCAAGGCGCCATGGGAAAAGCCCTGTCAGGACCTCAGCTCAGTCCTAGAGAACTACCCTGCACGGGGCAGCCCTTTCACTTTCTTGGGGCTCTGTTCTATCACCTGTAAAATGCAAAGGGTGAGCTGGGGAAGGTCGTTCTAGAGTTGATATTCTAATTCAGTTGGTGTGTACATTAATAAGAAATGCTCATAAGGGTTACAACGGTGAAGGTGTATTAGTTTGCTAGGACTGCCATAACAACAATGTACCACGATCTGGTGGCTTAACCAGTAGGAATGTATGGTCTCCCTGTTCTGGAGGCTGCAAGTCCAAGATCAAGGTGTTGGCACAGTTGGTCCCTTCTGAGGCCGTTAGAGAAGGATCTGTTGCAGAGCTCCCTCCTGGGCTAATAGTGGGCTGTCTTCTGATGACTCTTTACATTGTCTTCCCTCCATGCATATCTCTGTTCTAATTTCCCCTTCTTATAAGGACTCTAGAGGCCCGGTGCATGAAATTCATGCACAGGTAGGGTCTCTAGGCCTGGATGGCGATCAGAGCCCATTGGGGCCTTCCAGCTGCCGGCCAGGGCCTTCCTCTCCTTGGCTTCCAGACAGCCACCTTCTTGCTATGTCTCACATGGTCTTTCCTCTGTGCATGCACATCCCCGGTCCCTCTTTGGGTGTCCAGATTCCTCTTCTTATAAGAACACTAGTATGATTGGCTTCGGGCCCACTCTACTGGCCTCATTTGAACATAATCACCTCTTTTAAGACCCTTTCTCCAAATACAGTCACATTCTGAGGTACTGGGGAGCTAGGGCTTCAACATACACAATTCAGCCCATAACACCATCCCAATGACCTCATTTTAACTTGATTAATTCTGTAAAGACTATGTCTCCAAATAAAGTCACATTTTAAGGACTTCACCATATGCACTTTTGGGGAAACACAATTCAATCCATAACACAAGTAGGGATTCCCCTCCCCTGCCTATAGGGACAGGGAACCACAGCATGTCAGAAGCAGCTCCCACATGCTGTTCCCAATGCACCAGGTTGACTAAATACAGACCAAAAAAAAGTTTTACTAATTCATTGATTTGTGTTTGCAAATGAATTCTACTAATTCTTAAAATTCTGTGCTTTGTTTGACAAAACATTTATTGAGGCTCTACTATGCTCCAGCATTGTTCTAGGTCCGTGGTCGGCAAACTGCAGCTTGCGAGCCACATGCGGCTCTCTGGCCCCTTGAGTGTGGCTCTTCCTAAGCCTTAGGAGTACCCTAATTAAGTTCATAACAATGTACCTACCTATATAGCTTAAGTTTAAAAAATTTGGCTCTCAAAAGAAATTTCAATCGTTGTACTGTTGATATTTGGCTCTGTGGACTAATGAGTTTGCGGACCACTGTTTTAGGTCCTTAAGGAGGGAGATAGCTCTGTAGGTAACTACTTATCCTGGATTGTGCAGGGTGATGGGTACAAAACAGCGGTATGGGCAAGGTAGCAAAGGGGAGGGAGTGATTATCACTGTCTCAGGGAAACAAAAGGCACACCACAGAGGATGTGACAAACTGGGTTTGAAAAATAAAAAGAAATTACCCACACAGATTGTTTTAAAAAAAAGATGTTGGGAGAGGGAAAAGCAGATACAGCTGGGTCTTGTTCTGAATTATCCTGTAAGCAAAGATAACTAATAAAGAGTTAGATTGAGAAGAGTAACATGATCAGATTTGCATTTCAGAGAAAATTCAGTAGTGTGGAGAATAGACTGGGGCAGGGAAGAGGAAGAAGAAAGAAGTTAGTTAGGGGGGAGGGGCCATTATTGCAGCAATCCATCAAGACATGGTGAGGCCCGAACCCAAGCAGTGGCAGTTTACCAGACTTCAGACTTGGCATGAAGTGATGGGGTATGAGGGTCCCTTCAGCATCTATAACGAGTACAGTAATTTTAAGACATTTTTCACTTTCATTATGGAAAAATCCAAAATGGTTAATAGTGTGAGGAGACCAAGCGTGATGTAAAATCAGCACTCAAGCTAAACGGCAGAGAACACATTTGTCCCTCGGATCATTTTTTCCTAGTGACATTTGTCCAGGTGCCCAGTAATATAGTCATCCTTATTCCAATGACCATCTCAGTGTTTTACGGTAAGAAACTTCTTAATGTCTGTCATTCTGAAGGGTCTTTGTTGCAAAGTCCAATTCCTGGTGTGCTACCGAGCACTCACTGTGTCACACAAGGCATGTTGGCGTGGGTCAACATTGGACAGGGTGACTTGCTGCCATCCCTCAGTACTGTGCTCTGACATAGCTGTGTCTATGCTCCCAGGAATAACAAAACTTACATAATTCAGCTAAAGGAAATGCCCCTGGAAGCCCATCTGGAAAAGAAGACCCTTTTCGGTAGACTGGCAAAGAGCTGGCTCAGCAAGTCTAGGTTAGTTCGGCAGCAGAAAAAGCTGACACCTGCCAGTGAGCTCCCAGGGCTCTCCCTTTCTACCAAGGCCATTTCTTCCAACAGAGAGCTCCCACTGTCACGGTCACCTAGATGTTTCACGCACAGAGGCAGGTCCCTCACGTTCCTCCCAGTCCGGCAACCATGGCAACAATGGTGGAAGGGTGGAGCCTGGGCACCGCTCAGGGACCAGAGCCTTGTCACATGGCCACACCTGTAGAAAGGGAGCTGAGAAACATAGTCCTTACCTGGGCAGTCAAATGACAAGACAAAACTTGCCCATGGAAGAGTTGGGGGAACTGGCACTGGGGGCACAACTGAAGCCTCGGCAACACAATGCTGGGTGGGTGGGATAGGCAGGTGTGAGGAATTTTTTTGGAAGCTGTGAACTCCGTAAAATTTTTTATTTGGATGGTCTCAGATCTTAAATTAGTAAATGGTCGGTAAGCACCCTTCCCCCCACCCCCAGTTCTGGGTGGAAACTGCCACCGACAAGAAGACATCTCCTGAACATGGTTGACTTCTTTGAGTAGATGTACACGGTGCAGGCAGCCTTGCTGACAGAACCACATGAAAGGCAGGAAAGAGATCTGGCATCCTCAGACCGTTACTTTAGCATCGCAGTAGCTCCTGGGGTGAACTACAAGCCACCTTTGTTTCTCAGATTCGTTTTTGTTTTCTTGTTTATCTCCCTTAAATATTATGGCGTGGGGACCTGAGGAGAGAGAAGAGCTTTGTGTTTCTGTGTCAGCAGACCTCCAGAGTTTGGGGAAAAGGCCCTCCAGCATTTTCTTGGAGGCATGGCTGCAGGCCAACTTATTCGTTTCAGCCACAGCCAATAGGGTAGAGGACCAACGGGTGGAGACTCTTGCAAAGTACTCTTCATAAGTCCTTCATGGCACAGGGGTTCTCCATCAGCCTGCTCAGCTCTCTCCAAGAGGCAGTGGGGAGGGTGTGTGCGGGGAATGTACCAAACCTGCTGTTTAAGAATTCTGAATATGGTTCCTTTGTGAGTGAAGAATGAGGCCGGTGGACCTTGAACAACCTGGGTCTGATTTCTGAGCATCAGCATCCTGAGAGGCCTCACTCCATTTCTGAGCAAAAAAAAAGAGGGAAAGCTGGAGTTTCTGCCACAGGAAATGGTGGTTTGAAAATGGGAACACAGGTGGTGCTGACAACATAGACACACAGCTTCCTCCTGGTTCCATGTGGTTATTGTCATGCCTATCCCAAGTAGGTCAGGGCTCATTCCCTTCTATCTCTACCCTGGGCCATTCAGGAGGTGATATTACATTCTTCCAGAGGCTTTCTGATAATTTTTACTAAAAAGGTTCCTGCCAGTCTCCTCCCAGCTTTTTTCTGTGGCCTCTAATTTAATTTAACTCATCACATGTATATTGATGCCCCCCTGCCCTATATTATATCAGATGGAATGGAGGATGTAAATAAACCATAAGGTACAGGGTCTATTTTCCAGTCATTGACAATCTAGGTGGGACTTCTGTAGCTTGTTAGGTAGAAGAATATTATCATATTAAAGAAATGACTACTAGAATTCCTCTTTGGAAGAGAAGAATGTTTGTTTAGGATAGTACCTTCATAAATGCTAGAAGAGACACCCCCCCCCCCCCCGCCACAGAGAATATGGTAGTTGGTTAGATGGTTTGGGATGAGAGAGGGGGAAGACATTGCTGATGTAGATGAAGGAAGAGGAAGGAAAGGTCTGAGCCTGTCCAATGGGGGAAGCCTGCTGGTTCCTAATGGAGTCTGCTCCCTGTGACCTTCAAGTCTACAGTAGAAGGATCAAACCCACAAAATTCTTAATGTAGGGCCGTGGTCAGCAAACCGCGGCTCGCAAGCCACATGCGGCTCTTTGGCCCCTTGAGTGTGGCTCTTCCACAAAATACCACGTGCGGGCGCGCATGTACAGTGCGATTGAAACTTCATGGCCCATGCGCAGAAGTCGGTATTTTGTGGAAGCGCCACACTCAAGGGGCCAAAGAGTTGCATGTGGCTCGCGAGCCGCGGTTTGCCGAGCTGCAGTTTGCCGACCACTGGTAGGGTTTTGGTTTTGGCTTTGGTTTGGAGTGTGTGTGCATGTGTGTAAACAGATGAAGGCATCCAGAATAGCTTAGACTAAAGCATATGGAGCTGCAGAAGTAAAGACTTGGAACCACAAGGAAATTTTTGCCAGAAATAACAGAAACTTTGGGAAGCCTGACCACAAGCCATAAAAACAGCGTTTTGTCTGTCTGTCTTCACCCAAGTTCCTGAGGGCATAGAGCCCCTGGCATTTATTTTACATGTAAATATCATAATTAGATGGTCGTGTCAAACAGATGAGCACCACGTGAAAACATACCTGGGCCTGCTGGCCAGATCAGGAATTGAAGGCATCAGCAAACAACCGGGTGGGGCTGAAGCATCTCTGGAGGTCAGTAAAGGAACCTCTGACTTGAAATCAAACTTCCCTCCTTGTTCTTCAATCAACCAGCAAGAAGTTCCCGAGGACCTACTAGTATATGTGCCCAGTGCTGAGAGAGCTGCAAAAGAAGTACAGTAAGCCCTCAAGTTTGGGGACCTAGATTTAATACACTTCAGACTTAATGGACAAAATTTTCCAGGCTGTATGTCTTATATGAAAAGTCACATCCTGTTAATTTTTTTTTTTTTAGATACAGGGAATTTTATTAAATTGGCATAGTTGGGACCAAAGAGATAAAACGATCACTGCCAGCTTATCTGCAGCCCTTCCTTTTAACAAGCTAATGAACACAACCTGAAGCACAAGCTAGTCTTGCAGGTCTAAGAGACAGTGAAGGGGTTTCCTCAGAATTTAAACATATTAACACAACCAGTCATAAATCTAAATGTAAGCCAGTCTCCTACAGGTTTTGAGATGGCACTCACCACCTCTGTGAAAAGTTGAACACTAGGAATCAAGTCCCACCATATTGTTAGAAGGGAGGACAGTGACAGTGCTTGCTGAACCAAAATTATCATCAAAGCTCAAAAAGCTGTCCATATTCATTTAACCACAAGCCAATCTTATTTAAATCAGGACTGCCCAAAAGAAATGCTCTATTAGCCACTCATGATCTGAATTCTGGTGTATGAGATCGATTTAAATATGGTACACATAAAAAAAGTCATGAGACATTTGTAATAAATAAGGCAGTGGCCAACTATTACTCATGAGTAGTTTTTTGAGATAAGCTATCAAGTCTGCCCTCTCTGCACTCTTCTTAATGCCAGCGAAGAGCATTTTTGTTCCAGGGATGTACTTCTTGGGATTCTCCAAATACTCCATCAGTGTAGCCTCTCCCCAGGTGATACCTTTGTTCTTGTTGGCATCCATGTAAGAAAATCCAGGGGCCTGACCTGTCTTTCGCCCAAAGAGACCATGGAGATTTGGCCCAGTCCTGTGCTTGCCTCCCTTTTCCACAGTATGGCACTGGGCACACTTCTGAACAAAAATCTTCTTGCCCGTCTCAACATCACCCATTTTTAAATCGCTCGTTAGTCGCGCGCGACACAGAGGTGCCCACTCGCGAGCCGGACGTCCCGCTCTCTAAGTCTCTCTGTTAATTTTAAAATGCTTTTAACCAAGATTTGCTTATAATGAAATTACAGGGTTTGTTTTTAATTAATTCAGTTATTTTTAACAAATTTTCGTGAATAGGCCATATGTTAGAAAAAAAAAAACACTGTAATCATTACACCAACAGAAAGAAATGTGACATAGCCACAGCCATCGGCTACCTATTTACACCCAAGAGTCACGGCTCATGAACAACGTTTGGCGAATGCTCAGCACAGGATCCCACCGCATCCGCCAGGGAACTGGTTCTGCTGTCGGTGGCATGACTTTCTGCAGCAGTTTTAACGCTGCCGGCAGATGTGCCCACGTGCACTAAGCCACACTCCAGCCCGTGCATTTGTTTACTTGGGTGAGTGGTGAGTGCACGCATTTACCAGACCTATTCAGTATAAATTTAAAATTACAGTAATACATATAGAAAACTCTTCTGTGAAATTCAACTTTTCATACAGACTTAATTTTAATTACACAAATGTGTCTACATAAGGAAAAATAGGTAAATTAACTAATTTGTCAATTTTTTAATATACGCATTTGGAAAACCTACTTCATTATACAACAGACTTTCAGCTTTAACGGACACCCCCACACCCAAATTAGTCCATTATATCGAGGTTTCACTCTAAAGAGATGGTCTCTGGCCCCCAAGAACCTAGCAGCTAGTTGGGGAAGTGAGGCTAGTGGGAGAGTTCACACTTATCACCACGCGCTGCATCCCGGTCATTGCTCTGGGTTTATCAGAACAAGTCTGTGTCGTTTGCAGATGAGGAAAGTGAGGTCCCGGAGGTGTGAGCAGCCTATCTGGGGCCCCAGAGCTAGGAAGTGCTAGACCTAGAATTTGAATTCATCTGTCTGGCTCCAACTACCTTCCCTACAAATGGTCTCCACAGCAGAGATCATGTCACAACTCAGGTTCTAAGATGCATGACATAAACCCAGGTGCTGCAGAGCTCCAGGTAAAGGGGAAAATGAGAGGCAGAATGGTCAGGCAATGGGACACGGAGGCAGTAAGATTGGCCTGGAAGTCAAGGCGGGGCGGGCCAGGTAGAGAGCTGAAGGTACAGCAGGGGGAGAGGAGGGGAAATGGCACTGTGGGGTAGGAATGGGCAGGTGTTGGTTAGAAGATGGTGAAGGGATGAGTTGGCACCTCAGAGTGCTTTTGCCTCAGGAGGTCTCCCAGGCATTCCAGCCTGCTGCTGCTAAAACACAAACCATAAACTCTCATCCAGCTCTGCCATCAACTTTTTTTAATATATATATTTTTTATTGATTTCAGAGAGAAAGGGAGAGGGAGAGAGAGATAAAAACATCAGTGATGAGAGAGAATCATTGATTGGCTGTCTCCTGCATGGCCCCTACTGGGGATTGAGCCTGCAACCCAGGCATGTGCCCTTGACCGGGAATCGAACCATGACATCCTGGTTCATAGGTCAATGCTCAACCACTGAGCCACAACAACCAAGCTGCCATCAACTTCTTCTGTGACTGTAGGTACACTTGTCTGAGTTTCAGTTTTCTCAACACCAAATTAGGGGATCGGATGAGATAAGCATGATAGTTCTTTTAAAGTTAAAAAATGTTTGTGGTTCTGTACCTTAAATACTTCAGCAGATTCATATCACTTTGTATCTAAAGACTAAGAGAAAAATGAAGACTTATGAAATCTCTCTCAGGACTATGGCCAGGTTGCCTCTCACATCTGGCTAGACTGGCAGAAGCTGGTCATTTATGTCATAGGACAAGGGTAGCAGATAACTTTTATCCTCCTAAGACCCTGAAAAACAAAGAGAGGAGTGGACTGGTGGTTGCCAGAGGAGAGGCGTTTGGGGGACTGGGTGAAAGAGGTGAAGGGATTAAGAGGTACAGATTGGCAGTTACAAACTAGTCATAGGGATGTAAAGTACAGGATAGGGAATATAGTCACTAATCCTATGTCATAAAAGGCTAACATGCAAATTGTCCCCTCAACCGGGAGTTCGACTGGGAGTTCGAGGCGGGGGGCGGGGGGCTGGCTGGCCAACCACCCAAGGACCCTCCCCCAAGCCAGCCTGGCCCTATCTGAGGTAACACTTTATAAAGTATGTGACCATCTAACCATGATGCTGTACACCTGAAACCAATAGAAAATAGTATTGAAAGTAAACTAATTTAAATTTTTTTAAATTTAGAAATCCAAAAAAAAAGAAGAAGAAGAAGAAGAAGAAAGAGCAGGCTGGAGTCTTATGTCCCCAGGGCCTCAGTAGTATGCCCCAGTCATTGTTAGTTTACAGGAGTAGGTGGGGGGCAGAGCTGTCAGCAGCAGCCCCAGGAGAAGGGCTCAGTTGACAGGTGTTACTGATACAGTTTTGTCATCCGTTGTTTTCTGGTTTTAGGGGCACCACTTTGTTTGTTTTATTTATTTTTATCTCAAATGAAATTTGAGAGAAAAAATGATTTAAATGAAATTAACTATAGTTTTAGAAGATCCCCAAATATATGAGGGAAAGCAAAAGAGGGAGTAGTCTCAAAATAGGAAGGGCTACTATAACAATTCGCCGGTCAGTTCCGTGGGCTCAGCAGGCATGATGGTGTATAGGCTGCTGCCTCTGCTTCTTATCATAGGATTGAGGAGGTTGCTCCACAGGTCCCTGGTGTTGGCAACATAAGCCCTGAATAATCAATCTCCTACTCATTCATACACACACACACACACACACACACACACACACACACACACCTGCATGCATAGAGGGTTCTCAGCAACCGTAAGCCATTCAGAATAGTCCTTCAGAGTGGAGCCGCTCACAGAGCAACTCCAGCCTCAGGAGTGAGTCCACACTCAAATTTCATGCTTTACATAAAGTCAGGCATCTTACTGCAGCTCTCTGTTTGTCCCCTAGCTTTTTCATCAAGTCATATGACTGTGCTAAAGTTGGTATCTAGAAGGGTTAAAACATATTTCATTTGGGGAAGGGAATCTATAATCAAGATGTTTTCAAAGCCAGTTCAATGAGATGCCTTGGGATGACTTGATGTCTGAAAGGCCTAAGAAGAAAAAAGAGAATCTTTTCAAAACCAGGAGGCAACTTTGGGTTAGCTGTCAGGTGGAAGGGCCACTGGATCTCAATGGAATGCCTTTTCTCAGCTCACTGAGACTTCAGTCTGTATCTTTCATCAACTCTTAGACATCTGAGTTGTTCATTTGTTACCTAACTATTCCTTCCTTTCGACTTCTTCCCAACAAATTCATCACAGGTTCAACAACAGGCTTATTCCACAGTCATCCTGAGAAGTTGCCCTTGCACGTTAATGTTAACACCTGGTAGTATACTACTTAGAACCTTAACACTATTACTTCATGTAGCACCCCAGTGCTTCAAGTTGGCTCCCACTGTTCATTACCTTGGTGTCACTTACCCACGTCCATAATTCTCTTTGACTCTCCAAGAGACCTATCTTCAGTATGCTGCCATGTTTCTACTCCTGGACCAAGCTCTAGTTCTTGAGGATCTCTACACTTGCTTTCTTATCCACAAGATGGGAGTAATGAGAGTACCTACCTCGTAGGATAGTTGTGAGGATTAAATACATTAATACAAATGATGCACTGAAAGAAATGCCTGGCCTGTTGTAAATGCTCAGAATCTTCTGTTATCTTATTGAGCTCAATGTCTTGTTTACTTAGGCAACGGGCCTCAATCACTATTTTCCAAAATGCTGCTTCCGGTTCAGAAGGATTTGATAACATGGGTAAAGGAGAAAAGGCAATAAAAATTGGCTCTGTGATTTTGAACCTGGGTGATTGGTACTCTAGAGCAAATATTAAACATCGGAATAATGGAGAGGAAAAATACTTGCTTTCCTTTTAGTTCAGGTCTAGTGGGTTCAATACAGTTATTTGCATGGACGGACAATAAAAGCACTAGTATGTTTCTTTTTAAATAACAAATGTAGGTCTTTCTTCCTCTCAGCGTTCTCACGAGAATGGTGTGGGAGTATGGGGACAGCACGTGGAGCCATCATGTTCTCTTTACCAAAATGGATACAGCCACATTCGAGATTTTAAAATAGAGAAACTGGGCAGAAAGGTTGACTGAAGAGAAATGAAGATAAGTTTGATTTTAGACATGGGATGTGGCATTTGAAGTAAAAATAATGCATTTGAATAGAAAAAAAATCTTTACAGAAATCAGGACTATGAAAGCCAAATATGGTAAGAAAAATGAGGAGGAGAAAACCGATGTGGAAATCTTCCGTGGTCTAAAGCTGATCTCTAACACGCAGAAAACAGATGTCTTCCTTGAGAGAAAAGGTAGAAAGAGAACAGGAGGCTCGTGTTCATCCTCCCCTATCTGTGTAGGACGTTCTCACACTCACAGTGCATTTGAGATTGCCTTTTGCCTTTTCTTTCAGTTCCAGGACAATGGGGACTGTATGCTGGGCTGGCTTTAGGGGGCGTCATTGGTGTCATCCTGATTCTCCAAGTGGCAATACTTCTATTCAGAAGAAAAGGTAGGTGTCTAACAATAAAGAGATGCTTATCAGAGTCTCTGTGGTAAGCAGGGGACCTCTCACCACAAGCACGAACTTGCTGTCTTCGATTTAGCTTTCCTCAGGGAGTACCTTTGCAAAAACACTGAGCAAACATATCCTGGGACCTTGTTCAGTTCAGTCCAATTCAAAATGTCTCAATCCCCTACACCAGTGGTGGGCAAACTCATTAGTCAAAAGAGCCAAATATCAACAGTACAACGATTGAAATTTTTTCTGAGAGCCAAATTTTTTAAACTTAAACTATATAGGTAGGTACATTGTTATTAACTTAATTAGGGTACTCCTAAGCTGGCCTTTGCTAAAAACGTCCTCAATCTGATTGAGGTACGTTCGCTGAGGTCGACCCCTTCCAACTCTCCCATCCACACTCGTATACTTGTTTCGTCTATCTCCTTTCCTTCATCCTCTCTATATGTCCAAACCATCTCAACATACCTTTCTCCATCCTCGACACTACATCTTCTTTCACTCCACAACGTTCCCTAAAATTAACTTAATAAACTTTACTTTTGTCACCCGCGCGCGATTTGCGGACGCGACTAGCACTAACCACTGCACATAAGACTGCTGACTGACTGGCTCACTCAACTCGTGCATGAATCGCGCGCCTCCCCCCCACCCCTCTGCGTATCCCGCGGCCCACCTGCTCCGCGTCTCCCGGCACCCCACCGACCAACACCCCCCACTTCTTCTAACGCCACTTCTTCAAAATAGACTCGCCCAGGCCGAAAACCGACTTCTGCGCATGGGCCACGAAGTTTCAATCGCACTGTACGTGAGCGCCCGCACATGGTATTTTGTGGAAGAGCCACACTCTAGGGGCCAAAGAGCCGCATGTGGCTCGCAAGCCGCGGTTTGCCAACCACTGCCCTATACTAGCCTATGGGGATAAAAAGAGACATGAGCTTTAGGTATCTAACATGGGAGACATTATACACAGTTAGTTTTAATTCAATGTGACAAATACTGCTGAAGGGGTACTGACCAGAGTTTTAATTGGAGCAGAACTCAGAGGACTCTTGGATCTCATTCAAGAAAAGTTGTAATTATTGACCAATAACAGGACATTATAATACATTTTTGCGCAAGGGTCGAAATCTTGCTATAATTTCTCGCTACTCTTATGATATCCCTCTGAGAGAAGTAGGGTGACTGTTTCTATGTGACTTAGCAATGGGCTAACAGAGGCACAGAGAGGCCAAGTGACTTGTCCAAGGCCACCCAGCTGGTTGGCAAGGAAATGAGAACTGTAACTAACTATGTCTCCCAGCCACCAGGGTGCATTCCCCTGGGAAGGCCCACAGGTCATCAGAAAACAGCAGAGGGATCACTCTTTACTAAGACTTTTGCACAAATCCCGACTCACCTTGCGAAAGTGTGCAATTTGTGAGGTTGCTTAAAGCCAAACTAAGTAATACAGTAAGTCATCCAGAATAGACTAAAACCATCAAGGCCCAATGGTTTCCTTGCAGTTTAAGTGCCTAGAAGTAGTTTCTCCTGCCTTTTCCTCCAAACGGTCCTATGATTCAGTGTCTCAAGGCAGTGTGCTCCCCTCCACCACACTTTACTCACCCACCCACCCACACGAGGGCCCCCAGACCCGCGTGGGGAGGAGAGAACATATCTTCATGTCATCAAGCTGACGGCTAAGCTCATTCGCAAGTAGATCTATCTTGCCCACATGTAACCTTTTCGGAAAAGCCCTTACCTCAGCACTCTGATGTTGGTTTTGCTTATATAAGAAAATCTAGATCACAGCACAGCCACCTACTTTGTCTCATTTCCTCCATCTAAGAGTTCACTGGGGAGGAGGTGGAGGGAGGGGTGATTCAGACAGAACTCAAGAGGACAGCTGATGAGCATGGGGCAGGGCAACCACACTTGGCTTGGATAATAAGGAAAGAGTGAGATACCATGGTTGAGAAAACAAATTAACACACCCACGTTAACCTCATTAGTGGGAGGTGCTGGGAGTCTCGCCCACATTTTTTCATCAACTACATCCTACTCCTCATATAGTTGTGCTCTGAAGGGACTAGTACTCTTCATCCCACGACAATTTCCTACCACCGTCCCCAACACACACATCCGTCCTCATAGCCAGTCACCATGTATTCCTTGTCAGCCAGGAGCACAAAAACCCTGTCTCAAACCTGTGGGAAAACCCGTTCTTAATATCTATCCCTTCAAAGACTCTGCTCAAGAGGTCCTGTTGGCAGTTTCTAATGCTGCCATCTGCCGAATGCAGCTGGACTCCGAAGGTTTCCCAATGGACTCTGGCAACTTCATGTCCAGAAAACACTGATTGAGAACATGGGCTTTGACATTAGACAGACTTACATTTGAATGCAGATGTTGCCACTGACCAAACAAATGACTTAACCTCCCCTCTGGAAAATGAGAATAATATTATGTACTTCATGTTCTTGTCATGGGGATGCATGAATTCATACACAGAAATCAGAGGATACAGCGGCTTCTGTGGATAGATGTCAGAGAGGTAGATGATAGATAGATAGATAGATAGATAGATAGATAGATAGATAGATAGATAGAAGATAGATAGATGATAGATAGATAGATAGATAGATAGATAGATAGATAGATAGATAGATGATAGACAGACAGACATAGCTCTAATGTAGTGAGTGAAAACATCAATAGTGAAGTCGTATGGCCAGCAGAGGGCAGCACAGGAAGCACCTGGGAAAGGTACCTTGTTTTAAAGATTTAAAGTACTTGAAGTCATGGTAGCTTTATGCTTCAGGTGAGAGCTGAAAAGGACATTAGACAGTCTACATCTTCATTTTAAAGGCATGGTAACAGAAGAGACCCAGTTAGCTGACATGTTTTGGTCAATGCCACACAGCTGACGAGGGCTAGAATGTAGATGCCCTAATGCTAAGGCCTTTTTCATGAGACCCGAAGGCTTCACTGACTTGGAGCAGAGTCGAGCTGGCTCCTGGACACTTGCTCTTACCCTGGAACAAAATAGGAGACTACATGATCTTGGTCCCATGGTCTTTTTGAGAAGCAACGTTCAACCTTACTTTTTCCATCTGACCATGTAGGACTGTCCCCCACAACTCTACATTTCAGCCTGAGCTGACCTGTAAGACTGAAAGGCCTTGAAAACTGGGGTCCGTTCTTTATTTGTTCTCCTACAGCACCTAGGGCAGTGCTAGGTGGGCACTTCTAACTTGCAAACATTCATAGATTTGAACTGAAAGGATATATTACAGTTAACCACAGTTCAAATGCTCAATAGCCACCTGTGGCTACCTATTAGACTGCAGACATGAAACATTTTCATCATCACAGGAAATTCTATTGCACAGAAATGGTCTGGAAGGATAGAAATCAAGCTGTGAAAAGCGATTATTTCTGAGAATGAAATTGCACAGCTGAATGGGGTAGAGGGATATCATTTTTATTCTATACAATTTTTTAAATATTGTTATTGATTTCAGGAAGGAAAGGAGAAGAAGAGAGAGAGATAGGAACATCAATGATGAGAGAGAATCATTGACCAGCTGCCTCCCGCATGCCCCCTACTGGGGATCGATCCTACAACCTGGGCATGTGCCCTGACTGGGATCCAACTGGGACCTCCTTCCTGGTTTATAGGTCGACATTCAACCACTGAGCCACGCCGGCAGGCTTACTCTATACAATTTTTATTTTTGTAACGAGAATGGATTATTTCTATAATTTTAAAAAGTTGTAAAACTGGTTAAAAACTAAAATGTTTTGCAACATTACTTTCCAGAAAGCCTGGACTCTGAACAAAATTTCCTGTTGGTAGGCAATAGAATGACATTATAACTTTATTTTCTAAGGAATCTCAGGAGCACTATCCCTCTTATAGTCCCTCCCCTTCACATACACATCAAGTCCCACTGAAACAGGGATGCAAGGACACTGTGAGTAAAGCAGTTTATGAGCTGAAGAATACAAGAATAAAAGGCATAAATAACTCACTCTGCCCTTTAAAAACTTAGGATCCTGTTAAAAAACCAGATACATCAAAAAATAAAGATTAAAATAATTTATGACACTTAACGTGAATTGGGAATTTACTATTTTCCAGGCACTATTCTAAACACTTCACAAGTCATGTCTCATGTTGTCATCACAACAGCCCTGTGAGGCAGGTGTTTCAACCCATTTCACAGACAAGAAATAGGCCCAGGGAGTTCAAGGAACTAACCTAATGCCATATGACAGCTGTCGGGGGGGTGGGGAGTGGGGAGGAGAACTCAGTGCTTTGTTCCCATGGTGCTCTTAGGGAACATTGGTACACAATGCGGGGGGCGGGTGGCGGGGGTTCATGCTGGCGACCAGAGGGAGATAACTCTACGGTTTCTTTTCTCCAGGTAAGACAGACCATTACGAGCCAACAGTGGAAGAAAAAAGCCTTACTATCTATGCCCAAGTCCAGAAATCAGGTGTAAGTTCTATACTTTCTTTTTCTGGGGTGTTTCTTACTGCTTCCTGCCAGTTCACCATGCATTTCTGACATTCACGGTCCTCCGTGGGTTCTGAAGCAGGGGAAGTTAAGGGAGCAGAAGTCAAGAGCTGAAAGGATACTAGCTTCAGTGTCAGATGGGACTATTTGTTAGCGAAATAACAGAAAATACCGGGTAATCTTCTGGTCATCTGTTTCTTCACAGGAAAAAAAAAAGGGAAGTTAGAAAGACATGACATGTGACTCCTTCCAGCTCGCACGCATTCTAGGAGTGTACCGTCCCAGGTTATGAAACTCTCTCCTTTTCTAGGATAAAAGGTGCAGGCGTGAGGAGAGTGGAACAGGTTTAGGAAAGCAATTGTGTGACAGGTTGGACTGGTCCACCTTTAGAAGTTTGCAAAGTGCCAAAGTGCCAAGGAAGGGAGGATTCTGGCTCAACAGGGGTGAAGAGATGGATGATGCTACGTAGGCTGAAAATGAAAGAAAGCAAAACTGTGATGGTTGGACTGAGACAGCAGAGAGGGATAAAGAAATTAGAGTTATGATGACGTTGAGCAGATGTTAAGAGGGGGATTACAGGGATTGTGATTAGCTATTATGATATTACTAGAGGCCCGGTGCACAAAAATTTGTGCACTCGGGGGGAGGGGGAGTCCCTCAGCCCGGCCTGTGCCCTCTCGCAGTCTGGGACCCCTCAGGGGTGACCACTTGCTGGCTTAGGCCTGCTCTCTGGGGGATTGGGCCTAAGATGGCAATCAGACATCCCTCTGGCAGCCTGGCAGCCCTCGGGGGATGTCCACTTGCCAGCGGGGAGCAGGCCTAAACTGCAGTCGGACATCCTTAGCGCTGCTGAGGAGGCAGGAGAGGCTCCCACCACCACTGCTGTACTGACAGCCGTCAGCGTGGCTTGTGGCTAAGCAGAGCTCCCCCAGTGAGAGCGCACTGACCACCAGAGGGCAGCTCCTGCATTGAGCGTCTGCCCCCTGGTGGTCAGTGTGTGTCATAGTGACCAGTCATTCCCAGTCCTTCTGCTGTTAGAGTTTGTTTAGCTTCTATAATCGCAACATTGTTGCATCCGAAGCTCAGAGCTGGGCTGTGGCAGGCGGGGAACCTTGGCTTCCTCCGTCACTGGAGCAAGCAAGCCTCATGTTCGCTTCAGCTACGTGGCTGCCGGCCGCCATCTTGGCTGGCAGTTAATTTGCATATCTCGCTGATTAGCCAATGGGAAGGGTAGCGAATCAACGGTTAATTACCATGTTTGTCTATTATTAGATAGAATAGTTTTTCCTACATGAAAACAATTCTAGGTGATAGGCCAGTATCTGGTCATTCAGAGTTGACTGGAAAGCAAATTCTGGAGTAAGGGATATAAAGGCAAAGGGATCTTTGATTAGTACGTTGGGAAATTGCATCAGATGAAAATAAATGCAGTTCTGATAACCAGAGATGAACTTTTGGACAAAGCTCTTGTTTCTGCTGTCCTCTAGTGGCCCGGAGGGTTTATTACACAGGCCACGACAACCACTGAGAACCATCCTCCATTTAAATATATTAGAGTCTCAAGAGCAACCTCCATTCTTGCATTTATACATTTAGGTAACCAGGTTCAGCTTTATCATGGTGCCTTCCCTATCTATTCCATGCAGTAAGCACCCCTCTTTCTACTGTATAAAGTATGGCATAGATACCAAAAGTGCACAATGTATGTGTCAGCTCAATGAGTTACCCCATCTTAATATCTAGTAAAGCAAATCCTCCTACCTTGTTTTTCTTTAAGAGTTTTTGACCATTTATATGTATTTTAGAATCAACTTCTCAAGTATCACAAAAAGGGAAAAAAATCCTACCAGGATTGCACTGAATCTACAGGTCTATTTGAGGAGAAATTATATCTTGCAGTATCGAGTCTCCCTAATACCATAAAACTATTACTCATATAAAGGAACAGAACATTGGCAGCAACCCCCGGCCCTCCTGGTGCCCCTCCCAATCACTAACTTCTCACTCTTCCCCTAAGATAACACTATCCTGGCTTCTAAAACTATAATTTAGTTTTCTCTCTTTTTCTCTTGATTTTATGAAAATGGAATCCTACGGTATCTTTCCTCTTGTTTGATTTCTTTTGCTCAATATTACCTTTATGATATTCATACATGTCTTTGAGCTTAGATATAATACATTCATTTTCCTTGTTTTATAGATGTCAATGCACGACTATACTAGTTTATTTATCCAGTTGACTATTGATGAACATTTGGATTATTTCCAGTGTGAAGCTACTATAAAAATGGCACTATGAACACTCAAACATATGTCTCTCTCTTGGTAGACATGTGCACATATTTTTGTATGGTATACACTTAGAAGTAGAATTGCTGAATCATAGAGTATGCATATCTTCAAATTTACTAGATAAAGCCAGACTGTTTTTTCAAAGTGGGTGTAACAACTTACTTTTCTATCAGATATGTTGAGCAGATATGAAGAGGGAGGCTAAAGGGATTATGATTAGCCATTATGATATTACTAGAGGCCCAGTGCACAGATTTGTGCATGGGTGGAGTCCCTCAGCCTGGCCTGCAGGGATCAGGCTGAAACCAGCTCTCCGACATCCCCCGAGAGGTCCCGGATTGCTAGAGGGCACAGGCCAGGCCAAGAGACCCTACTAGTGCATGATCAGGGCAGGGAGGGAGGGCTCCAGGGCATTCCAGACCATCTTGCCCAGTCCCGATAGACCGGACCCCAGCAGCAAGCTAACCTGTCAGAGCATCTGCCCCCTAGTGGTCAGTGTGCATCATAGCAACAGTTGAACGAACTGTCAGACACTTAGCATATTAGGCTTTTATTATATAGGATAGTTATAAGAATTTCAGTTGCTATACATTATAATCAAAATTTGGTATTATTAGTCTTTCAAATTTTAGTTATTCTGTGGATTTTTATGGTTTTATTTTGTATTCCCCTCATTATTAAGGAAGTTGAAAAGCTTCCCATATGTTTATTGCCCATATTAATACTATCCTCTTTCTTAAAGTGCTAATAAATCTCTAGCCCATTTTCTTTTGAGTTCCAGACTTTTTTATGGATTAGTAAAGCTCTTAAATATTTTTACCATTTTGGCAGTTATATGTTAGCAAATACCTTCATTCATTCTGTGGCTTGCCTTTGCAATTTCCCAGAGATGCCTTTTGATGAGGACAATTTCTTTCCATTTTTTGTTTTTTAGTGTAGAGCATTTAGTAATCTCTTTCTTTATAGGTAGCACTTTTTATGTTCTGTTTGAGGAATCTTTCTCTACTTCCAGGTAATGAAGATATTCTACCATCTTCTTAAAGGTGTATGGTTTATCTTTCTCATTTATTCTGTTATGTACCTGAAAATGATTTTTGGAGTAGAGTGTGAGATGGGTTAACTTTCATTTTTTCCCGTGTGCATAGCCTATTGACCATTTATCAAAAAGATTGCCCTTGCCCACTGCAGTGCCACCTTCATCATAGACCAAGGGCCATATATGTGTGAATCTATTTTGAGGTTGTCTAATCTGCTCCATTGGTCTATTTGTTTATACTTGCACAAGTCCTGCACTATCTTTACAAATCTGTGATTACTGATTTATCATAAGTTTGAGATCTGGTAAAATGAGTTTTTTTCCCTTGTTCTTGTTCTTCTGCAAGAGTTCTTGGCTATTTTAGGTCTTTTTCAGGTTTTTTTTTACTATTTATTTTATTTTATTTTTTAGTTGAATTTATTGGCGTGGCATTGGTTCACAAAGTCATACAGGTTTCAAGCTCAATAAAACATCATCTGCACACTGCATCGTGCACCCTCTGCCCCAAGCAAAGTCTTATTTCTTCCCCACTTCCCCTGCCCTTTGCCCACCTCCACCTACACCACAATCCCTTTCACTCTGGCTATCACCACGCTGTTGTCTGTGTCTATATATTTCTTTAATTCACTTTGTCAAGTTCTACCTAAGAATCCTGCTGGAATTTTAATTAGTACTGCAGTGACCAATTTGAGGAGACGAAACATATTTATAGAGCTAAGTCATTAAACTAAAAAGATTATATAGACTTTTCTTTATTTCAGTCTTGATTTCTGTAAGTGATGTTTTATAATTTTTTGCATGAGAGTAGTTGTACATTCTTCATAATCTGTTATTTGGCATTTGAGCATTTGATGTTTTGGGATACTATCAGCAATGTTATCTTTAAAAAATTTTTAGTTTCTGTTTATTACTGATATATAGGAATACAATTAATTTTTATATATTAACCTTATATTTGCAACATTGCTAAATCATTTATAAACTGCAGACATTTATCTGTAGATGATTTTGGAATTTTTTTCTGTACACAATTGTGCCACCTATAAAAAAATTATAGTTTTTATTTTTCATTTTCAATTCACATAACTTTCTTTTTCTTGCCCTGTTTTATTGCCTGAGACATCCCACACAATGCTAAATGGAAGTAATAACAATGGTATCCTTGCATGGTCCCAAACTCAAAAGAAAAATGTTCAATATCTTACCATATATCTTACCATTAAATATGATTTTTGCTGAACATTGTTTATAGCTGTCTTTTTATCTGATTAAGAATATTCTCTTCGCCCTGGCTGGTGTTCTCAGTGGTTAGAGTGTCAGCCACAAACTGAAGGGTCTCTGGTTCGATTTCCAAAGGCACATACCTGGGTTGCAACTTTGAGTCCTGGCCCCAATCAGAGCATGTGCGGGAGGCAACCAATCTGTGTCTTTCTTACATCGATGTTTCTCTCTCTCTTTCTCTCTCTCTCTCCCTTTCTCTCTCTCCCTTCCTCACTCCCATGCTCCACTCTCTCTAAAATCAATGGAAAAGATATCTTCTGGTGAGGATTATCAACAACACAAAAGAATTTCTCTTCAAACTATGTAAAAAATTATATAGTAAATCAAACACTTATTTAAGACCAATCTATGTACATTTGCTATTTTAAATATTAGCAGTAATTAAAATGTATAAAAATGTTGCCCATGAGAGAGAAATATTATTCATGTGCTTAAATTTAAAATAGGTAATTGAATAAGAGGTTTAGTCTTATGTTTACAAGTGTGGGAACATGAAAGACATGAAGAACTAGTCACATTGACATTTCAAATTAAAAATCTAAGTTAAGTTGTTAGACAATTGAATACTGTGAAGAGAATGAAGCACTGAAAATTTCTGAATGTAGTTTAAAACCTTTGAAGAGTATAATTTCCCAGAAATTATTAAAATTTGTTTGAATAGAATAAGATTTATAAGCCTGGACTTTCTTTCTTAAGGAGGCATTTGGATTTAACTTGAATACATTGAATATTAATTTTAAAATTAATACAAATTAAAAAATAAGAACAAAAAATATTCTCTCCTAATCCTGATCTGCTAAGACATTTTATCAAAAATTAATTGATGTTGAATTTTATCAACACTCTGCACCTGTTGATATAATCTTATGATTTTGAAAATTTTATCTTTTGTATTTATCTACTGAACTACACCAATTTGCAAAGATTAAACCAACTTTGTATTCCTGGAATAGAAGCAATTTAGTCTGGTCCTTTTTGCCAGATTTTATTTGCTAATACTTTAGGATTTTTTTCTGTTTATGTTTCTGAATGAAATTGGTCTGCATTTTTTTCTTTCTTGCAATGGTTTTGTTATCAAGAGTATGCTAACCTCACAAAATAAGCTAGGGTGTGTTGGTTTCCTAGTGCTACTGTAACAACTACAGACTTGGTGACTTAAAACAACGAAAATTTATTATCTAACAGTTCTGAAGGCCTGAAGTCCACAGGAAGGGGTCAGTGGGCCTGGCTCCTGCTGAGGCCCTGGGGGAGTCTTTCCTTGCTTCTTCCAGCTTCTGGTGGCTCCGGGGGCTCCCTGGCATTTGTTGGCTTGTAGCTGCATCGCTCCAATTTCTGCATCCATCTTCACAGAACTTTCCTCTCTCTGTCTCTCTGTGGCTTCTCCTTTTCTGTCTCTTGTAAGGATACTTATCACTGGATTTAAGACCTACTCTAATCCCACATGACCTCATTTGGAAATTATTACCGTAACTATATCTACAAAGATCCTATTCCAAATAAGGTCACATTTGAGATTCTGGGTGAATCTATTTGGGGGAAGCGGGCCACAATTCAACTCATTACAGGATGTATGTCCTTCTTGTTATTCTTTGGAAATGTTTGGGTACAATTTAAATATTTGGCAGAATTCATGAGTGAAGCCAGGGGTTTCTTTGAGAAGATATTTAAATTATATTTTTATTATTTGCCTATTAAACAAATTTTTATTTCTATCTTTTATTGGTTACCCTAGAAATAAGGAAATGCAACCTTGACTGATCAAAGTCTAAATGTATTTCCTTCCTGGGCAATACTTTAACTTCACCTTTATTTTTTTTTATTTTTTTTTTTTATTGCTTAAAGCATTACAAAGGGTATTACATATATGTCCTTTTATTTTTTTTTAACTCCATCTTTAAGTTCACCTCTTGATTTATGTTCCTTTTTGGTCATTATTTTAATTTCATATATGTTTTAAACATACAAGACTTATCCACATCTTTATAGTTTTTTTTCACATTTACAATGCCTATGTGATATTCTATAAAGATTGTGATAACATGGACAATTATCCACATTTACTAATATTTCCTTTGTTCTTCTTTTTAATGGCTATTTAATACCCTCATAAAGGCTATAATAACATAGAAAACTCTTTACCAAATAAATGTCTGCTGTCTGCTAGGGACTCTTATAGGTCTTATCAGGGCTAGCACCTTGCACAGTTCCAGGGGATAGCATTCATAAAGAATGTGGGTATAATATGCATTATTTTTGCAAATAATGGAGTTTCTTGCAAATAATCCTTCCTGGAGTTGTGCCCTAACTGAAGGCTTCAAGATGCAAAAAGGTACTAAGCTATTACACCATGTTTAAAAGGATCCCCTAAACCTAGATAAAAATCCTGAAGAGAAATCTAACAACCTGCTAACCACATTGTGTTAAAGTGATGAAACTATGTGTGTTTCCACTATACTTTTCTCTTCTTCCTAAACTTTTTAATGAGATGTGAAAAGCTATGTTCTTTGCCTTCTCCCCATGCCTCTAAGTCAGGTCATAGAAGCATCCCCCCAGGCCGTCAGACAGACAGGGGTTGCTTCTGTTTCTTGTGCATCTCATTATTACAAGTAATTCTTCCTTAAATTCAAAATTTCTCCAAAATACAGCATCTACAAATTGTATGGGATCTTGGAAGTCATCTATTTGAACCAGGCAATTACTGTTTGAATTACTTTCTACAACATTACTTTCAAAGTGTTGGCTATCTTCCTTTTACTAAAATATAATCTCAGACCAACCATTAGCAGCATCACTTGGGATCTTACTAGAAATGCAGAATCCCAGGCCCCACCCCAGACCTTCTGAAATAGAACCAGCCTCCTAAGAAAATCCCTAGGTAGCCCTAGCCAGTTTGGCTCAGTGGATAGAGCGTCGGCCTGTGGACTGAAGGGTTCCAGGTTCACTTCCAATCAAAGGCATATGCCTGGGTTGCAGGCTTGATCCCCAGTAGAGGGCATGCAGGAGGTAGCCAATCAATGATTCTCTCTCATCATTGGTGTTTCTATCTCTCTCTCCCTCTCCCTTCCTCTCTGAAATCAATAATAATTAATAAAAAAAAGAAAGAAAATCCCCAGGTAAACCATAGGTACATTGAAGTATGAGAAACCCTGAGCCACCCAAGCATTTTCAATGCAATTGCCTCCCAATGCAATTCATTCCACATTTGAGCACCTTTTATTTTAGAAAAATCTTTATTACATTGCACGAAAGATTTCCCTAAAATTCCAACCGGGGTTTAAACCTGAAGGACTCTACATGACAAACCCGATTTCTCTTCTACATGGCAGCTCATCAAAACACATGAAGAGACAGATCATGTTCTACCTGGAACCTTTTCTCCTTCAGTAACCTTTTCCAGTTCCTTACCTCTCCCTTAAGGTGACGAGATTCTAAGTTCTCTCCCATTAAAAGCCGTGTGCTTCAGTTTCAAGCCTTGCTCTATATCAGGAAAAGCGGAGAGTAGCATTAGTCTACACCAGAGTACCCGACATCCTTGCTGAACGGGTGACTTTTCTGGCACAAAATATGTCATCTCCCTCTTACAGGGTTGTGGTCACCATGTACCCTCCCACTGACTTCATCCTGGTATTGTAGATTGTAAGTCATTCAAAGTGACACCAGCACTGTTTGGTGGGGAATGCAAAGAAATATAGCCAATTTCTCAAGGAATTGGTCGTCTATTTGGAGAAACAAAGTTTAACTATGAGTGTGTTAAATTCAGCATACAGTTAAGTGCCTTAGTGTGTGGAGTAGATTTTAAATAACTGAGGAATTTGGGTAAAGGAAAGGTCATTGTAAGTTGGGCGACCGAAGGAGAAGGGTCTGATGGACAAGTGGTTGGTGGGCCTCCTGGCTTCAGTGCTTCCTGCATTGCACACATCAGGAAAGTACTAAACCGTTCCGGGCTTTGGCTTGTTCATCTGTGAAATGTGAGTGACAACTGTATTTAGCATACAGAGTGGTTGTGAGACAAATGAAAAGACATGTGAAGAACTTGGTAAAATTTAACACACATGTATGTGGTTATTATTAAGTTCCATATTTCATACAGGAAACAGAAGTAAGGAAGAGGCATGTTAGAGTGTGGGGATGGCATGAAGTCTGCGTGTAGTGGATGATATGAGCCAGGCTCCAATACCATGAGACGGCCTTCTCTTCAGGTGTCCCAGAGAGGGCCACACCGATCTTGGCTCTCTGGAAAGAAGGCCTTTCACACATCTGGGAAGCACAAATGATGAGTGAGGCTGGCGCATGGGGTTGTGAGCGCTAAGGTGTCACTGTGCAGTGCAGGCAAAGCCCCAAGATCTGAGTTCCAGGGAATTTGGGGGAGAATTTCCACCTGGGAAGGAGGCTGGACCAAATTATTCTCAGGAGTTTTCTCACTCAAAGCTTTTTGATTCTGTGCTTCTCGGTGGGGAATAACTCAGTGATGACTCCGTGGATGAGAAATTACTTTGCATTCAGCTGACTTCCTGCTTGATTTGCTTCTCTCTAGTCTGTTCAGAAGAAACCTGATCCCCTGCCCGCTCAGGACCCCTGCACCACCATTTATGTGGCTGCCACGGAGCCCGTCCCAGAGCCTGTGCAGGTGAGGCATCTCTGCAGAGAGGGAATCGGAGGAGAGGGAGGGGTGGGCGCCTGCAGAGCTGAAATGAAACAGAGGCCTGCAATGGACAAGCAGGCCCTCGCAAGAAGGTAGCAAGGAGCAGTTGGGGCCTTGGTTGCAGGGCTTCCGGGAACGCCTCGTGGCTGCTCACGTGGGTCACAGCTTCCTCTGCTCCCTAGTGTTTCTCAGAATCCGCTGTATCTTTGTTAAAAAATAAAGATTCCTGGAGTTTTCCACTCAGGATTCGGTTCGATCAGGATGCCTATGGAAAGCAACCAGGCAGCTACACATCTAAAATCAACATCCCTCGGGACCCAGACGCACCTTTAAGTTTGGGGATTGCGCCCTAGCCAGTGTTGCTCAGTGGATAGAGCATTGGCCTGCAGACTGAAGGTTCGATTCTGGCCAAGGGCACATGCCCGGGTTGAGGGCTCGATCCCCAATGGGAGGCATGCAGGAGGCAGCCAATCAATGATTCCCTCTCATCATTGATGTTTCTGTCTCTTGCTACCTCTTCCTTCCTCTCTGAAATCAATAAAAGAATATTTAAAAAAAAAAAGTTTGGGGATTGCAGTTTGAGTCCAGGAGTCCTCAAGTCCAGCTGCGTAACAGAATCATCTGTCAAATGCCTGTGTCTGGGCTCCGTCCCGCCCGATTAAATAGGCACCTGATTCTATTTAATCAGAATATTTAGGGCCTGAGCGCTGCGTCCATATGGAACCCAGAAGAGACTGTGACTCGCAGCCCAAAATGAGCCTCGCCCATTCTACCCCGTCGCAAAATCCGCCTGGGATTCATTTCACTGGACAGCAAGCTCTCCTTTTACTAAATGGACAGAAATCAATTCTGGTCCGAAATCTTGGCTCTGGCTGTGCTGTATTAAATAAAGCACTTTAGGAGACGGTGAGGGTTAAAAGGCCACAGACATGCCTACATGTACCCCTCTTCTTCGAAGCTCTCACTGTACACATGCTCTGACTTCAAAATCTTTACAAAATCATGTAAATTTATCATGAAGTTCTCTGGGGAGAGAAAAACAGTGTATTTCACATTTCCTAGAAAAACCTCCTGATTCTTCCCATTTCTGTCTCTTTCTTTCTCGGACTCTTGAATCTCCTCTCCCTGTACACGGTCTTTGCCCCAAATCCTCACCTCCTCCCCCTCCGTCTCTCCTGCCTGAACCACTAACCCTTTGTAAAGCTCGGGAATTTGGAATTCTCTTAGCTTCTCCAAACTGTGCCCCATGAGAGCAAGACAAATGGTTTCCTTCTCCTTCTAAGTCAGGAGAAGGGAAGAGAGCAAGGAGGGGAGGGCACCGGGTTCTGGCCCTCAGATCCCCAGGACAGGTCTCCCTGTCTCCTGAGGGCAGGTGTCCACTTGGAAGGAGCCATAGTCCATCTTGTGGGCGGGACAGGCAGCTGGGGCTGAGTGCCACCTCCAACAGCGGTGCCTGACCTTGACAGACAGGCCCTGAGCCAGTCTCTGTGCTACAAGATTTCTGAGGCCCCTCCCTTTTCCTAAGCAGGGCTGTTTCTCTTCGTTCCTGTGAAGCTAGAGCCCGTCCCCCCACTCACAGACGCCCTCTGTTTTGCCCCCAGGAGCCGAGCTCCATCACCGTCTACGCCAGTGTGACACTTCCAGAGAGCTGACACCACAGACCCAGCGAAGGGACTGGCGGAAGGAGGACGGAGGAGCCAAAAGAAACACTGAACTTGGCCCCAGGCCTCAAGTTCTTAGGATACTCTACACACCTGCACTCCTCGGATCAGCTCCCTGGGGATGTCGCTTCCACACCCACCCGTGACAGGGACAAGCAGGGGAAGTTTCCCACGCACTTAGCCTGCTCTGCAGGGCACAGGCCCAGGACAGGTTTCCGTCTCTGTGGTGCAGCAGACGAATGACAATGCAAAGCCACGAGTCTAGACCTTCGGGTGTCTTGCTCTTCGCTGGGAGTGGATAAGGAAAGCCAAAGGCAGAAAGCCAGCACACAGAGCTCGTAGCTCAGGCGCTGGCCAGCAGCAGAGCCCGGAACCGTTTCCACCCTGGCTGCCTGTTCTTGGTTCTGGGAGCTGCTCTGGGTCACCAGGCAGGCCTGCTCCAGGCTCTGTGCCTCGGGTTCTCTCTCTGGATGGGCAATGAAGGAGGAGCTCCTTATTCTATGTAAAACACTGCGACAAAAGAAGCTAAAGAGTCAATAAACTGACAACATGGCTTTGAGGTCTCCGAGCTTTGAATAATGGAATGAAAATCATCTAAGATTCTTAAAAAGCATAGTTTTAAGAATGTGCAAATGGTGGGTGCTCAGATTTAAAGAAATGTGGCGAGTATTTGGTGATGCTGTTACAAAGGAATTTGCGGTCATCAGAACTTATTTTAGGGTGATTTTTCACTTCCCCAAATTATTTTTAAATTCTAGTTCTCTGTTTGCTCCGTTGAGCAACAAATCTGGAGCTTCAGCTAAGACTTGTCAACCTTATTCTGAACTCGTTTTACTACATCGGCCGCCTCACATCACCAGGGTCTCTAGCAGGACCTTCCTAACTCCTCGCGCTGAATCTATCCTGAAGTAGAAAATTAACATATTTCAGCCTCACAGTTTCAAGGAATTGAATGCTTAATAAATTGCAGGCTGCAGACAGAGAGCTTCCTTCATAAAGTCCTATTTTCTTCCTATTCTCTTGCTTTCAGACATTCCTTCCTCAATGGAAGCCCTTCCTCTTTCCGACCGGCACTTGTGTGACACTAAGAAAGCACCGGCTGTCTTCCAACCATGTCACGAGGGTCACCAACGTCCCGGCTCTGAACGCGGAGGTCCTTGTCACCTTGTACCTCCTCTGTTCAGTCCATTCGTACTTTAGTTCTGTTGCTCGGTGTAGCTCATTCCCTGGTAGCCATTTTGGTAATAGTGTTCTTAGCTGTGATCGACAGAAACTGGTCTGGATTTTGTCTTAATATATTTTTATTCATTTCAGAGAGGAACGGAGAGGGAGAGAGAGAGAGAAACATCAATGATGAGAGAGAATCACTGATTGGCTGCCTCCCGGGCATGTGCCCTTGACCGGAATCAAACCCGGGACCCTTCAGTCCGCAGGCCAACTCTCTACCCACTGAGCCAAACCGGGTAGGGCTGGGTTTTATTTTATTTTTTTAATGTAGAAAAGGATTCTACTGAAAAGATTTTGCAGGGGCTTCTGTAAAACCATCCTTTGAAAATGAGCAGGAAGTGGGAAGACATAGGCTGTGGCCAGGACCACAGCCCAAATCACAAACCCAGCTCAGGGATGGCAGTGCTGAGCACCTGTTGCTCCGCTGTTGTGGGCTCCACCACCCCCGCCCTACCTCCTACCTCCGCTGGATTGGAAACTCCTTCTGCTGTTGGCACTGGCTGAACCACAGTGACTGCTCCAGGGTCCTTATTCATCTCTCCACCTCTATTTTCTAATCCAGCGTCTGAGCCTGAGTGGCCAATCACAGGCCACTCACCCATGTTCTACTCCCAGGGAGGCTGGGAATTAAATACCTGCCATTTTCCACTTGCATAGGTGGGATCTTCCTCGTATGAGTCAGCAAATCCCCCAAACATAAGCAGTGGAATTCATTGCTGGGCGAGCAAAGAAAGAGGAAAAAATGTCCACATCACCGTTGTCTAACCTCGGGCTGTCTGAGTAATCCCTCCTTTACAACTCGAGTCGTCCCAGCAGCTCCGTTTTCAGCACTTGGGTTTTTCCTGTGGCTAAATTCTACCTGCTGGAAGGGCCGGAGCAAAGGGGGAAAGGAGAGGCGAATCCCTCAGAGTTTCCTGCCTCAGATCAACACCTCACTGGGGAGGGGGGCCGTGTCTTGGAGTCTGTGCCATCCTTCCAATGACCAGGAAAGCAGACAGCCCCTCCGTGTTCCCCAAAGGCGAGCTGGAGCGTTCCTTTTCCTTGGGCTTAAAAAATAAAAGTAAAACTGATACTTCAGAGTCTGATTTCCCCGTGTTTCTTCTCTAATGTTGTTTTCTGAATGAGCACATCTGAATTCTGGAGAACTCAGGAGGAAAGGACTCATTTTTCGTCTGAAGGGACTGCTGTTCGGCAGTACAACTTTGGACGATCTCAAGCCTCTTGAATGACACGTTCTCTAGTTAAAGAACCCGGATGTGATTGGTAAAGGGTGCACTCGCGGACTGAGAAACCACCCATTACAGTAAGTGACTTCTCTTCCTGCAGTTCTTGTTTCTACCTCCAGGAAACGAAGAAAATACAGACAGTTCATCCAGGAAATTGTACTTGTGTCTTGTGATGCCGACAGGATTCATGACACAGTAGCATGGCCAGACGTTCCGCATGGCCAGACGTGCCGCATGGCCCTGTGTCTCTGTCGCTGTAGTTATGTAATACTGAAGGTGGCTGCTTTGACTGGATGAGCGGTGAGATGGTCCCTTCCCTAGGGGATGTGCCCTCCTCACCAAAGTCAGGAGCCCCCTTCCACATGAGAAGAGAACTGTGTTGAAAGGATTGTTTAACTTCTGTCACTGCTGGAGGAATTGCCTTTCCCAGACTTCTCCAATTCCCCCTGTGGAGCAATGCAGAGCAGGGTTTCTCAACTGCAGCAGGGTGGACATTTTGGTCCAGATAATTGTTTTCATGGCTGCCCCATGCTTCGCATGATGTCTAGCAGATGCCAGTAGCACATCCCCTGTCCCTGATCAAGACAATCAAAAATGTCTCCAGCCCTAACCGGTTTGACTCAGAGGATAGAGCGTCGGCCTGCGGACTCAAGGGTCTCAGGTTCGATTCCAGTCAAGGGCATGGACCTTGGTTGCGGGCACATCCCTAGTAGGGGGTGTGCAGGAGGCAGCTGATCAATGTTTCTCTCTCATCAACATTTCTAACTCTCTATCCTTCTTCCTTCCTCTCTGTAAAAAAATCAATAAAATATATATTTTTTTTAAAAATGTCTCCAGCCATTGCCAAATGTTTCCTGGTGGGGAAAATCTTCCCACTGACTGAGAATCTCGAATCTAAAACCATACTGACTATCTAGTGATCTTTGTGTAGACTAACTATACTTCTATATACCAACAAGTAGAGCTCTCAAACATCACATTTTTTAAAAATACATTTTTTTATTGATTTCAGAGAGGAAGAATGGAAGAGAGAGATAGAAACATCAATGATGAGAGAGACTCACTGATGGGCTGCCTCCTGCACGCCCCACACTGGGGGATCAATCCCACAACCCGGTCATGTGCTCTGACCGGGAATCTTGTTTTATAGGTCAACGCTCAACCACTGAGCCACACCCACCGGGCCAAAAATAACATTTTTTAAATCCACACCCGAGGATATGTTTAGAGAGAGGAAGGGGAAAGGGAGAGAGAAAGAGACATAGATATGAGAGAGACGGTGTTCCAACCAACTGAGCCACCTGGCCAGGGCCAAAAATCAGATTTTGAAAGCGGCCGCCTGGTCACATAAGCATGGCTTACACCTGCCAATATTCCCAAGGTTATCTAAATATTAGAGTTGACAGATAACTTTTTAAAAATATTGATGCCCAAACCCTACCTCAAACCCAAATGAAATCTTGGTTGAGTATATAGAACCACCAACTTAGAGGCCCACCCCTTTCTCTAACTCCCTGGTTAAGCATCCCACAAGCCTCCCCTCAAATTCTCTCCCACAGCAGTTATGCATGTTCCATTGTGAAAAAGTTCCAAGGGGAACGTTATCGCACATTCTTCACAGAAAGGATTTTGTGAAGAATTCCATACAGCAACCACAAGAGGGAGCTGTGGCAATGCTGCAGTCCACCCCCCACAGGCATCCACAACACCACTTCCCTTGCATCTAAAAGATGAGAACTTAGTCACAGACTTGCTGAAACTGCCTGGATTCTCGTTAGTCCACAACACATACAAGCTGGAGGGAGAGTTGAACCCTCCCCTTAGACATAAGGAAACCCAGGGTGGGTTGATGACAGATTCTAATCAAAGTTAACTGCAGTAAGTTTATTTCACAGAAGATGCCTGGTTCTACTCAATGTTTCACTCATTCAACAAATAGTTATGTTCCTACTAAGTGTCAGAGTGTGCCATCCAGTGGGAGAAACAAGGAATACAAGCAATTGAAATGTTATACAATAGGTAGACAACCACGTGATCTACTGGGACTTGAATAACATTCCTGCTGGGTCCCGACACCCCATCCCTCACTCATGAGGAAGAGTGCATGAGCCGTTTTGTGAATTTGGGAAGATGAGCTGAACAAGCCCAACTCAGTCCCTTCTGAGCTCTCTCTTTCTTGGGACCAGTCTGTCTGTAAGATGCACATGTTCTTGTCTACTCACTCCTGCTCACAAGAGTGGGATGTCCTCTTACTGGGCACATGTCCTGGGATTGCCAGCTCGTTGTGGCCTCCTCCTTTTCCCCTTTCTCCTCTTTCCCTCCCCCTCTCTTCATCATCATTATAACAACACTAGTAGCCAACATTTATTGGCCGCTTGCTAAGTGCCAGCTATGGTCCTGAGTGCTAATCATGCATCAGCTCACCTAATGCCACATTTGCCAGTCAGTTTCAACAATAATAGAGCTAACCCCACTTTTCCACCTTTATGACTTCTGTCTCTGTCAAAACTGTTTCCAAACTCAGAAGAAGAGCGGGTATCACTTATTGTCCTCTCCCCAAATCCCACCACTTTCTCCAACTCCCTGGTTAAGCATCCTACAAGCCTCCCCTGAAATTCTCTCCCACCGCAGCTAGACATGTTCCATTGTTAAAAAGTTCCAGGCGGAAAGTTATTGCACATTAAAATCCTCCTTCCTGAAACTTGCCTATTTTCATCCTGGTTCTTCTCTCTGAATAGTCTAATTCTTCTTCCATATGACGATTTTTCCAACGTATGAAAAGAACTGTCATTTCTATCTGACCTTTGATTGTGGACAAGTCACTTGACCTCCCAGTTCTCATGTCTTCACTAGTTTAAGTGAAATGCTGGGAAAGTGAACAAGATGATTTCTAAGGTCTCCTTTTCCTAAAATTGTATGGTTTCTAAGTCTCCTTCCCTTCAGTCATCTATCGTATGAAGTTCCCCTTACATGCCCCTCCACTGTCCTGACGGCTCTCCTCCGAACACAATAGGGTTTGTCAATTCCTTTTCAAAATTGATTTAAGTCCAGTTGGTGTACCATATTATATTAGTTTCAGGTACAATATAGTGATTCCACATTTATATGCCTTACGATGTAATCACCGAACTAAGTCTAGTAATCATCTGTCCCTGTACTAAGTTATTACAATATTATTGACTATGTCCCTCTCCACCTTTTTCACCCCTCCCTACCCCTCCCCTCTGGCAACCATCAGTTGAGAAAGATAAATACCATATGATTTCACTTATATGTGGAAACTGAAAAACAAAAATAGACTCATAGGAAGAAGACTGAATTCTGCTTCCGATGTTAAATACACCAATGCAGACAAGGGTAGAATTATATTCCATGATATGAGAAATACGCAATCATTTTTGTTTTTAAGTTGGATTTCAGGTCCACGAAAATAGATTGATACAATTAATACCATGGTCCCCTTGGTCCAATACCATGGTCCCCTTGGTCCATGTTTCATTTTTATTTTGTTCTATTTTTCCCCTTCACAACACATCCCTATTTTCTAGATGCATTCTCATCTATCTCATGTGTGCCCTTTTAGTCCATTGTCTATACATTTGTGTGTGTGTGTGTGTGTGTGTGTGTGTGTGTGGGGGGGGGAGGGTATGTTTAAAGGTATATATGGATATCTAGAATTGTTTTCAAAGTTACATATAGAGACATTCTGCTTCTCAGTTTTGTTTTGTATTTGTTGCTCAATATTGTATTTTTTTAGAGAACCTGGCTAGGCTGCTGATCAACTGAACGCTGTCTCCATGTCATTCCTTCTTCGCTGACTCCATCCACACCTTTGGGAACCCCTGGACCTACTGGGGTTGGACCCCAACATTCAGAGAGGAAGGGAAAGGGAGAGAGAAACATCAATGATGAGAGAAGCATCAATTATTCATTGGCTGCCTCCTACTGGGGATCAAGCCTGCAACCCAGGCATGTGCCCTGACCAGGAATCGAACCGTGAACTCCTGATTCATAGGTTGATGCTCAACCACTGAGCCATGCCGGCTGGGGAACGTATACCTCTCTTTTACCAGTGGCACAGTGTCTTTTACTAAGCAGAAAACTTAATTTGATATAGTCATCATTTCTTCCCTTTATTATTTGTAGGGATTTTATATCTTGGTTTAAAAAGTTTTCTTACTCTCAAGGTTATAAAGATATCCTTCTATATCATTATCTAATAGTTTAGTATATTCAATTATTTTTTTCACTTTATATTACATCTTGCAAATCTTTATTTTTTTGCCATTTAATCATTTTTTATTTTTTAATTACAGCTGACATACATTATTCTATTAGTTTCAGGGTTACACCCCAGTAATTTGACATTATATAACTTACTAAGTGATCATCCCAATAAACCTCACACCCATATGACACCATACATAGTTATTAGAATATTATTGACTATATTCCCCATGCTGTACTTTACATCCCATAACTATTCTGTAACAACTAATTTGTATTTCTTAATCCCTTCACCTTTTTCACACAAGCCCCTAACCCCTCCCATCTGGCAACCATCAAAATGTTCTCTGTATCTACAAGTCTGTTTCTGTTGTGCTCGTTAGTTTATTTTGTTTTTTAGATTCAATTGTTGATAGATATATATTTATTGTTCATGTTTTTTATCTTTTTTGTTTTTTCTTTTAAAGAAGACCTTTTATGATTTCATAAACTACTGGTTTGGTGATGATGAACTTCTTTAGCTGTTTCTTGTCTGGGAAGCTCTTTAACTGTCCTTCCATTCTAAACTAGAGACCTGGTGCACAAATTCATGCACCAGTGGGGTCCCTCGGCCTGGCCTGCAGGATCGAGCCAAAACGGGCTCTCTGACATCCCCTGAGGGGTCCTAGACTGCGAGAGGGTGCAGGCCAGGCCAAGGGACCACACCAGTGCAGGATCAGGGCCAGGGAGGGATGCAGGAGGTTGGCCAGCCTGGGAGGGACCACAGGAGGGCTCCAGGGCGTGTCCAACCCATTTTGCTTAGTCCCAATGGGCTGGACCCCAGCAGCAAGCTAACCTATTGGCCGGAGCGTCTGCCCCCTGGTGGTCAGTGCACGTCATAGCAAGCGGTTGAGTGGCCTCAGCATATCCTTAGCATATTACACTTTGATTGGTTGAACGGCCAACCAGATGACCGGACACTTAGCAATTAGGCTTTTATTATATAGGATGATAGCTTTGGTGGGTAGAGTAATCTTGGTTATAGGTCCTTGCTTTTCACCCCTTTGAATATTTCTTGCCAATCCCTTCTAGCCTACAAAGTTTCTGTTGAGAAATCAACCAACAGTTATGGGTGCTCTCTTGTAGGTAACTAACTACTTTTCTCTTGCTGCTTTTAAGAATCTCTCTTTGTCTCTAACTGATTTGGCTCAGTGGATAGAGCATCGGCCTGCAAACTGAAGGGCCCCGGGTTTGATTCCGGTCAAGGGCACATGCCAGGGTTGTGGGCTTGATCCCCAGTGGAGGGCTTGCAGGAGGCAGCCAATCAATGATTCTCTCTCATCATTATTGCTTCTATCTCTCTCTTCCTCTCCCTTCCTCTCTAAAATTAATAAAAAATATATTTTTTAAAAAAGAATCTCTCTTTGTCTTTACCCTTTTGAATTTGAATTACAATGTTTCTTGGTGTGGATCTCTTTGGTTTCATCTTGTTTGGGACTTTCTTCCCTTCCTGTACTTCTATGTTTATTTCCTTCACCAGATAAAGGGAGCTTTCTCACTAGGAAGTCCCTTCCTAGTGCCACTTTCTCAGCAAAATTCTGGAAAGAATGGACATTATTGGGCAAACAATTTGTTTTTGCTTCAGAAGCTCTTCTAGATTTCAGCCTGTCTTATCAGCCCATACTATCATGTACATTTCATCAACTTTGTCCTTCTTCTCAAGGTCTCTGTTTACGGCAGGCTCTCTCTTCTATTGGTCTGTACCCAGACCAGCCTCCTGCCCCAGGTCTTTTTTTTTTTATCTTTATTGTTGAAAGTATTACAGATGCCCCTTACAATTGTTTTTCCATTGACCCTCTCCATTGCACACCTGTCCCTCCCAGGCCTTCACCACACAATTGTTTGTGTCCACGGGCTATACATTGTTGATTTGTTGATGATCAGCATTCTGACAAGTTTGAGGAAATACCTCATTGTCATTTTAATTTGCATCTCTTAGATGATTAGTGATTTTGAGCATTTTTTTATATGTCTCTTTACCTTCTGTGAATCCACTTTGGAGTAGTGTCTATTTAATTCCTTTCCCCATTTTTAAATTGGATTCTTTGTCTTCCTTTCATTGAGCTGTATGAGTTCCTTATATATGTGGGATATTAACCACTTATCAGATGTATCATTGGCAAAAATGTTCTCCCATGCAGTGGGCTCTCCTTTCATTTTGTTGATGGTTTCTTTTGCTGTGCAGAAGCTTTTTATTTTTATGTAGTCACTGGAATGTTTAATCTGAGATGTAAGATTTAATCTGACCGAAACCAATAAATTGACCAAGACAAACAGGGTAAGAGCAAAAGATCTCGTTTATTGAAAGCTCTCGAGTGAGGTCCTGCGGTCCGGGAGCACAGGCCAGGGGAGTCACACCCTCCTGTGCCTGGCAGAGCTTCTTTATGCTGCTGTTGGACCAATCAGGTTTATCTGAGGTAGCTGGTGGTGGGTGATTTATGAGCAGAAAGTTTGTACGGCTGCACCCTGGCCATCCTGAGAAGTCTCGGGTGGTCATTTATTGTCCATCAGGAAGTTAGCACAGCAAGATGTGAGCACAACTGTGACTTGGTGCTCTGGTGGGTCCCAGGGTGGCCGCTATTGTCCAGGAGGAAGTTAGCACAACTGTGGCTCGGTCATTCTGGGTTGTTTGTCCAACTCAGCGGGTGGGATCGGGAAAGTCCCTATTTTCCCAGCCCTAGACCTTACAGTCGCATTTATTTTCTCCTTAGTTTCCTTTGACCTAGGAGATGTATCCATAAACATATTGCTATGAAAGATGTCTGAGATTTTGCTGCCTGTGGTTTCTTCTAAGATTCTTATGGTTTCACAACTTACATTGAAGTCTTTTACCTATTTTGAGTTTATTATTGTATGGTGTAAGTTGGTGATCTAGTTTTATTTTTTCACATGTACCTGTCCAATTTTCCCACCACCATTTATTGAACAGGCTATCTTGACTCCATTGTATGCTCTTGCCTCCTTTGTCAAATATCAATTGAGTGTAATGGCTTGGGTCAATTTCTTGGGTATCTGTTCTGTTCCATTGATCTACTATAACGTGATATCTGGTATTGTGATTGCTCCAACATTGTTGTTCTTCCTCAAGATTGCTGTAGCTATTCGGGGCCTTTTTTGGTTCCATATAAATTTTTGGAGTATTGGTTCTAGATCTGTGAAATATGCTGTTGGTATTTTAATATAAGGGATTGTGTTGAATATATAGATTGCTTTTGGAAGTATGAACATTTTAATGATGTTGATTCTACCAATCCATGAACAGAGTATATTCTTCCACTTGTTTTATCTTTCTCTATCTCCTTTTTCAAAGTCCTAGAGTTTATTGATTTTTTTGTTTTTTTGCACCCATAGTTAGTTTTTAGTCTCTATATCATTTATTTCCACTCTGATCTTTATTATTTTCTTCCTTCTACTTACTCTGGGCTTTTATTTTTGTTCTCTTTCTAATTCTTTGAGTTGTAGAGTTAGTAGTGTTATGGGGTAGGGGACTGAGTCATGAAAAAGTTACAGAATGTTACAATGTTATAGAGTAAAAGGTTACAGAATGTGTTGAGGGGGGGAAATGAGACATGAGAAATTGAATGTGCTCGGAGGGAGAGGGGGAATGTATGAGTAAGAAGTGCATCAGAGTCAGTGGAAGAAGGATTGTTAGATTGTCTTAGAAAAACAATGTGTTATGATATGCTCCA
>NW_005871238.1:1940576-2037103 GCF_000147115.1 Myotis lucifugus | reverse complement strand
AATTCATTTTAAAAGTTACAAGGCTTTGTAACTTTGTAGTTTTTTCAAATAAATATGCTGTAACTTTTGCAGTCTACACCACAGTTCAGCCTTTTGCTTCGGCGGGATGCTGGGACTGTGGTCAGCCGGCCAGCTTAATAAAGGCACCTAAATTTAAATTCTGAGTCGCTGGTCTATCTTGCTGAGTCAACCCATAACATTTGGAGGCCCCAGCGAGATTCCCGGCAGGGTGAGAGGTACCCCTTGTTTAGGGCAGGAGGCTCTCCCCTGGCAGGGAGGAGAGGGACCCCTATTCAAGGCAGGAGGCTCTCCCCCACTTGTCGCCCGGGCACTCAGCGAGATACCCCACACCTGTGGAGAACAACTACCAAGGAGGCCTTCAGTCCACCCAAAACTTTCAATTCGGAAACCGAGCCACCTGGACTCTCGAGAGAGGTAAGGACCGGTCATTAAACAGGAATTGGGACGCCCCACGGAAGGACCTATATGGAGGGCTGGACGCAGCGGTACTCCTGGTCCTGACCCGCGGCCACGACGGTGGCCTGGGTCCCTGGTTGGTGCGGCTGTAGGCTGCACTGGGTTTGTCTGTCTGGTATTTGTTTGTCTTGGTATTTGTTGTCAAAAAGTTGTCTGCTTCTGTGTATACCCTGCTGCAATGCTTTTTGAAAATTTTCAGGACTTCAAGGAGCAAGCTGCAGGTTCCGGGAAACCTTAGGTTGCATTTGGCTGATTTATTTTGTCTTTGTTCTTTGTTGTCTTTGTCTTTGTCAAATGGGATAAGGTCAGTCATCTTCGTCGACCCCCTATCAGTCAGGCCCACTCTGGGTGAGTGGGAAGGGGAGCTTGATCACCTCCCAGGAAGCTATAGAGCTCCCTCAGGAATTAGGAAATTGTTAGGATTGGGTGGATTGTTTAAACTCTGAGTGAATGTCTGGTGAAAGTGTGTGAGTGTGGAGGGAGGGGGCCTGCCCTCTCCTCTCCTTTATGTGGCTCCACGACTTCGGTTACGGAGTCCGAGTGGGCCCCAACCTGCGGTTCCGTGATTCATCATATGGCATAACAGTGACTCACCCCCATGTGGAGGTGACCAGGCCCGGGGTTTATACGGGTGCACCTTAGCTACGATGAATCTAAGCTCCCAAGGGACGCAGCCATGCGGGCATCTGAGTGAGGATCTGTGAAAACAGGTCTCCCCCTCCCTTGTCTGTCTCTCGCCACAGATCATCATGGGGTCGGGACAAAGTTTGTTTGTGTGGGACTGGCCAATTTACTACAGAGAAGGAGGAAAAAAGTGTAAATCATTATTGGTCTGTGTGAAGTAAGAGCTACTTTGATTTATTCTGCTTTCTGTTGATACGCTTGGCTGAACGTTTGGGCTGGCCCCTTAGCAGTCTGCAAATAGTCTCTCGGCAGCTGCGAGAATTATTTTTCTCAGAGTTTTTTGCTCACCGTTAAGGAGAATTAGCCCACTTAGTTAATAAAGATTTCTGTCTATCAGCTGCTCTTACCTAGGTTGTAATTTACTGTATTAAACTGAAGTTCTAGGGTAGATTTAAAGGTTATAATGTTAATGCTTTTGATTTACAGCGATTCTGTGAATGGGAGTGGCCCACTTTCCAGGAGGGGTGGCCGGATGCAGGGTCCTTTGATCTGACCACTGCCTACCGGGTCCATTACGTCATACACGGCTGCCCAGGGCATCCTAATCAAATTCCTTATATTCAAGTTTAGGTTGACATATTTTCCAAGAAACCCCGGTAAATGAGGGCTTGCCTCCCGAGGGAAAATTGGGACAGAGACAGACAATTCTTTTGGCCGAGCCCCAGAAGGGAAAGGCTCCCCCGGTCCTTCAGGGAGAGCAGGAAGAACCCATTAGCCGGCTGCCCCCTATGGTCCCCAGGCCACGCCACCAGCTCTTGACAGAGGGAGAGAGGGGGAGAACCTGCAGGACCTTGCGACATCTGCCAGTCCTGCAGTTCCTATGTTGCCACTACGGCAGGCCGGCCCTCTAGATCTGGGGCTAGACAGGCAGCCCTCTGGGGAAGCAAGGCAGACCGAGGCGCTATTCCCAGCTCCAGACCAGATTAGGGAGTGAATGATCAAAGAAGGGGGGCTGGATGCCTGAGCTGCCTGCAGTGGCCTTGAAAAAAAAAAAAAAGCAGCAGCAGCAGCGAGAAAGTACTTGGGCCTTTGGCTTGCAGGCTACAGCAGTTAAGCCATAAGCCAGTGATTGGTACTAGCCTTCCTACAGCCCCAGAAATAGAGTAGCAAGCCTGAGATCTATGAAAGCTGCAGATAGAGTTCGTAAAAGCTCCCTGCTTGCAAATGTACTGAAAGGGTTTAGTACCTGTTGCTGCTGGAAGAGGAGGGGCTGATATCCCCTTCCAGTACACTCCCTTGAAAGAGGCCTGGTGGCTGCTCTGCCATAAAGGGGACTGGTGGGAAGACAAGGAAAGCAGGGCCCTGTAACTAATAAGCAGAGTTAAGAAAAGAGCACTCTCCCTGGACCTGGGAGCCATCAGGACTTTGAAATTCTCCAAGAGAGGAGAAGTCTGACTCAGAGACTAGCCAAAACCTCGTTGGGTTAGGAGGACCGGAGGCTGCATATTGAACTTATAGACTGCAATTTGCTAGGCAGAGGTCCAAGCCCAGTTGTATAGGGATTAAGCTACCTATGTACAGCAAAACAACTTTCTCCTGTGCCAGAATACATTTTAAGGAAATTGGACAAACTGTATTTGTGGCTAGAAAGAACTGGCCTATGTGTAAACTGTCCTGGAAAAAGGCTATGTGGAATGAACCCAAAAAGTAAAGGGTGTCTAGCTGCCGAGAGGGCAGTTGCCCAGGTGGGCAAAGAAGAATACCCATTAAATTTTGGTCTCTATTGAGAGACAGTTGACAGTTAGCAACCTGTATACTGTCTTACAGGCCTGTGTGACCATGCCCATGTCAGGGGTGGCACAAAACCTCAACTGTAGGAAACTGGGGAAGGCCTGTCTAGAACAGAGGGGGTTAATAAAGTGGTGAATACTAGCCCTCTGTTACAGGAATTACAGACCCTGTGAGGTCCTGTGACATATAAGACCCTGTAGGGAAATAAAGCTCCTTTAGTCCATTCTGAAAGAACAAATAAAAGACAGATTGAAGGCTGTGTTTCCCTCCAGGCAACCCAACTGGAACCCCTATAGTGACAGGGGAAAGGAGGCTCTCGATCGGTATCGCCAGACTCTATTAGGGGGCATCCGAGCTGCTGCTTGGAGACCCATAAACCTCTCTAAGGTGACAGAGACAGTCCAGGGGCCTAACCCTGATGCCCTGGAAAGTCGGAGGGCTGTCAATGTTGCATTTGTTTCCAAGTCGGCCCCAAATATTAGGAAAAAAATGACAGAAGTTAGAAGGCTTTGAGGGGAAATCAATCTCTAAGTTGATTGAGGTGGCCCAGAAGGTTTTTGAAAATCTGAAGGACCCAATGGCAGGTTTAAACACCTGGATGGCCAAGGTCCTCCTGGCCCTAAACGAGGAAAAAGGCCCAAGGGGCCGGAGAGACAACAAGGGCAAAGAAAAGCCTCTCGGAAGAAAAGGAGTCCAACCCAGGCTTGGGAAAAATCAATGTGCATTTTGCAGAAAGGAAGGACATTGGAAAAGGGAGTGCCCTGAACGTGCGGGGGAACCGACTCCCTCCCATGCTGGTGGAGGAGGTGGATTGGGGTTGTCGGGGCTCAGCTGGCCCCCAGGAGCCGAGAATAACCCTGACAGTGGGGGGCCAAAAGGTGGACTTCCTTGTGGAACTCATAGCACTCACTCAGGCCCTCTGGTAGGGAAAGGGAAAAAGAGTAAACATTTCAGCTTCCTGAAAACAGCTGCCTTGAACCCTGCCACACTCCTCCCTGACAAGAAGGCAGAGGCCCCTTTGCCTGACTGCGAGGAGACACTGACTACCCTCACTTCCCTCCGTGAGGACCTTGTGGACCAGCCCTGCAGAATCCGGATGAGACCCTCTACACGGACGACGGGAGCAGCTTCCTAGAGGAAGGTACCCGGTAGCAGGGGGCACATGAGGAGGAGCCAGGGGAGATCTAAGAAGCCCTGGTAAGCGCCCAGGCACTGGCCCTGCCAGACCTACCCAGGGACTACAGGGATATATCTCCTCACACTGCCCTTACAGGAGGACACGGGAGCCACCTTAAAGAAGTCTCCTGACCTCAGGAGGAAAGGAAAAAGCTCCTGAGATACTTAACCACCTGGCAGCCATATAGGGGCCAAGGAATTGACTAAAAGACCAGTAGGGCCCCTAGAAGTTCTCGTAGCCCTGCCAGCACGAAGGCTCCCGGAGAAGCCTACTTATCTGCCAGAGGAGCAGAGGCTAGCTGAGAAACTAAGGGCCCGGGAAGGAGAGGCTGGATGGCTAATTCTGCCAGATGGGAGGCCTATAATGCCAGAAGCCCTGGGGCGGACCATCGCTTCCCAGACCCACCAGAGTACCCACCTGGGGGGAATGAAGCTATCAGAACTACTGGGAAGAGAATTTTACATCCCAGGGCTCCAGAAAATATCTCAAGAGTTGGCTAGAAGGTGCCAAGTGTGTGCCCGGGTGAATCAAGGGCCCCCTGTTGTGGCCGCGCCGGGACAGCGATTCCAAGGTCAGAACCCCGGAGAACACTGGGAAATGGACTTCACCGAGATACCAGGAGGACAAGGAGGGTATAAATACTTGCTGGTTTTCATTGATACCTTCTCTGGCTGGCCTGAGGCATACCCAACTAAGGCAGAGACAGCACAGGTAGTAGTTAGAAAACTCCTCACTGAAATTGTCCCCCGGTTTAGCCTGGCGTTTATCGCCAAAGTTACAATCCATAGTTAAGGCCCTAAGAGTTACTTGAAAATTGCATTGTGTTTGTAGACCACAGAGTTCTGGACAGGTAGAGAGGATAAATTGGATCTTAAAGGAAACATTAACTAAGTTAAAATTAGAGACTGGCGAAAACTGGGTAAGTCTCCTTCCTTTTGCTCTCCTCAGAGCTAGGTGCACCCCATACATCCAAGGGCTAACTCCTTTTTGAGATAATGTTTGGGCGACCGCTGCCATTGGTGCCCAGGTTGGGGGAGGAAGAAATTGCCCAGCTGTCTACCCAAAATTTGCTTAAGTCCTTACAGGCTTTGCAGAGCAGGGCCACGTCAGCATGACGGGTGGTGAGAGCCATACGGGAGGAGGACGTGCTGAGATCCAGTCCAACACAGCCTGCCTTCTCTCTGGGTGATCTCGTCTGGGTGAAGCGCCACGACCCTAGTAGCCTGGAACCTAGATGGGATGGACCCTACCAGGTGGTGCTGACCACTCCAACCGCCATCAAAGTCGCAGGAAAGAGGCACTGGAAATTGTAACCCCGTCCTCCTCATGCCTCTCACCTGGTGAACTGACCAATAGGAAGGAGAAAGACATGGGAACTAAGACTCTATGTCAGTGGCCGAGACCCTGGCTAATTCTTCACCATACATTGCCAAATGCCTCCTCAATTTCATATCATAGAGGAGGGCGCTGAATCAAAGATTTGATTCGGGCATAAGACCAGTAGGGAATGTTATGGGGCAGGGGACTGAGTCATGAAAAAGTTACAGAATGTTACAATGTTATAGAGTAAAGGGTTATGGAATGTGTTGAGGGGGGGAAATGAGACATGAGAAATTGAATGTGCTCGGAGGGAGAGGGGGGATGTATGAGTAAGAAGTGCGTCAGAGTCAGTGGAAGAAGGATTGTTAGATTGTCTTAGAAAAACAATGTGTTATGATATGCTCCAGCCAGGTGTGACTCTGTTTAACCTTAATGGAATGCTTTGTAGTTAATTTTTCTTAACACTGTCTTGCTATAAAGGATCATACTGCACCCTTGGTCTCTACCACATGCTGCAAACCTTCCCAGAGGGGGAAGGTGCAGGCTGTGGTCAGCTGGCCAGCTTAATAAAAGGCTTTTAAATTTAAATTCTGAGTCGGTGGTCTATCTCGTTGAGCCAACCCATAACAGTAGTTTATTAGAAGTTTTTCTTTTTTTCTGGGGTACGCCTGTAATGCTATGAACTTCCCTCTCAGGACTGGTTTTGCTGTGTCCTAGAGATTTAGAGTGGTTGTGTGACCATTTTCATCTGTTTCCAGGAAGTTCTTTTTTTCTTTCTTGACCTCATTGATAACCCATTCATTTAACGTGCTATTTAGCCTCCATGTGTTTGAAGATTTTTGAGTGTTTTTACTGTAGTTGATTACTAATTTCATTCCATTGTGATCTGAGAAGATACTTGATATGATTCCAATCTTCTTGAACTTGTAGAGACTTGATTTGTGTCCTAACATGTGGTCTATCTTTGAGAATGACCCATGTGCACTTGAGAAGAATGTATATTCTGCAGCTTTTGAGTGAAATGTTCTATAAATGTCAATTAAATCCATCTGTCAACCTTAATCCCTCAAAAGTGCTGTAGGCAGGAAAGGGGCTGTTCAGATTTCAGAAAATGTGATGGGTGTATTTCCCTGTCCCAGAGCTACTCCTCTGCGATTGGCCCAAAATATCTGGATGCAATCCAGTGGGATCAGCTGGAAACCGGGAGTTTCTATCAGCTCTCCGTGCAGGGAAAGTACCGGACTAGACTGGTGCCCAGGATAGTGGGGTGGATGGCCCCTTCCCCAATCCAGTCACTGATGCTCCCTGAGACTATTGAAACCCTCAAACCCATAGGCTTGACCTCAGCTTCTGTTTTCTCTAAAAACGGACATTTAGGCTGTGGTAGGCATGGCTCCTGAGGGTAGAGTGGCTGTTACCATCTAAGGCGGGGTTTTGTTTCTCTGACCTGCCCTGAGGCTACTGGGAGGGGTTAGTTCCTCTTAAGACAAAAGGCCATTTGGTTTGGGTGTATGTGACCAAGGACTGGACTCTGCGTCTCCCTGGAATGCTTCCCACCCCGGCCTCTCCTTAGGCACCTGAAGTCCGCACTCCCTTCCTGCACCAAAGCCTCAGGTGAGCAGCTGCCAATGAAAACTTCTGTGCTCTGGGTTTAGAAAAAAGAAAAAAAACAACTAAACGGTAGCCTTCTCTCTGACGGGCTCCAGGCCCCACTGTGGCCAGCAGCCCTGTTGCCTTTCACGGTGGGATGTTCCCTGGGAACTCCGGGCTCTGGGCTCTGGTACTCCAGGCTATGGAGCCCATCTGGGTCCCGGCCTCTATCTTGGAGGGAACAGCCTCCTGTAGCCAGGAGCTCCCTCCTCGCTCTCGGCCTGCCCACCTGCTGCTCCTGGACAGTCGGTCATTTCCTCTCCTGACCTCACCCTTCCTGTCCGTCTCCAGGTGTTTTCTGTCCTTTCTTGATATAAGTCTCCTCCTTCACTGGACCTCAATTGGTAACTATGGGTGCATGTTCCCCACTTTAGTTTTATTTCCAGTCTGGCCCTGGGAGGAGGTGGAAGAAAAGTCTGCCTATTCGGCCACTATTTTCTCCTTCTCCCTGCCCCAGCTTTTGAGCTACTTGGCTCTCCGCTCATCTACAAAGGGCACATTTCTCTCTGGAATTCAGTTCATCGTGGGTTTTTTGCATATACCACTCATTGCATATTCCACAGATAAGCATGATTTTAATTTCAGTTTTCTTATTGTTATCATGGAATAGCAGAACTTTCATATCCTTCCACATCAGATCAAAATAAGTCTCAAAACCTAGAGTCTTCTTGATTGACATGCAGTATAAGGCTGAAAGATAGAGATAAGACACTGGTCTAGGAATATGATGAAAACTAAAGGTCTTATCCAGGATAGGATATATCAAAAGTTGAACATCAAACAAATAATAGTTGGCTAACAAGAGTTCGTTCATAATAGGTGACCAAATTACTTCAGTGAAGCCCAATTTGACCACTGTCCGACCTGATATGTTAGACTATGGACATTGGCCATTTTTCTGTCAAATCTACAACTTGATGTGTGCAGTGTATTGGACTTACTAGTTTCTCTAATCATCATTTTGAAGTTTCTGCTCTCCAACACATAATCATTCACTTGATACTATTTTTGTATATAATCTTGATCTTCATTTTAATACTGAAAACAAAACTCAACTTGTAAAGAAAAAGAGCTTGTTTTTTTTCCAGGCATAATTCACTTTTAAGATATTTTTACTTGGGTGCTTTCCTTTTGTAAACTGTAGAATTGATGCAGGCCCTTAAATTTTTGGAAGTTAAAAGCAACCAAACCAAAATATGTAAGTATAAATTTTTGGATTGTATTTCTCTTAAAAAAAGGGAGAGAGAGACATTGGTCTAGGCTCAACAGGACTAAGATACTGCTAGGGTTGCTGAAGGAGGAATGCATGAGGCCAAAAGGGGTAAAGAATTATAAATGTACTAGAGGCCCAATGCACGAAATTCGTGCAAGGGGCTCGGCCCTCACAGCCCCAGCTTCATCCAGAAGGTCGTCTGGAAGGACATCCGGAAGGTCTTTTGGCTGTCCGGTCTAATTAGCATATTATGCTTTTATTATTATAGATTACATCTGCTAGCAGAAGGTCTGAGACCAAAACGGCATAAGCAGGGCAGAGTAGGGGGAACGAGATATTTGTCACTTTTAAGGGTCAGTCAGAGTAATGGGTCAGACCAGGTGTAGGTGGGGTTGAGGTGTAGGTGATCCACTGGAAACTGGGTGAGGCGGTTTACTGGAAGCCAAAGGCCATTGTTCATGAAACCTACAAGGAGAATAACAGATAATCGCCGGGAGGGGCAAGAGCCCCCTGCAAGGCATAATGTGCCTAACAGATACTATCTAAGAATGTGCCTAACAGTTACCATCTAAGATTTCTTAAGGCATAGACGTGAGACCAAGCACGAGTTTCAGATAACAGGGGAAGAAAGAACATTGCTACAGAGAAAGAGGAAGGAAGAAAGAAATACAACGTTAAGTTTTCAGCAGCTCTTGGCAATTTTACATTCTTTCTTCTTTTTTCCTTCTCTATAAAACATGATGAATGTGTGTGTTTTCCATGTGTAGTAATCACATATTTTAGGAAGACATGCTAAAAATGTGAAAGTAATAGGGTTTAATCTTATGAAATGAAATAATTAATTTGGGAAATTCCATTTTTATCTTCAGTCTTTCTTTGGTCCCAAAAAGCTGCCTGGTTCACTATCCCTACATAAAGGCACTCACTTGTACTATACTGAACAATTATATATTTAGAGAATGATGAGCAGGATTATACAGTAAATGACCTCAGAGGCTCAAGTTGCCTAGAAATGAAGGGCTCCTCTCAGTGGCAAAGGCTATACATAATCTTATTTCCCCCAGTTCTCAGGAGCTGGATCCTCAGACTCCCCCCAAACAGCTGGGTTCCAGTTAACATTGCTTAGCTTTGGGGCTCAAGTATTTATACTATTATTTTAACTAGACAACCAAGGGGTCTGGGCTGCCTGCCAATACTTGAGGCAATTAAGCGGAGACAGGGTTGAATCATATATGAGTGTTTATTCCAATCATGCAAACAGTACAGGAGAGCAGCAGATCATCCACAAATATCTGCTCTGCAACTAACCACTGCTTATATTGGGTAGGACAAAAATGACATGGGGAAGTAGGCAGTGCAGGCTGAAGTGGGACTCCATTCTTTGGGCAACAAGGTTAACTTTTTCCATGATAATAGGCAGTTCTTGAATGAGACTGGACCGAATTCCAATATTGACTCCCAGGTCCAAGGTTGATTCCCAGGTCCCAGCAGTGTACAACTCCCAGACAGGTTAGAATGTCCTCTCTTTCATCAGAACAAGGCAATCACAGTTAACAGAGCATGATTAATATTTCTTATAACCATAGCTAGTCTCCAATATTCTGTTTTTGCCCCTAACATTATTACCCCTGACACCCTACATACATACAAGACCCCTGTTATCTTCTAACAGGGAGTGATAAGCCTCGACGAAAGAATAGCCCTGTGTTTCATTTATCTCACTCATAATATAATTATATTAATTATATGATATATATAACATAATTATATATCATATAAAATATATAATAACATAATAGAATATCATTATTACATAAAACTAAAGGCCCGGTGCACGAAATTTGTGCATGGGGGGGTGGGGGCGTTGTCCCTCAGCCTGGCCTGCACCCTCTCCAATCTGGGACCCCTTGGGGGATGTCCAACTGCCAGGATCAGGACTAAACCGGCAGTTGAACATCCCTCTCACAATCTGGGACTGCTGACTCCTAACTGCTTCTGCCTGCCAGCCTGATTGAGCCCTAACCGCTCCCCTGCCGGCCTGATCAACGTCTAACTGCTCCCCTGCCGGCCAATCACCCACAACTGCCCTCCCCTGCTCGCATTAATTTGGAAGAAAGAAATACAACGTTAAGTTTTCAGCAGCTCTTGGCAATTTTACATTCTTTCTTCTTTCTGCCCCCAACTGCCCTCCCCTGCCAGCCCGATCACCCCAACTGTCCTCCCCTGCCGGCCTGATTACCCCCAACTGCCCTCCCCTGCCAGCCTGGTTGCCCCCAATTGCCCTCCCTGCCAGCTTGGTCTCCCCTAACTGCCCTCCCCTGCAGGTCATCTTGTGGTGGCCATCTTGTGATGACGTCGTGCATGACGCCACCTAGGCTTTTATTATATAGGATAATTTGGGAAATTATTAAATTTGTATAAAATATGTTTTATTAGTTACATATAATTGTATTATATATTAACATATAACTGTAATTATATAGTATTAGTTGCTACCATTTATTAAGCTCCTATCATGTGAACACATTCTTCCTATTCTCTATCCCCCATCACCTTTTGCCTAATAATGCTAACTTACTTTTCAGATCCATCTCAGCTTGGTTGTCAGTTCCTACAGAAAGCCTTCCCCACATTCTCCTAGCCCGGGCCCTCCCCATTCTCCATAATTTCCTCTGTTAAAACACTGTTTAATTGTTGATCTCCCCAACAAGGGGAGAGATCAATTGCTTTGTTGGTCTTTATACTGCCAGCACCCAGAATAGTGCCTGACACATAGTAGGCATTCAATAAATATTTGTTAAAAAAACAATGAATTAATGCTAGGCACTTTATGTGATAATATAGGAAAAAACAGCAAAGACCATTGTTACTGAAATCGTTATCACTTCCTTTCAGCTATAAATAGCAAGAAAATTCGAGTGAAACGCTGTCTGCTAGAAGAGTGCCTTTCTTTTCACAATCAATGATCCTCTGAAGATGGCGCAGCACTATTTATGGATCTTGCTCCTTTGCCTACAAACCTGTAAGTTCTGACCCTTGTTGATCCCTTCCTAGTTTTCTATTACTTTTATTTAGAGATTGCCCTGAAGGAAGACATGGAAATGCCCTTCTAATAGGTTTCAACACAGATACCCTTGGTCTATAAGGAAAACAACCAGTAAGAGTCAAACCTGTTTTTCAGCTTTAGAGTTTGAATTTTTGTTTGTGGTGGGTCTCCAAAGAGCTGAGACAAACCCTTCTGCTCAGGAGACTCAGACCTGGCCAGAAAGCCCAGAAAAAGAAGAAATAATCCAAAATCTTGAATAACTTAAAAGCTATTTCTTTTGGGGCATTATAATGTGTCATATGGCTTTTGAAAGAAATATACTTTTCTCCATTATTTCATTGCCCTATCAGATTGGAGTTCATGACCATAATTGTCACTGTAAAAACTTGATCTCTGGACGCTTGCTTCATTTTCAAAGCACATTCAGAGCTATTACTCAGCTTCTATCTTCCAAAAACTCCCTAAAATAAATGAGAAGTGGCTATTATTCCTATTTTATAAATACATTACTTTCAAAAAAATGAAGAACTGGAACTAGAACATTACTTTCAAAAAATGAAGAACTGGCTTTAAAAACTCTGTTTTCCTTACTTATGCTCAACAGTAAATTATAAAGGACATAGGCATCCTGTTTGTTGTCGGTACGAAGAAAACTATGTAACATTAACCTAGCTCTGGGTGTGTCTTTTCATTGCATGTATTATTTAATTAAGTCCAAATAATTGCCTCGCTTATATAAAAATTGACTCTGTTTGCCATTTTAAATCTATTTCTATTGTCTCTTACCAGTTCTAAAAATGCACTATCAAATTCCTGACACGAATGAGTGGGTTAGTGTTTTCTGAAAAGGTAGAATAAATGCACCATGGTCTCTCTGGTTCCCTTGACCATTTAAAACTGGGGCTCCTTCCATTTGAGCTTCACGGAGATTGCACCCTAAATTTCTCCTGCTGCTGTTCCCGGCAAAGGTGGTCCCTTGTGCTTACCATTGGACTGTGAATCAACTGCTTTCCTGGAACTCAGGTTAGAGAAGCAGTGGAAAAGGAAGTTAGAAATCCCCATTTTTCTCTTGAAATCACCGAAATAAGTCTGAGTGTGTGAACTCATGACTTTTCCATGTAGGAAAATTTTTCCCTCGGAGCCAAAACTCACAGGCTTATGTCCTGATCTCAACTTTCTCATCATGACTTGGGAATCCTGTGACTCTGACCGTCTCTCCAAGTATCCTACCAGCCACCCACCCTCTGTGGTGGAAGACAGGAGAGTCCGTGTCCATTTCTCTCTACATGTTTTTTTTCCCCCATGGAATTTTAATTCTTCCTTTTCTCTACACCTTTCTTGTTTCAGTTTCTTAAACTCCTCCCCTTGCTCCCTTCTCCTATCTCTCATCAATAATAGTAATTACTGACTATTTATGGAGCAACCACTATGTGTCTGGCATTATGCTAAGTAGCCTACATTTATCGTTTTATTTAATCCTCACAATACCCTATGAGATGAGTACTATTAATATCTCAAGTTCACAGGTGAAAGCATTGGCACAGAATTCTGGAGGTCATTTAGCCAAAAAGTGGAGAAAGTAGGATTTGACTTCCAGTGTCTTTAGACTTAACCACTGAGCAATGCTGCCTTCATCCACTTTGATGCTGAAGTGGAATAAAATACTTGCCCTCCTATTCATTGTTATCACATTTCGGGATTTGTTGGTGAAGAGCAGTGACTTATTCCCAGCAAGACAGGATTATTTAGGGAGAGACTGGGCCTGTTTCCACACCCACCTGTAGAGGAGGTTGGGATTGGTGGGCACGCCTTTGCCAATAGCCAGAGTTCAAGGAGGCCAGCAGAGCAGAATATCCAAGGAAATGACCATATTGAGACACGCTCCAAGCACCATTCACATCAATAGGATTTGAGTTGAGTTGAATTTGCTTCTTAAAAACAAACAAGGGTTCAATATCAACAAGGTCTTGTTGTCCTGTAAAGCATAGTCATGGGGCACCCAGCAGAGGTGAGTGGGCCCATCTGGATATCTGTCCATGGATAACTAGGTCCCAAGCATCATCCTGGGGGTTAAAGACGGGTTTTTTGTGCCTGGAGAAGAGTCCTGGCAAGAGCCATATGCCACTAGTCCCAAGTCCTTCAAAATAACGAGAAAGCCTCTATTCTAGAAAGAGATCTGAGCAGACCACTATCTCAGACACTCAGAAAGGGCTCAAAGGCCCACTTATAGAAATGGAAAAATATATATATTCTGCGTGGGGAAAATGAAGTATCAGCTAAAAATGCAGTTTCCAAAGAGAGGCTGGGAAGCTGCATCCTTGTGCTAACACAGGACTGCAGTGGGAGGGAGTGGAGGCCACTGCATCAGCCTGTTGGGCTGAAACAGCCGGGTGATCAGTATGGTGGTGGACAAAGCAGCCAGAGCACCTTCACACAGAAGCACAAAAGTCAGTCCTCAGCCATTCATGGGTTGAGCATTGACGCATGAACCAGGAGGCCATGGTTCAATTCCCAATCAGGGCACATGCCCGGGTTGCAGGCTCGATCCCCAGTGTGGGGCATGCAGGAGGCAGCCGATCAATGATTCTCTCTCATCATTGATGTTCCTATCTCTCTCTCTTCCTCTCCCTTCCTCTTTGAAATCAATCGATAGATATATATATATATTAAGGTCAGTCCCAGTCCACTCAGGCTACTCAAATATTTCCTCAGTCAAATCTTTCTTTCTTTTTTGTTTATGGGGTTTTTTTTGGTTAATCCTCACTTAACAGTTTCCTGGGAATATTATTTTAATCTCTGTAACAATGCTTTTTTTATTTTCTATAACAAACATACAGAGTGCCAGGGACTTTTGTAACAGGTTTATAAATATTAACTCATTCAACCTTCATAATACTTCTGTGAGGTAAGTCCTGTTAGCTCCATTTTAAAGTTGGTAAAAGTGAGACACAGAGCCTGGTCGATGTGACTCAGTGGTTGAGCGTGGATCTATGAACCCAGAGCTTGCCAAGTGGCAGGGCATATATTTTTTACTTCATTTACCAACTAGAATCCTGAGGCTTAGCATGAAAGTGACTTACCCGTGTCACTTAGCTCGTCTGCAACAGAACCTTAACTAGAACATGTTCCTGGATCCCTAGTTCAGGGCACTTTTACTAGCCACTCTGAGCAGCCCCCGCCTGTGGATCTATGCCAAAACAATTGTTTGCTAATGTCACGAGGATATTAAAGGGGGAAAAAGTTACAGTTAGCCAATTGCCAATTGCTCCTTCTTGTGTATCAGTTTATACCCTGAGGCTTCCACACCAAGACACGGGGACCAGTGAAGAGTTCTCTCTTGGCCTCACCCTTTCTCTTGCTCTGGGTTTCTCTACCTTGCTTTATGTTGCTGGAAAAGGGTAATTGGGTCAGCAGCCTAAAAGTATCCATTCTCTCAACAAAAATGTGAGAGTCACCCACTAGGTGGTAGGGAAATAGTGGTGACCAGAACAGACAAGGACTCTGCATTCATGGTGATTACATCCTCATGGAGCTGGGGCGCTGTGTAGTGATGGCTGCTCTAAAGAAAACTAAAGTTGCCAGAACCGGTTTGGCTCAGTGGATAGAGTGTCGGTCTGAGGACTGAAAGGTCCCAGGTTCGATTCCGGTCAAGGGCATGTACCTGGGTTGTGGGCACATCCCCAGTAGGGGGTATGCAGGAGGCAGCTGATCGATGTTTCTCTCTCATTGATGTTTCTAACTCTCTATCCCTCTCCCTTCCTCTCTGTAAAAAATCAATAAAATATATTTAAAAAAAAAAAAAAAAGCCTGTGAGGAATACCACAAGCTTTCTTAAAAAAAAGAAAACTAAAGTAGGCGAGGCAATGGAGAGTGATGGAGGGAACTGCTGCTTTAAGCCTGGTGATCAGGAAAGCTCTCTGATGAGGTGACCTTGGAGCAGAGTTTCATAGTGACAGAGTGCCGCCCTGTGTTGTAGAAGAGGAAGTCAGGTCCTAACTGGTTTGGCTCACTGGATAGAGTGTCGGCCTGTGGACTGAAGGGTTCCAGGTTCGATTCCGGTCAAGGGCATGTACCTTGGTTGCGGGCACATCCCCAGTAGCGGGTGTGCAGGAGACAGCTGATCGATGTTTCTCTCTCATCAATGGGATGTTTCTAACTCTCTATCCCTCTCCCTTCCTAGCTGTAAAAAATCAATAAAATATATTAAAAAAAAAAAAAGAAGAAGAGGAAGTCAGCGAACATGCAGGCCTGTTTGAAGGAGGAAGCAGTGTGGTTAGAGTGAGGGAGGAAAAGAAGGGTAGGAGAAGAGGAAGAAGGAGGGGCCAGAGCAAGTAGAGCTTAGGAGATAAAGGCAGAGTGTAACTGACTAGGGAGCCTCCTACACCCCCAATTGTACATCACCCTTGTTTTTATTAGACTCTAAGGAGAACTATGAAGTTTTAGGTCTGTCTCCTCTGCATTGTCATAAATATTTTATGTTTCGCACTCTCTTTGGATTCCATCCCCCACTTCTCTTGCTTGGCTCTGAAGAATTTCCCTCTAGCCAATTAAAGTCCTCCTACCCCATCAATATTTCCAACCAGAATAAGTTTCTGATTTTTAAAAAATATACATATCTTTCTTTTTCTCATAATCTCTATTGCCTTCTTCCAGTCAGTGGTTTTTGGCATCTACTTTATCATGAACTGCACATGTGTAGAGTCCACCTATACACATGGATTCATTCAGGAAAACAGGAGTTACCACCTAAAACACAGAAAGGTATATTAGGGCGGGAAAGACGTCCACCTTTCCTCCCAGGAGGGGAAGGCCACCTCCATAAACAGCCTGTTTATAGTGCTCTCTGTCCCAGCTGGTGTCACCCTTCCCCTCGGGTTCCCTCTCACCATAACTACCTAAGGGGCACAATGAATGTATTTTCCCATTTAAGCCCACACTCCAGGGTTCCAGCCTTTTCCTGCCTTTGCTTCTCCTTGGGAAGTCCTGCCTGTCTCCTACCCTTCCCTTCTGCGGTCTGGCATATGACAGTGAGGAAGCCATCCTCACTGGGAGATGTTATAAACATGGCTCACCTCTCCCCTGGGCTCCCAAGGCTGCTCAGCAATCTTCATCCCCTTAATAAATCTTGGGTAACTCGCAGTGTGTTCCCTATAGTGGCATTTTCTCAACCTTTTGACATTCATCAAAACAATAATACAACCACGATTAATATGTACCAGGCATTGTGCTAAGTGCTTTATCTTCATAATTGTATCTAACAGTTATCCACATTGTAGAGGTAAGAAACCTGAGGATCAGACAATTTCAAAAAAATTTTCTCATGGTGACACAGCTAGGTTCAAACCTACCAAGATTCAAAACCTGTGCCCCTAAACTTTTTACTTTCTAGCTGGTCCTATCCTTGCCTCTTCACTCTTTTTTTTTTTAATATATTTTTATTGATTTTTTTCACAGAGAGGAAGGGAGAGGGATAGAAAGTTAGAAACATCGATGAGAGAGAAACATCGATCAGCTGCCTCTTGCACACCCCCTACTGGGGATGTTCCCGCAACCAAGGTACATGCCCTTGACCGGAATCAAACCTGGGACCCTTCAGTCCGAAGGCCGACGCCCTATCCACTGAGCCAAACCAGTTAGGGCTGCCTCTTTGCTCTCACCAGATAGTCTCACCTCCTACATTACTAAAGAGGTGAAGTTCAACAAGCATGACGCTCTTCACTTTTACCCACTCTACTCCAGAATGTCTACTCACAACAATCTCTGAGGCAGCCATTATTCTATCCCCTCTGTAGCCTCAGTAAGATAAGGGCCTCAGTAAATGTCAGTCACAGACCTGTATTCCCTTCACCTCACCAAGAGGCCTTTCTTCTATTCCCCCCCCCCCAACAGCACCTCAAAATAACCTGGTCCTTTCACTCATCCTTGGCTTTTCCCTTCCACTTAAATGAAGGCATGAGCTTCTTCTGATTGAAAACCATATTCCTTTCATCTTTAGTGTCTCAACAAGTGTTAGTGGCCTTTGTATCCTGCATTGTGCTTGGTCGGGGGGTTTGAAGGCAAGGTCCCTGGACTCAAGTCATTCACAGTGTCTAGAAACAGACACATGGATTCACGACTGCCACACAATTTGGCAATTACTATGAGAGAAAAACCCAGAGCTGCAGAAAGCCAATGAGTTGGAAGGCCTAACCCAGAGCAAGGCCAACCAGGAAAATCTCTAAATGCTCTACCTCCCTACCAACCTTTCACCACCAATCTCTTCTATTTTCAAACAAAATGAAATAAATTAATTTCACTTGACTCTCTCACTACTATTCTATTTTATCACTTTTTATTCTGTTCTGATATCTGGCTGTAACCAAAGAAAGAACCTAAAATATCAAAAGTGGTGGGCCGAGTAATCTTATAATAGCCCTTCATAGGCAACTGTTTCTCACCCAGCCTTGGAGTAAGAGTTGGAAAGCATCAGTTTCAGGGTTTAGAGAGACTGTGTTTTGTGTGTGATTGAGGGACAATCCATAAACTTTAGAAATGTTAGACTGCCTTGCAGAGTGAAGGACTGGCAGGCAGATCCAGGAATTCTTTTCAGGAAACAGTTGTAATAAACATCCTCTTAAAAACAGCAGGGTTGGCAGTTCCATTGGTAGAACAGTTCCCAAGGTCATCGGGGGTCCACACTTTTTCAATCTTCCTGCTTCACCATTCTTAGTACTTGGCTTCATCTTCCTGATCCCAAATGTCCATCTGAGATCCCGCCTGCAAGAAGCAAGAAAGAGATAAATACAGCAAAGTGCCTTCTTCTTAAAGACACAGAAGTCATATGCAACACTTTCACTTTCATCCTGTTGACCTGAACTTAGTCATATGACCAAACTTAGCTAGCAGAAAACTGGGCAATAAGTCACTCTATTTCCTTCTACAAATGAAGGATTCTGTTACTACAAATGAAGCTCTAAGGAGAACAAATATAGGAAAACAACTAGAAGATTCTACCACAGCCCCCCACAAATAATATTTAAACCCATTCTCCTGATTTTCCATTCTTCCAACTTCTTACTTAGATGGTCCAACATCATCTCAAATTCAATATTTCTAAACCTGAACTTGTCTTCTGCTTTAACTTCCTTCCAAAATAAAATGAATTGGTTTTCCACTGACATAAAGTAGACACGAAAAATATATTGTTGCCCTGGCCAGTGTGGCTCAGTTGGTTGCAATGTCATCACATGCACTAGAAGGTCTCTGGTTCAATTCCCAGTCAGGGCACATGCCTAGGATGTGGGTTGGATGCCCAGTTGGGGCTCCATGCAGGAGGCAACTGATAGATGTATGTCTCCCACATTGAATTGATGTTTCTCTTTCTCTCTCCCTCCCCCCTCTCTAAGATCAATTTTATATATATATATATATATATATATATATATATATATATATATATATATATATATATAATTGATTGACAAAAGAAGGTTTATATAATACAAATAAATAGTACAATAATTAATAAATAAATATTAATACAAGAAAAAACTCTGTTTTGCATACTCATAAATGTAAACCTACTTTTGCCCACCTGTGTGTGTGCGTGCGCTCATTTGAACAACTGAGCTAGACGTCCTTATTCTTTGCCTTTCTTTGTACTATCTCTCAAATTTAACCCTTCCTTTCTATTCCCCCATCATCCTCTGGTTAATGCCCAGAAGGCTATAATAGGCTCCGAAATAGTCTCTCAAGTCCAGCTTCTCTTTCTTCTTACTTTTTCTATACATCATTACTATATTACTATGACCCTAAAACATTATTTTAATCTTCATCCTCAAAAACTTTCATAGCTCCCCTCTGTGGTGCAGACATTAAACTCAAGGCTGTCCCAAATCTAAGCCATATCTCTTTATATCTCCTGCCTTACCTCTCTCCACTGTTATTCCAATCTATACTTACTTAATCTACATTACACATTCTCCTGCTTCTAAACTTTGATTAAGGATCCCTTTGAGGGGTCCCACCCAAAGCACCCCTCCTGGGAATCAGTCACAGAAGGAAACAGTGATTCTGTTGCAACAGCTCTTGGATTACAGATGACCAACTCCAATGGCAACAGGAGGCGAGTCTTGGGAGTCCAAGCAGCGGCAGGGCTCTGTCTGAAACAGCTATGGAGAGTCTTTAAAAACAAAACAAAACAAAACAAAACAAAACAAAACAAAAAACACTGAAGTTTGTTGTTGTTTTTTATTGTTTAAAATATTACATGTCTCCTTTTTTCCCCTGATTAACACCCCCCCACTCCCACCCCCGAGGTAAGGCCCTACCGCCCCAGTGTCTGTGTCCATTGGTCATGCTAATATGCATGCATACAAGTCCTATGGTTGATCTCTAAGCCCATCCCCCCACCCCCCGCCTTCTCCCTGAGGTTGGATGGTCTGCTCAGTGCCATCTTGTCTCTGGATCTATATTTGCTCCTCTGTTTATGTTGATCATTATATCCCACACATGAGTGCGATCATGTGATATTTATCTTTCTCCAACTGGCATATTTCACTTAGCATATGCTCTCCAGTTCCATCCATGCTGTTGCAAATGGTAAAAGTTCCTTCTTTTTTATAGCAGCGTAGTATTCCATTGTGTAGATGTACCACAGTTTTCTAATCCACTCATCTGTGATGGGCACTTAGGCTGTTCCCATATTTTAGCTATGGTAAATTGTGCTGATATGAAGATAGGGGTGCATATATTCTTTCTAATTTGTGTTTCTGATATAGTCCTAGCAGTGGGATTACTGCGGTAAATGGGAGTTCCATTTTTAAATTTTTGAGGAAACTCCATACTGTTCTCCACAGTGGCTGCACCAGTCTGCATTCCCACCAGCAGTGAATGAGGGTTCCTTTTTCTCCACATCCTCGCCAGCACTTGTTTGTTGATTTGTTGTTGATAGTCATTCTGACAGGTGTGAGATGGTACCTCATTGTTTTGATTTGCATCTCTCGGATGTTTAGTGACTTTGAGCATGTTTTCATATGTCTCTCGGCCTTCTGTATGTCCTCTTTCGAAAAGTGTCCACTTAGGTCCTTTGCCCATTTTTTGATTGGGTTGTTTATCTTCCTTTTGTTAAGTTGTACGAGTTCCCTGTAAATTTTGGAGATTAAACCCTTATCTGAAATAGCATTGGCAAATATGTTCTCCCATGCAGTGGGCTTTCTTATTGTTTTATTGATGGTTTCTTTTGCTGTGCAGAAGCTTTTTATTTTGATGTAGTCCCATTTGTTTATTTTCTCCTTAGTTTCCATTGTCCTAGGAGCTATATTGATAAAGATATTACTATGACATATGTCTGATATTTTGCTGCCTATGGAGGCTTCTAAGATTTTTATGGCTTCCCAGCTTACATTTAAGTCCTTTAACCATTTGAGTTTGTTTTTGTGTATGGTGTAAGCTGGTGATCTAGTTTAATTTTTTTGCAGGTATCTGACTAATTTTCCCAGCACCATTTATTGAAGAGACTGTCTTGACTCCATTGTATGCTCTTGCTTCCTTTGTCAAATATTAATTGAGCATAATGGCTTGGGTCTATTTCTGGGTTCTCTGTTCTGTTCCATTGGTCCATATGTCTGTACTTGTGCCAATACCAGGCAGTTTTGAGAACTGTGGCTTTGTAACATAGCTTGATATCTGGTATTGTGATCCCTCCAACTTTGTTCTTCTTTCTCAGGATTGCTGTGGCTATTTGGGGTCTTTTTTTTTTATTCCAGATCAATTTTTGGAGAGTTTGTTCTAGGTCTGTGAAATATGCCATTGGTATTTTAATGGGGATTGCATTAAATCTATAAATTGCTTTTGGTAGTTTAGACATTTTAATGATGTTGATTCTACCAATCCATGAACACGGTATGTTCTCCCATTTGTTTATGTCTTCCTCTATCTCTTTTTTCAATGTTCTGTAGTTTTCTGAGTACAGGTCTTTTACCTTCTTAGTTAAGTTTATTTCTAAGTATTTTAATTTTTTTTTTTTGGTGCAATGGTAAATGGGATTGTTTTAACACTGAAGTTTTTAAGAGAAAAATAAAGTTCACCAAGTAAAGTGGTACCTAAAAAAACCCCAGGGCTCTACTTGAATTAACCCTTAATAATGACTCTTTATACCTTCTTCTGTATGGGCCTGGTGTCACCATGGCCATCATAGGGATAGACTAGGGAAGCCTTCAAGGGCATGTACCAGTTATTAAGATGATAATAAAGAAGATGATGGTCTGGCTAGCTTGGCTTAGTGGTTGAGTATCAGCTTATGAACCAGGAGGTCACGGTTTAATTCCTCGTCAGGGCACATGCCCGGGTTGGGGCCTCAATCCCCAGTGTGAGGCATGCAGAAGGCCGCCAATCGATGATTCTCTCATCATTGATGTTTCTATAGGGTGTCCCAAAATTCACGCAAGAAGTAATTTTGATAGAGAACACAGGTTTATAATTAAAAATTGTAAATTTTTTATTGATTCATAAAGTATATAGCACATTGGGTAAATGGCCTCCACGGCTTTGCTGGCACATATGCAAAGCCGTAGTCTTCATTGGTCTTCATTGTCCCTGCTCCTGGGCCATAATTGGTACTTGGTAATGCTTATCAAATTGAAGGGATTGAAATCAAAGGGCAACAGATATTAGAAACCAAGTAAAATTAGGCTTTTATTTTTTGTTGTTGTTGTTGTTAATGCTCACGTAAAATTCAAATCTTGCGTCAAATCTTGCGTGAATTTTGCGACATCCTATATCTCTTCCTCCCAATCCGTTCCTCTCTGAAATCAATTTTTTAAATTAATTAATTAATAAAAAAGAGATGAGGAAGATGATTCTCCTCCTCATTGTCATTATTAACCTCAGAAATAACTAACATGTATTTGCCTTGATGGTTAGTGAAGCATTTTCACTCATATTGTATGATTTGCTGATCACTAATTAGGTAGGGCAATTTTATAGCTATTATTTCCATTCTATGGATGAAGAAACTGAGACTCAGAAAGGTTTTGTGATTTTATAAGGTTACCCAGCTCATACATGTAAGTACTAGCACCTACATCTTCAGCCTCCCTATCTTTCCACCACATGCTAAGGCTTTGCAGCTGCCTCTCTTACATCACGGTTGGAACATTTGAAGGTGGGAGAATCTTTACCTTATGCCTGTACAAACCCTATGCCATTTCTCAGCAAGCCCAGAATTCTCACCACAGCAGCAGCACAAATAGCAGCAGGACTTCCCCCAGCTCCTTCTATCAGCCACCCAGCCTGCACCACTTCCTGATGACTTGCCATGGAAGATAAGATACACAAACTACAAAAGCAGCACCCCACATCCACCACGCTGTGGCTGCCCAACTGCTCTAACACTAAGAACTCTACCTTAGCAAACTGCCTACACACTTCCTGGAGTCTGATGAAAGAGCCCACCAAAATGATGAGGCAATGGCACACACACTTTATCCATCTTCTCACACCTGACCCGAATCCAACGAGCAGAATGGCAATTAGGTACTAAGGGCCTTATGTAAAAAAAAAAAAAAGCCTTAAGATCTGGCACCAGGACCAGTTGTATAATTTGTAGAACCTAATTTGTAGAACCCAGTACAGCATGAAATATGGGGCTTCTTGTTTAAATACTATGAAGAATTTCAAGGTGTTGCAGCATCACTAAACTAAATGCAGGGTCTCTCTGAGCTCAAGGCTCTGTGTGACTGTGCAAGTCACATAAACTATATCTGGGACATCCAGAGACTCAGGCTGGGACCCTCCACATGTCCCTCTACCTGATGTCATTAGCCCAATGGGACAGTTTACCTGGAGAGAATTCATGAATTTTGGTAAACTATGACTCCTGCCACTGAAAGCAACCTTAGTTTCTGCTTGGTCCCCCAATGGTGTGTTCCTTGTGCTCTTACCACACATCACATTGAATGCAGTACTTGTATACACATCTGTCTTTACCAGGACTGCAGCCATGTCCTATTCACCCCTGAGTCCCTAACACAGCATCTGGCACATAGATAGCACTTAATGTTTGTAAGTGAGGGTCCTTAGTCTCTCGCACCCCCAGGGCCCTGTTACATATCCTCCCCTAACTAAGTCGTCAGGCCTTGCCTGCGGTGGTCTTCCTCAGAGGAAATGTTGGTTGGTCTGAAAGAAAAGAGGTTTATATTTGCAGCCCCTGGGTTCATTCAGGAACTGCTTACTGGCTGAAGACAAAGGCGGCCTTAGTGAGACAGGTTAAAAATCCCTTTGCTTTTTAAAAATTTTTAAATTGATTTCAGAGAGGACGGGAGAAGGAGAGAGATAGGAACATCAATAATGAGAGAGAATCATTGATCGGCTGCCTCCTGCAGGCCCTCTACTGGGGATCGAGCTTGCAACCGGGCATGTGCCCTGACCAGGAATCAAACCGTGACCTCCTGGTTCATAGGTAGATGCTCAACCACTGAGCCACATTGGCCGGGCCCTTTGCTTTTATGACACTTCAAAATGACCTGTATTCTCAATGACCCTTCTTCTTGCTCTCTTTGTGCCAAGCCTTGAATAAATTTTAGGGTCAGCCTGAACCCACTTATGTGGAAAACTTATGTCCTGCTCTTTGGGGCTCACATGCAGCCAATATTCATCAGAGGAGCACTGTTATTGTTTATGGCTGATACTCTTACTTGATGGGTCAGTGCCTGTGTCTCTTGGTTTTTTAAACATTTGTAATATAATCCGTGGTGGCTCAAAACACTATTTCTTACTAAATAGAGCTCAGTGAGAATAAGAAAGTAATGAGAGAAGAGGAAAAAGATGAGAAAAATAACATCTTATAATTATACTAGAGGCCAGATGCACAAAATTTGTGTATGGGTAGGGCCTGGTCAGCAATCAGGGCCAATCTGTGAGGTGATTGATTGGTGGAGCGATGGGGGGCCCCACTAGCACCTGCCTTGGGTGGCCTGGGGTCTGCGGGCTGGGGGCAGCTCCTGCATTGAGTGCCAACCCCCTGGTGGGCAGTGCATGTCATAGAGACCGGTCGTTCCACTGGTCATTCTACCGTTCGGTCAATTTGCATATTAGGCTTTTATTATATAGAATTGCCTTTCATTTCACAAATTATGTATTAAATCACTTTATTTTATTAGGTGATGGAGGGAAAGAAAAATAAACCTTTAATTTTTTTTTCTCATGTTAGATTTTAAAAACACTCATTCTTGCTTTGACCGGTTTGGCTCAGTGGATAGAGTGTCAGCCAGAGGACCGAAGGGTCCCGAGTTCAAATCCGATCAAGGGCACATACTTCGGTTGCACGCTCCTCCCTGGTCCGGGCCCTGGTCAGGGGTCATACAGGAGGCAACCAACCGATGTGTTTCTCTCACATTGATATTTCTCTCTGTCTTTCCCTCTCTCTTCCACTCTCTAAAAATCCAATGGAAAAATATCCTCAGGTGAGGAATAAATAAATAAATTCACTCATCCTTCAGCTTTTACTGGAAAGTGTCCCTGGATTCCCAAAACACATCAAGTCCCTCTTGCTATTCTCTCTCAACCACCATAATACTTACTTGCTTTGTATTTAACCGTTTGTGGTTACCTCGTCCACATTGGTCTCTTTATTTAACTGTTACATTCTGGAGAGCAGGAAGTATATCTATTTTTGTTCACCATTGTATCCCCAACTCCTTATTACATTAGTTCTGTAATCTTCCATCAATAGTTTGTCTCCTGGCCTCGGTGTGTTTTTCCTAATGCTTAAAAGAGTAGTTTGCTCAACAAACATTTGTATTATAGATTACATTAATAAATACCTACCACAGTATCTGAAACAAAGCTGACCTTGAATAAATCTATGCATTCATTCATAAATGTATGAATGAATAGATGAACTTTACTTCAGAAGTTGTTCCAAGACATTCTAGGCAACACACAAGTGAAATCCATTTGTCACTGTGTCCCAGAAGTATTTACTAACCCCCCACCGTGTGTCAGGTACTCTTCCGGGGACTGGAGATACACTAGTTAACAAAAAAGATCCCCCAAATCGTCAACTTAGGGAGTATTTACTCCAGAGCACTGTACCTGCCAGGAATAGAAGCATAAATGTAACCTTTTTGCAAAGACCACAGGAGCCATCCCAGGCCCTCCCCCAACCCTTCCACTTCTTGGACATCTGATATTGGGAAAGAAAGACATTCGATATCTCAGACCTCATGGAGGCTTATGTTCCTTCTAGCTCTCAGAGTCTGTAAGTCTAGATAAACATGTTTTTAATTAAATAGATCCCTGGAAATTCACTGGGAAACTTCATTTTTGAATGATAATCCTTAAAAAAATGTATCCATCATAACATATTAAATATGTCTAGGGTAGAATGCCAAAACAAAAAGGCATCCTCAAGAAACTGGGTGATCTGCATCCATGGGAGTGCCTAAGGGAGACTCCAGCCTGGGGAGACAGGGAGCTCTGAACAGTGCAACAGCCAAATGGCTACAATTTTCTATTTATGTCCTCAGGTCTGGAAGCAGCTGAAAGCAACACAAACATGCTCACGGTGAATGGGATTCTGGGGGAAACAGTTACTTTCCCCTTAAATATCCAAAACATACAGCAAATTACCAACATTAACTGGGTGAGTTCCAAAACATCCGTTGCTGTTGTAGTGGCCCTCTCAGGCGCACCCCCCCACGTCATTGTGACCCACCAAAACTATAAACAACGAGTAAACGTCTCAAGTCAGAACTACAACTTGGAGATCAGCAATCTGAGGATGGAAGATGCAGCGATCTACAGAGCTGACATAAATACAAAGAACTCTGAAAAGGAGACACTCACCAGGACCTACAAACTTCAAGTTTATCGTAAGTCGTGGGAAGATAAAGGGCTTGTTTTTTATTTTTACTTTGCAAATTTGCTATTGCAGAACAACTGTATTCCTGCCTACTGGGTTCCCTAAATCATTTTATGCTTATAAATAAGCATGACTATATTAATACTTTTCAAGAGGGTGTGGCTTTGCTTGTTTTTAGCAATGTAACTTCTATCAGCATTTGTCCCGTGGCCTTGTTTTTCTTTTCTATAAAATGTGAATAATCATACTACTCACTTCCCATGGTTATTGTGAGGACCACGTGAGACAGTGTGTGCAAAGTACTTTAGAAAACTTTTTATTTTGAAATAATTACAGGTACATAGAAATGTGTAAAGACATGTACAGGGAGGTTCTGTATCCACTGTACCCAGTCTCTCCCAGTGGTAACATCTGATATACTAGAGGCCCAGTGCAAAAAATTTGTGCACCAGTAGGGTCCTAGCAGCTGCCAGCTGCTGGCCAGGGCCTTCCTTCGTTCTGCAGCTCCTGCCTACCACTCCCGTTCATCCTGGCCCCGCTGCACCTGACGTGGGCTTGTGCCCAGTCAGTCTCAATCGGGAGAGGCTCGTGCCGCCACAGCGGTGCTCACCAGCTGTGAGCCCTGCATCTGGTGCCCGTCCCGAGGTGGGAGGGTCAGGATGCAATCAGCCCTCCGGGCGGCCTGGGATCCAGATCTATCCCACTGACTTTCGCACCAGTTGTCAGAAGCCACCTTGCGGCCACTTTCATATCATTTCTTCCTTGTGGAGCATCTAGGGAGGGGAAGTGGCACTGTCGTGATTGTGCCGGTGGCATCAGTCCATTGGTGCCTGGCCCATTCTCCAGAGATTGGACCTGCAGGACTACTGAGGGAGGGAGTGACTGCCATCGGGCCATGAGCCACTGGGACAGGTCGGTCAGCTGAGCAGTGCTCCCTCTGTGGGAGTGCACTGACCACCAGGTGGCAGCTCCTGCATTGAGTGTCTACCCCCTGGTGGTCAGTGCGCATCATAGCGATCTGTCACTCAGTTGTTTGGTTGTTTGGTCGCTTAAGGCTTTTATATATACAGATAAGATGTAGCTTCATGTAACTACTACCACAATCAAGATACTTAACTGTACCATCACCAGAAGTTCCTTGTCCCTTTATAGTCACTCATTACTGCCCCTTTCCCCTCCCAAGCTCCTGGAAGACATTAATCCATTGTTCATATCTGTAATTATGTTAGTTCACAAATGTTTACATAGATGGAATCACAGCATGGAATCATGCTTTTGAGGAGTCATCCTAATTATTGCAAGTATCAATAGTTTATATCTTTCATTATAGGAGAACCTTTCATAGCATAGATGTACTAGATTATTTAACCATTCACATATTAAGAAATATTTTAGTTGGAATTAGACCTCTTGCCAGCTGTGTGACCTTGAGCAAGTTGTTTGGTTTATCCAAAATGGCCAAAATGAAAAATAGTGATACCCTTAAATGCTGGTGAGGATGTGGAGAAACTGGATCACTCATACATTGCTGGTGGGAATTTAAATAGATTGGCAATTTTTTTTAATGAAAAATTATTCTTAAGTTCTGAGATCTGGAGAGAGCTAACAAGCCATGAAAAGGCATGGAGGTAAACCATGGAGACAGTAGAGGATCGGTGCTTGCCAGGGGTTTGGGGGAGGGAGGGATAAATAAGCAGAGCACAGAGGGCTTTTAGGGCAGTGAAACTCTACTGTACGATCTATAATGCTGAATACATGTCACTATATATTTGTCAAAACTCATAGAATATACAACACCGAGAGTGCATATCACCTGTGAACTTTGGGTGATCATGATAGTGCATCAATGTACATTATCTATTGTATGTGCCACTCTGGTGGGGATGTTGATGATGGAGGAGGCTGAGAGTGAATGGGGCAGGGTACATATGGTAACTCCCTGTACTTTCTACTCAGTTTTTTTAAGAACCTTAAATTGCTCTCAAAGATAGAACCTATTTTAAAGGGGGAGGGGAGAAGTTCTCAGATAAATAGCGGTGATGTTTGCACAACAATGTGAATGTACTTAACTGTACAATTAAAAATGGTTAAAACACTAAATGTTATGCCATGTATATTTTATCACAATACATTTTTTAAATTAAAAGAAATGGTTTTACATATGATTTCATTCTTGGGCATTTATCTCAGAGAAACAAAATCTTATTTCAGGCAGAAACTTGTATACAAATATTCATAGCAGCTTATTGCAATAACTTTAAGATGTTTGTTTTCATCCCTTTATACATTTAGTTGCAACTTCTTTGCTGAATTGGATAGTGGCTTTCAAATACTGGAAGAATATTTTCAATTTGTTTTTATTTTTTTAATTTTTTTGTTGTTGTTGCTATTTGCAATGTAATGGCTATAGACAGGACACACTTTTAAGTTTAATCTTCTTTAGTAACCTTTCCTCCATTGCTTTCTTAAGTCTAGAGCAACCATCAACAGGACAATAAATCAAGTCCAAGTTTGTAGCATTTGCCAATTCCTGTGATATAAATACTCCCACTGTGGCTGATTTTTTTATATTAAATTTATTCAGGTGACAATGGTTAATAACATTATATAAATTTCAGGTGTACAACATCTGTATACAATATTGTGTGCTCACACCCCAAAGTCTAGTTTCCTTCCATAATATATTTGGCCCCCTTTGCCCTACCTGACTTCCCCTTTGGTAACCTCCATTCTGCTGTCTGTGTCTAAGTTTTTGTTTTATTTTGATAGTTTGTTACTTTTTGTTTTATATTTCACATACGAGTGAGGTCATATGGTTTTTATTCTTTTTCATCTGATTTATTAGCATCATACCTTCAAGAACCATCCATGATGTCACAAATAGATCATTTTAAGACATGCAGAGTGGGAAAGACTACACATTATTACAAAAGACAGATACATAGATATAAATAACTTTTTGAGCACAAATAATAGTAAATTGTCAAAAAATTAGAAAGTGATGAGTTTTGAGTATTTATTCTGTTTGTTTTTAATATGGTTTATTTTATTTTAACTTTTTATACTTTGCTTTTACATGATAGCTGTGTTTAATAAACATTTGAAAAAAAATTTTTTTAAATATAGCAGCTGGCCCTCACAAGCTGGTATAGGCTAATGTGTTTCCCCTCCATAGGTAGGCTTGGGAAGCCGAAAATTACCCACAGTTTAACGACATCTTGGAACAGTACTTGTAACGTCACACTGACATGCTCCATGGAGAAAGAAGAAAAAAATGTGAAGTACAGTTGGAGTCCCACGGGGACAGAGGGTAGTGTTCTCCAAGTCTTCCAGACTCCTAACAACCAAGAGCTGACTTACACCTGTACAGCCTGGAACCCCGTCAGCAACAATTCGGACTCCATCTCTGCCCAGCAGCTCTGTGCAGGTAACAGCTCTGTCCATCTTTCCTGGCGTCCTACCGATCACTCTGGAGAGCTGTAAGGCCTGAGTGTGGGCCTCATGCTCCAGGGCAATGTGCCTCCCTTATGCTAGGCCTGGTCCCCAGGGGCCTCTCCTCCCAGGAAGCCCTGGGAACCGGTCCAAACCAGAGGGATGATCCCTGGTTCCGTTTCTAACCCTGACTTTTGATAGCAGAAAGTATAGTTTCCCTCAAAGCTCTGGTACTCCCCTGGAGGGTCCCCAGTTTGGACAATGCCCCTGGAATGTGGCCAAGCCTGCCCAGCATCTTGGGCCTATTTTCCAAGAGTTGTCTCACTGCCTCTTCCATTTCCAGATAGCCCCACGGGCCTCCGTAATCAACGTGCTGGATTGCTGAGTGGACTGGCTGTGCTCTTTCTGGTTATAGTCATCCTATCTTCAGTGCTTCTGTTCCTTTTTTGCAAGAAAGGACGAGGTAGGATTTCCCCAACGTGGAAATGCACCTTCCTTCTCCCTAGGACTGGAGTCATTTACCCAAGGTGGTGTGGAGAGGTCTTTTGTCCCAGGGAATCAACATTTCTACAATCCCCACCCCACCAACCACACAATCTCCCAGACTGATGGCCCTGCCTGTATGGTATCACTCTGAAGGCTCTTCAGAATCTGTTCATGGGATCACCAGTATCTAGTGGGCCCAGAGCTTGGGTTCAAGTTTAGCACCCCCATTAATAAGCTGTGCTTCATTAGGCATCTATCTTTACCTCTTTGGCTCAGAGTTCTTACATGTGATATAAGGCTTGGGCCGCGGTTCTCAACCTGTGGGTCGAGACCCCTTTGGCAGTCGAATGACCCTTTCACAGGGGTCGCCTAAGACCATCCTGCGTATCAGATATTTACATTACGATTTATAACAGTAGCAACATTACAGTTATGAAGTAGCAACGAAAATAATTTTATGGTTGTGTCACAACATCAGGAACTGTATTTAAAGGGCCAGAAGGTTGAGAACCACTGGATTAGAGGGTCTTCAGGGTCACTTTCAATTCCATCATATTTTTTACTTTGGAGAGTCACTGAGGAACATGTCCTAATTTGGTATTCCATGGTTGTCACTAGATTCTTCCAGATCCCTCTGGATTCTTTTGTATTTGTGCTATTTTCAACTCAGAAAAGCTGACCTTCGCACCTATGGGGAAATTACACCATCCTATTCGTCCTGACCCCATATCCACCCAAAATCTCCCTTTCACTCAAATCAGAATAAGAAGCCTGGATATAGGAGGCTCTCCCTCTGCTTCCCGGTTCTTGACTCTCCTTTGGTCTGATTCCTCAGGTTCCTCCTTCAAGACCTTCCATAAGAAACCTGGTAAGTTTTCAGCCACAAATTTCTCTGGATGATGACTGGGAGAGACGAATTCACAGCAGAGTGGTTAAGGCTAAGCTTGTGCTTTGCAGACAGTCTGGGGCGAGCATGTCAAACTCACAGCCTTGTTTATTTGGCTCGTGTTGGTCTTTGAGTATGACATGCTTGGTCTGGGGTGAAGGTCCCAGCTTTTCCACTTATCAGCTACCAGTTATTTTATCACTGTGAGTCTCCATTTTCTCAATTATAAAATATGCATAGTAATGGGTTAATGGAATTCCACATGTAAAACACTTGTCTGGTGCCTGGCACATAGTAAGTGCTCAGTCAATGTTAGGCCCTGGCTTGGCCTCATGATGAGAAGTCACAGAACCCGCTCAGGCCATAGGTGATCTTCAGGGTTCCTCAAAAAAAGACATCTGTCTTCAACACCTTACAGCAAGCATGTCAAACTCGCAGCCTGCGGGCCACATGTCTCGTTTATTTGGCCCATGTTCACCTTTGAGTTTGAAATGCTTGCCTTACCGTCTCTTGGGAAGGAAAAAGGGCTGCTTTTTTTTTTTATCTATAAGTGAGACAAGAGAACACTCAGTCTAGCTCACTCACCAAGTCTGAGGCAGGGGCTGGACAGGACGAAACTCTGAAATGTTGGATCCTTCTGAGATTGCTCAACTCAGATCTGCTAAGAGTGGCTATGTTAGTGCCCTTGAACACAAAGACTCTAAATTCTAGCTGTATCTTTTCAACTTGATCCTAAATTGTTCCATGTTAGGAGCAAAGAAAAGCAGTACACTGGGATGAGGGCTTCTACCAGCCCATGAATTATTAAAAGTAGAAACGTGTCTCTCCTGTCTGCTTCTCTGCAGCTTCACACACAGTCTGGCACATTGAGGGAGCTTTATCAATGTTTGACTGTGTGAGTCAATCGAGCAAGCCTCAAATGTTTGTAGAGCGTCTGCTATGTGCTTAACGTTGAGGTAATAACAGTATTGTATGTACCAGAAGATTCCAACACAGTATATAACTAGAGAGACTCAATCTAGTAGAAAAACCAAGGCCTTCTCGTTAAAAAACAACTAGCCGTGCAAGGCAGTCAATGCTAAGTGCCAGAGACACTAAGGAGAGCCTGGTAGAAGAGCTACTTTGACTGCCCGCGCAGAGATTGAAGAGAGTCTCTTTAGCCTAATGTGGACTCTAGAAAAAAGAATTCCCGCTGAGCTCTGGGTGAGGCTTGAGCCGGGTGCTTCCCATAGCACATGGAATCCCTAGAAGAGGGAAAGACAGTCCAAACACCCAAGCATCCATCTCAAGAGGATGGGAGCCATCTCTTAGGGCTTCATTTCTTCACCTTAGAAAGAAAATATTAGAATAGACCATCTCTAAAAAGTCATCCACCTTTTGATTTTGGTTTTGTGTGTGTGTGTGTTTGTTGTTGTTTTTTAAAGCCTCACCCAAGGATATTCTTCTATTGATTTTTTTTTTTTTTTAGAAAGAGTGGAAGAAAGGAAAAGAGAGAGAAATATCGATGTGAGAGAAACACATCGATTGGTTGCCTCCTGCATGAGCCCCGACCAGGGTCCTGGCCGGGGAGGAGCCTGCAACTGAGGTACATGCCCTTGACCGGATTCCAACCCAGGACCCTTCGGTCTATAAGCCAATGCTCTATTCACTGAGTCAAATCGGCTACGGCCGTGGTCGGCAAACTGCGGCTCATGAGCCACATGCGGCTCTTTGGCCCCTTGAGTGTGGCTCTTCCTAAGCCTTAGGAGTACCCTAATTAAGTTAATAACAATGTACCTACCTATATAGTTTAAGTTTAAAAAATTTGGCTCTCAAAAGAAATTTCAATCGTCGTACTGTTGATATTTGGCTCTGTTGACTAATGAGTTTGCCGACCACTGGGCTAGAGCAAGTCATCCACCTTTTGCATACTGTGCTTCTATCTTTATTTGTGACACAGATGCTGCCTCAAAGAACACAATATACACATATGTCAATGCTCCAAGAAATCCTCAGCCAGAAGAGCTCAGAATCTACGATGAAATCTCCCCGTCCAAGGTGAGCTGATGCGACTCATGGATCTTCACCAGCACTCCCAGGACAGGGAGTCACTGGTGGCAGGCCTCTCTTTACTACTGCCTCTCCAGAACAGGCAAGAATCTGGAAATACCATATCAGGGAAATACCATGTCAGGGAAATGATGCCAGGATTCTCTCTATGGGGACAGGAAGGTGGTCAATTGTCACCCCATGGCAGCCTCCAGGGTGAGGCCCTAAACTTTCATGTAGGGGTCTGGCTCAAGGTTAGATGAGAATTATGATTAAGAGTGAAGCATCCTCTACAGGGGACAAGCTACAAGAGAGCCCCTGGTGTGAGGGGAGGGCTGTTCCATGTGAACAGGTTGCTTAAGGGGGCTCCAAGGTCACAGAGCTGAGAGAGGTGCCCTTGAACTCGATTAATTTGTCTGCCTGCAGCAGCAGCTTATTTTCCTCAGGCTCAGAGTCACTCTGTCCCACACCGGCTAACTCCCACCTGCCTTTGACCTGCCTGCCCCTCCCTCACCTCCACCCTGAATCAGTATTTTACCTGGTATCACCTTTCTCTGTGCCTGTGCCAGGCTGCTCCCCTGAAGGGGTAAACTGAGGCCTGCCTGATGAATCTAGCACTGTGTTTGGACTGATAGGGCAGCGGGGTCCATAAAGCCCATAAAGCTAATACCCTGACTAAGCGAAACTCGGTCTCCATCATGCAAACCCCTCTTCTTGATTTTTTTTTTGCCCAAATGCTACCCACCCTCCCATCACACCCTCATCTGACCCAGAACTTCTCCAAAGCTGGATGGAAGCAGAGCTGAGGCCTGGAGAGAAGTCCACCTGGTGAAAATGCTACCAGGGAGGAGTGATGGGCAGGGTTAGAAGTAGGAAGGGGGACACATAACATTGTGCTTGGGTTCCATGACTAAGTGAATGACAGGTGTTTTACAGGCGCTTCCCACCAAGGAGAAGCCAGGAAACACAACGTATTCCACAGTGCGGTACTCTGACAATGCCAATCCTTTCTAACGTTTTATCCCTGTTGTCATATCTGTTCCAACCATTCTGCTATTACACCCTGTTCATTCAACAAGGGGCCAGCTGGTTTCCTTGGGACTCCTCTCTAGACTCCTCAGGACTACTGGCTGAGGGCTTTGGTCTAAGGTACTTCCACACATGCACAGAGCCCTACTCCCCAGGTCAATGGTTATTCACAGGCTGGCCTGTTTGGGGTGCTGATCCCACCCTTTAAGTGCAGGACCCCCTGAGCCCCTGATCATAGTTTGGATACCTCAGCCTCTGCAATACCCAGGGCCTCTGTTAGCTCACGGTGTGAAAATAAGAAAACAGGTGCCTCCCGGAGGCCCATACCAGATACAGAGACTGGCAAGTAGAACACAGGCTCATTTCGGCTCCCATTTGCTCCCTCAGCTGAGTTTTAACAGTATGTAACCTGCACAACCATTTGTCGTGGTCTAGTGACAGAAACAAGTCCCTGTGCTTCAGTGTCTTTCCCTGGAATGTGCAAAGGAACAGTGAACCCTGTCCTTTAACAGAACTTTCCATTTGGGGGATCTGTTGAGGGGCGGTCACCATCTGAGGGTCCTCATTTCTGCTACTGTCAGAAGGACAGCTTTGGGGTCTCTTGGGGAATCAAATGTTTTGAAAGTGTTCCTGTTTAATAGCTGAGCTAATACGCAGGAAGCTAATCATGAAAGATAAATTTGAACCCAGGAGTCTAGAAAAATGGGAAAATAATGATAATAAATGAATGGTGGGAGGATATATTGGGAACGTGGAATGGAATGTAAATGAATCCATAAGTAAAATTCAAGAGCTGACTCTTTAAGGCATCTGTGAGCCAAGTAGGAAAGTTGTAAAGGTAAGCCAAGCACCCCGCAGAAAGAGACAGGGGGCCTTTTTTCCTCAGTGATCACCAAAGGGAAGGAAAGAGAAGAAAAAGAAGGAGGTGAGTGAGGCAAGAAGAGAAGGAAAAGAAAGGAGGAAGGAGAAGCAAGAAGTGAGGGGCAAGGGGCTCACATGTTTGAACCAGGATCTGAAGGAGAGTGGGAGGAAACAGAGGAGGAGCTCGCAGTGTGAAGAACTAGACTTGAGGAATTCCTCAGGGAGTCCTGAATTGAGATATCTCAAAGTGAATCCTCCAGACAAGTTGAATGATGATTATTCATTGGTCAGTATATGATTTAAGATCAAAGACTCCTCAAGCCAGTGGGCAGGTTGTCTGCAGTGTTCTAAACTGGAGCAGGAGAAATGCTAGCAGAGGTGCCTTGCCATGGTGAATAGGGGAAGGTACAGAAGGAACTGGACCTCAACTAGGAACAAGGAAGGCAAGTGGCTTGAGCCTGGCTGTTGCCTCAAGCCTATGATCAAAACCATTCCCTCCTGCTTTTTTCTGGGTGAAAAAGTTGATGACCCAAAGGCTTCCAGATGGGGTGGCTGGGGCAGAGGTGAAAGACTCAGCAAAGGGCAAGGCCCTGCTACCCCAGATTTCCTCGGGGCATCTCCCCTGGGTTCCTCATGGGAACTGGAATTCCCCAGCAGCACCTTTATGTTAACATGTCCTCTCTCTCCCTCTTGGGCACAGGTGGACAAAACCATCAGCACTCAGGACAGCAAACCTCCTAGGACTCCAAGCTATGTATCTGTGATCTAGGCTGCCAGACAGCATTCTCTCTATGGAAACTAAACCATAACCACAGATAATGGCAGATACCCTGGACCCAGACTTTCTCTGCCCAGCTCTTACCTGAAGACTGCAAATCGCCACATCCCAATATGAAAACCAGGAAGCTCTCTGCTGCTGGACATAGCTTGTGCTTAGATAGACAGATGGACATGTGCCCTTTCTGAAATGGGTGCATTGCCTTCTGGATGAATAAGGCAAGTCCCTTGGCACAGTGCTCTCCAATCTTCTTTACATCGCAGCACATGTAGAAAATATTTTTATGGCACAAGGAAGTAAACAATCAAGATTGCTCATGTCTGGAGGCTCCCTGTGGCTAGAGGCCTCTTGTGATTACAGGTGATGACCTTTCCCAGCAACTCCAAACATAGAGAGGACCCGTATTGTGCACATCTGTAATATGCCGTGGCACGCCACCTAAGATGCTCTGCTGACACTCAATATGCGGGAGAAGCCCTGGTTCATGGCTTGGGAAAATTAGGCAAAGGCCCCTTTTTCCTTTAGGCAGATGCAGCCCCTCACCCAAGTGCATGGCTTGGTAAGTAGAGTGTGAGCTGCATGCATTTCAGCCTCCACTTGCCCCCTTTACCCAGGAACCTTTGTTCATGTACAACTGGCTGGACCAGTGCAACCGTACATGACAGTACAACGTGAGAAGTCGTCAGAGTCTGGCTCTCAGCAGTACAGACACGCTCCCCAAATATTGTGTTGGAAAATGCACTTTCTGTGGGTTTCTCACGTGTTGGGGCATTTTTCTTCAGGCCCTACTTCAAAAGCTTCATGAGACTTTCTTTCCAGCCAAGCTTTCCTTCTGTGTCACTCTGTGATGGTTAACTTTATGTGTCAACTTGGTGGGGCCAGGGGTGCACAGATATTTGGTTAAACTTTACTCAAATGCATCTGTGAGGGTGTTTCTAGGTGAGATTAACATTTGATTTTGTAGACGAAGTAATTAATCCTGTTTTCCTGGGTGAGCATCACTAAATCCACTGAAAGCTTGAATAGAACAAAAAGGTGACGCAAGGGAGAATTCTCTCTCTCTCTCTCTCTCTCTCTGTGTGTGTGTGTGTGTGTGTGTGTGTGTGTGTGTGTGTGTGTCTTCGTGCTGGGACATTGGTCTTCTGCCTTTACACTTGCACTTGGACTGGTATTTACACCATTAGCTCTCCTGGTTCTCAGGCCTTCAGACTCAGACTCAGACTCAGACTCAGACTAGAACTATATACCATCACCACTCCAGCTTGCTGACTACAGATCTTGGGCTTTCTCAATCTCCATAACTACATGAGCCGATTCCTTACTATAACTAGTTCTCATTGTCTGCAGAACCAGACAAACACATTATGCAAGCAGCCTCAACACCAAGAAGCCATGCCCAGGACCCCATTCTCCAAAAGAGAATGACAAGTTATATCTCTGACACTTTAGGGGAACTAAGTGCAACCCAACCATCAAAACAAGAGACTTGAACGAAGCAAAGTCATTCTCGAGCAGGAACTTGAGAGATGATGTTGCAGATTATGAAACGAGGCCCAACCCAGTTCCCAAGCTTCACCCGGAGAGTCATAGAGTTCAGCTCAAGGTTAGGTGCTCCTCCCTCTCCCCTGCTACGTCTGAGCGGAACACTCAAGTGAGTATTTGAAAAATTGCTCCCCTTATGAGCTAACAAATATAACCAGCTAAATCCTAAATGCCCACAAACAACCCCAGACTGAACGGCAACACTAAACTGCATTTAGGCAGAATGAGGCTGTTAGTCCTAGTGAATGGACCCATAAAACCCCCTGGCCCTCACTATCTTTAGCACTTTGTTGGGGCTGCAAGGCCCCCAAAGAATGAGATGAGTGTAATGTCTGCCCTGGGCTAACTGAGAAACCAATTCCAGCACAGACACTACAGCTAAATCCTGAACTACATATGACCTGGAGTGGCACCGGCTAGCACAGTCAGAAAGGACCTGATGGGGAGGCGGAGCTGAAACTGGGCCTTGAAGGATGAATAGCATTTGGCAGAGAGTGAAGAAGACAGAGGGCATCCACATGAGGAAACCATAAACAAACAAACAAAACAGCCCTGGATCTGCATTATGTATGTTGGGCACCTCCCCAGACACACCATGCATGGTCACAGCCCCTTGCCTATGTGTGGCACAGAGCCTCGGCGAGACTGTGTGCTCCACCCCTTCTCCCTCTACACATTGTGTAATACCCAGTCCTCTATGATTTCCTGATATGATTAGTGAACTTAATTATGGCTCTTTTTGCACCCCTTTCTCTCCCCTGTTGGTCCTTCAGTCATTATAACTCATTCCATTCTGCCTCACATATGGACGATTATTTATCTCCCTCTACATTATACATCACTCAAGGACAAGATCCATGACTTCATGATCATGAAGAGACGGACATAAGAGGTGATAGTTGTATTCACTTCTGCATCCACCACCAGGCAACAGTGCCTTGTACCTGCTTGTGAGCAATAAATACTGTTGAAGAGAAGGTACTTATTGGAAGTGTTGATATATAACAGCCAATAAGCACAGTGGAATCTAATTATGACATATATTAAATATCAGGATGCAAATGGCAGAGGCTGTTTTGGAGGGAGAAGACTTTCAGAGTTAGGCCAACCAAGAGGGCAGCTGAAGCCATGAACCAGGTGTGAGCAGTGAAAGGCAGTCACTCTAGGGAGGGACATGAAGGAGGAAATAAAGAGATTTGGTGATAAAGGATGGAAAAATTCCAACATGACACTGAACACCATGTTTCTCCTAAAATTAAAGTACTTCTCATCTTTACGTGAGTTGAGGGATCCCTCTTGAATATCCTCATTCTCTAAACTGCCCCTGCTTCTCCCTGGTGTGCTCACTCATTCAAATTCTTAATGTCCTAATGCCCCGGTGAAAAGTGAAGAAAGAGATAGGGAAGGAGAGAGAAAGAGAGGGAAGGAGGGAGGAAGGGAGCGAGGGAGGGAAAAAATCAGGCAAGCGTTTCTTAGGTCTTCCAGGAAAACAAACCTGAGGTGGAACCAGTGCACAGGAATCCTGAAAGTGGCCTACTCTTTCTGTTCTGTGAATATTCTAATTTATTAGACTCTCCTGTAAAATGAGTGTGTAAATATATGCTAACAAAAGGAGACTTGACTTTGGGTGCTGAGTACAATACAATGTACAAATGCTATATAATATAATTTTACAATTGAAATCTATATAATTTTATTAACCAGCAATATCCCAATAAATTTAATAAAATTAAAGCAAATAAATAAGGAAATAAATAAAAGAGTGTGATTTTATTTACCCCTTCACAGCTTTCCAGATGAACTAAATTGTGACCGACAGGTCTATAAAATAAGAATATTCGCCCTGCCCTACCCGGTTTGGCTCAGTGGATAGAGCATCGGCCTGCGGACTGAAGGGTCCCAGGTTCAATTCCGGTCAAGGGCATGTACCTTGGTTGCGGGCACATTCCCAGTAGGGGCTGTGCAAGAGGCAGCTGATCGATGTTTCTCTCTCATTGATGTTTCTGGCCCTCTATCCCTCTCCCTTCCTCTCTGTAAAAAATAAATAAAATATATTTTTTAAAAAAATAAAGAATATTCGCCCTAACCGGTTTGGCTCAGTGGATAGAGTGTCGGCCTGCGGACTGAAGGGTCACAGGTTCGATTCCGGTCAAGGGCATGCACCTTAGTTGTGGGCACATCCCCAGTGGGGGGTGTGCAGGAGACAGCTGATCGATGTTCCTCTCATCGATGTTTCAAACACTCTATCCCTCTCCCTTTCCCTTCCTCTCTATAAAAAATCAATAAAATGTATTTTTTTAAAAAAGAATATTCTTTCAGCCCTGACCAGTGTTGCTCAGTGGTTAGAGTGTCAGCCTGTGCACCAAAGGATTACGGGTTTTATTCCCTGTCAAGGGCATGTATCTGAGTTTTAGGTTTATCAGGTGTACCAGTTAATAATGTGAATTTTGTAATAAAAGAAAACACGATAATTTCAAGAGAAACATCAAAAGTGCTTTATTCAAAGTAATGTCCATCACTAGCTACACATTTCCCTCATCTTTCAGGTAATTTGTGGATACTGTCCCAATAGAACTTTTCTTGTTTTGAGGCAAACCATTCAGAGACCAAATTTTCCACTTCTTATGTTTTGAAGTGCTGCTCAGAAAGTGCATGTGCCATCCATCAGAACAAGTGGTAATTTGAAGGAGCAAGGTCTGGTGAATACAGCAGGCGGGTTAATACTTCCCAGGCAAGATCTTTTAATGTGTCTTTAATTGGTTTTGAAGTGTGTGATGGTGTGTCATCATGAAGCAAAATTACTTTGCCATGTCTTCTGGCCCATTCTGGTTGTTTCACAATCAAAGCGTGGTTTAAATTGATAATTTATTGTCAGTAGTGATCAGTATTAACGGTTTCACCTGGTTTTAGAACTCATGATACACCACACCTTCCTGATCCCACCAAATGCAGAGCACTGTCTTCTTTCCGAAGCGATTTGGCATGGCAGTCGATGTTGATGGTTGACCTGGATCAACCCATGATTTTGTGCGTTTGGGATTCTCAAAATAAAGCCACTTTTCATCGCCAGTCACAATTCAATGCAAAAGACTTTCTTTTGTGCCATTGAAGCAACATTTTACTGATGACTTTTCGGTTTTCCATTTGTCTTTCGTTCAGTTCATGTGACACTCATTTTCCTTCCTTTAAAATCTTTCCCATTGCTTGTAAATGATTGCAAATGGTTTGCTGAGCAACGTTTAATCTTTCTGCAAATTGTTTTTGAGTTTGATACGCATCTTTTTCCAACAATGCTTGTAATTGTTGGTCTTCAAACTTTTTCAGTTGACCTGGACGTTCTTTGTCTTTCACATCAAAATCATCACTTTCAAAGCGTTTAAACCAGCGTTCACAAGTATCTTGAGATGGAGCATGTTCACCATAAGCTTCCCAAAGTATACGATAACTTCCAGCAGCACTTTTCTTCAAAATAAAGTAATGAATTAAAACTTCCCACAAATGCTCTTTTTTGGCACAAAATTTGACATTTTTAAGCATAAAAATTAACACCTTCAGAAAATTTGACATATGAAGTTTTGAAGCTTGCTGTCAATACAACAAAATAGCATACATATCAAATCTCATATATATCAACATATGTGAAACTCCACCTATTGAAAAAAATCTGCATTATTAACTGGTACACCTGGTAATCCCCAGCCCGTTAGGGAATGTGTGGGAGGCAACGAATTGATGTGTCTCTCTTATATCTATTCCCTCTCTCTCTCTCCCCTCCCTCTCCCTTCCACTCTCCAAAAATCAATGGAAAAAATATTTTCAGAGGATTAACAGAAAAAAAAATTAAAAACCATTCTTTCTATAGAACAGGATTTTGTATCTGACCAAAGATGTGTCAATTTTACACTTGAAGTTGAAATCTCAAGGGCAGAGTCCTCTAGGGCAGCGGTTCTCAACCTGTGGGTCGCGACCCCTTTGTCGGTCGAAGGACCCTTTCACAGGGGTCGCCTAAGACCATCCTGCATATCAGATATTCACTTTACGATTCATAACAGTAGCAACATTACAGTTATGAAGTAGCAACGAAAATAATTTTATGGTTGGGTCACAACATGAGGAACTGTATTTAAAGGGCCAGAAGGTTGAGAACCACTGCTCTAGGGCCGTGGTCGGCAAACTCATTCGTCAACAGAGCCAAATATCAACAGTACAACGATTGAAATTTCTTTTGAGAGCCAAATTTTTTTAACTTAAACTATATAGGTAGGTACATTGTTATGAACTTAATTAGGGTACTCCTAAGGCTTAGGAAGAGCCACACTCAAGGGGCCAAAAAGCCGCATGCGGCTCGCGGGCCGCAGTTTGCCGACCACGGCCTAGGGCAGGGGTGGGCAAACTTTTTGACTCAAGGGCCACAATGGGTTCTTAAACTGGACCGGAGGGCCGGAACAAAAGCATGGATGGAGTGTTTGTGTGAACTAATATAAATTCAAAGTAAACATCATTACATAAAAGGGTATGGTCTTTTTTTTTTTTTTAGTTTTATTCATTTCAAACGGGCCGAATCCGGCCTGCTGGCCGTAGTTTGCCCATGGCTGGCCTAGGGGAAAGCACCGGTAAGCCAGGGTAGTAAAGCATGGCCCTTACCAGGGAACTGAGAAAATGAAAAAAACGTTGCAGTTCATGCTTCTCAGAAAAAGAAAGTGAAGATGATCTAACAGGTGTGTGTGTTTTCCGTTGGCAGTAAAATCTCTGCAGTTCCCTTAGCAATATTTTTTTCTGCTATATCTTTTTGGGCAGCGGAAACAAAAGAAAATATAAACAAATGGGATTACATCAAACTAAAGACTTTTTGCACAGCAAAGGAAACCATCAACAAAAGGAAAAGACAACCCACTGAATATTCGCCAATGATACATCTGATAAGGGGTTAATATCCAAAGTTCATAAAGAACTCATACAACTCAACACCAAAAGAAGCAAACAAACCAATTTAAAAAATGGGCAAAAGACCTAATAGACACTTCTCAAAAGAGGACACACAGATGGCCAATAGACATATGAAAAGATGCTCAGCATCACCAATCATCAGAGACATGCAAATTCAAACCACAATGAGAGATCACCTCACACCTGTCCGAATGGCCATCAACAATAAATCAGCACATGTTGGTGAGGATGTGGAGAAAAGGGAACACTAGCCTTTCCCTTGGAATATCCCATCTCCCAGCCCCTTTCCTTAAATAAATTCAATTCTTCTTTTAAATGTTTATAAGAATTTATTTGAGCCAAACTGATGACATAAGCTGTGGGACAAGATCTCAGATGCTCCAGAGAATCGTAACAGTTTTACAGCTTCTTTCATGCATTTGAAATTAAGGAGGGGAGGTAAGAAAGATTGGGGAGCACATGATCTTGTTAACTATCCTATAATTATAGTTAACGAGATATGTGCTCTCGTGAGGGTTTGAAGGGGAATAGAAGACAATTGGGGGCTAGCAATCTGAGTCTGTGCCACTAACCAGTATCCTGATGCACATTGTTAGCCTATAATTAAGTCACTGCCCCTTCCTCAGGCAATAATCTGTTTCCCTAAATACTCCCAGTTCACAAGGGCCACAAACCAAGAATTTAACAGCTTAGCCCGGGGAGGTCACTGGCACCCCCAGGCCAGACCTTTGGGTGTAATCTCAGCTCCCCCACCCCAACCCACAGAGGGGCTGCAAAGCCCGCGAAAAGTCCGGAAGCCTGGTCTGTATTTGGGGAGACAAGAAACCCAGGGGATAAACGGGAGAGACCCTCCACATCCGGTGCTCAGGTTTTGGAAAGCGACTCCCCGAGTCACTGTCCTAGTACATCTGCAAATAAAGGGTTTTCCTGCATCTTCTGAGCACCCGGTGTGTGTTTTCCGGCTGCCTGGTAAATTCTGCAACAGGTTAACACCCCACGTGTGGCATTTCAAAGGTGTGTTAACCTAGATGCACAAGGTTGGAGTGTGTCTTTTATTTGCTGTCCTTTCTAATAAAGAAAATCTCCAGCCAAAGCCGGTTTGGCTCAGTGGATGGAGCGTCGGCCTGCGGACTGAAAGGTCCCCGGTTCGGTTCCGGTCAAGGGCATGTGCCTGGGTTTCAGGCACATCCCCAGTGGGAGGTGTGCAGGAGGCAGCTAATCGATGTTTCTCTCTCATCGATGTTTCTAGCTCTCTGTCTCTCTCCCTTCCTCTCTGTAAAAAATCAATGAAATATATTTAAAAAAAAAAAAAAAGAAAATCTCCAGCTGGCAGTTGTTAGGCACATTCCTGTGCTCCATTATGCCCTGCTGGGGGCTCTTGCCCCTCGGGGCGATTTTCCTGTTATTCTCTTTGTAGGTTTCATGATTAACAGCCTTCGGCTTCCAGTGAACCGACTCACCCAGTTTCCAGTGGACCACCTGCACCTGGTCTGACCAGTTACTCTGACTGACCCTTACAAGAGACATAAATATCCCGCTCCCTCTCCTCTGCCCCGCTGATGCCAGCTTGGGGTCAGCCCTTCTAGCAGATGTAATAATACATTTATAATTCTTTACCCCTTTGGACGCGTGTGTTCCTCCTTCAGCGACCCTAACAGCAGTCAATGTTCTTTAAAGTCTCTATCTTTTTTAATATATTTTATTGATTTTTCACAGAGAGGAAGGGAGAGGAATAGAGAGTTAGAAACATTGATGAGAGAGAAACATCAATCAGCTGCCTCCTGCACACTCCCCACTGGGGATGTGCCTACAACCAAGGTTGACATGCCCTTGACTGGAACCAGATCGGATTCCAGTCAAGGAATTTACCAGGCGGCCGGAAAACACACACCGGGTGCTCAGAAGATGCAGGAAAACCCTTTATTTGCAGATGTACTAGGACGGTGACTCCGGAGTCGCTTTCCAAAGCCTGAGCACCGGATGTGGAGGGTCTCTCCCGTTTATCCCCTGGGTTTCTTGTCTCCCCAGATACAGACCAGGCTTCCGGACTTTTCGCAGGCTTTGCAGCCCCTCTGTGGGTTGGGGTGAGGGAGGTGAGATTACACCCAAACAGAACAACATGCCCTTGACTGGAATCAAATCCGGGACCTTTCAGTCTGCAGGCTGATGCTCTATCCACTGAGCCAAACCAGTTAGGCTAAAGTCTCTATCTTCTGGGAGCTCCCTGATGGGGAGCAAGGAGCCAGTGGGTACAATAGACCCTTGCTTGTACCTAGCTCTGGGTCCAGGTCCATCAGGTGGTCCTGGGTGGGCTTCTTTGGATTCCTGCCAGCTACCAAGTAAATGTTGAAGCCAAACCATTTCCTGGCTTCGGGAATTCCCTGGCATCGTGCCTGTGGCTTCCCCAGCCAGTACACATCACCTCAGTTTTTCTTTATCCACCATCTGAGATGGCTATTTAGCCTTCCCAGTACCACCATGTTAACCTTTCACTTCCCGTGCCTTACAAGGAAGCCCAGATGAGAGGCAGCAAATGCTTCCTGTGTCAAACGTGTTGGATTCAACTTAGGTCTTAGGTGAGACAACAGGAGTGCTGAGGCTGGGGCTGGCACTCAAAACAGGAAAATTCCTGACAGCTCTGTGAATAAGAGTCCAGGCCTCATGCTCAGGAACCCCCAGTCCAGGCAGCAAGCAGGATCCCCGGTACTCACCCCAAAGGTGTCCCCTGCTTATTCAATCCTAGCAGAGGCACCAGTTAATGAAACCAGACAACCATTGGATCCAGACTGCCTGTCACTACTTGAGCCAATTAAGCAGAATCAGGGTTGAATCATATTTGAGCCAACCCTGTATTATTCCAATAATGCCAACAGTATGGGAGAGCAGCAGGTCATCCACAAAAATCTGCTCTGCCCCATCCCCTAGCCCCCATAAACCAGCTGCTTATATTGGGTAGAAGGACAAAAGTACAAGGGGAAGTAGGCAAAAGGAATAAGAACTGGTGTAATGGTTACCGGTTATAGTAGTGGTTCTCAACCTTCCTAATGCCCCGACCCTTTAATACAGTTCCTCATGTTGTGGTGACCCCCAATTTCATTGTTACAAATTGAACATAATTAAAGCAGAGTGATTAATCACAAAAACAATATGTAATTATAGATGTGTTTTCCGATGGTCTTAGGCGACCCCTGTGAAAGGGTCATTCGACCCCCAAAGGCTGGGATGCTATTGTTTTGGCAACAAGGTTGTTCATCTTTCCATGATAATAGGCCAGTGATGGCGAACCTTTTGAGCTCGGCGTGTCAGCATTTTGAAAAACCCTAACTTAACTCTGGTGCTGTGTCACAGATAGAAATTTTTTGATATTTGCAACCATAGTAAAACAAAGATTTATATTTTTGATATTTATTTTATATATTTACATGCCATTTAACAAAGAAAAATCAACCAAAAATAATGAGTTCGAGTGTCACCTCTGACATGCGTGTCATAGGTTCGCCATCACTGTAATAGGCAGTTCTCAGATAAGGAGAATAGACTTCATTCCAGGTTTACTCCTATGTCTTGGGCATACAACTCTCAGCCAGGTTGGAATGTGCTTTCTCTAATCAAGAACAGAACAATCATGGTTAACAGAGCATGATTAATATTTCTTTTAAATATATATATATTTTTATTAATTTCAGAGGGGAAGAGAGAGATAGAAACATCAATGATGAGGAAAAATCATTGACCGGCTGTCTCCTGCACGCTCCTCCTGGGGATTAAGCCCGCAACCTGGGCATGTGCCCCTGACCAGAATCAAACCTGGGACCCTTCAGTCCACAGGCTGATGCTCTATCCATTGAGCAAAACCAGCCAGAGCCATAATTAATATTTCTTATAACTGTTAATGTAAAAAAAAAAATACATTGAAACCTGTAAAGAATTTTTGTGAGTGTATTTGAGCCAAACTGTTGACATATGCCGGGAAGCAGAACCTCAATGAATTGAGATAATGGTCCGGAGAATGGCGGATTACATCTGTATTTATACATTGCAATCAAAGGAAAGGGATGTAAGTGGGTTACATGAACTCATTGGTGATAGACTAGAGAGGCGGGAGAAAGCAAAGCAGGGAAACCCCTGGGATTGGATAAAAAGCAAAATGAGCCCTGGCCGGTTTGGCCCAGTGGATAGAGCGTCAGCCTGCAGACTGAGGGGTCCCGGGTTCGATTCTGGTCAAGGGCATGTACCTTGGTTTCGGGCACATCCCCGGGGGGGGCGTGCAGGAGGCAGCTGATCGATGTTTCTCATCTATGTTTCTAACTCTGTCTCTCTCCCTTTCTGTAAAAAAATCAATAAAATATATATTTTTTAAAAAAGTAAAATAATGGAGAACAGCATGGAGTTTCCTCAAAAAACTAAAAATGGAACTCCCATTTGACCCAGAGATCCCACTTCTATGAATATATCCCAAGAAACTAGAAACACCAATCAGAAGGGATATATGCACCCATATGTTCATAGCAGCATAATTCACCATAGCTAAGATTTGGAAACAGCCTAAGTGCCCATCAGTAGATGAGTGGATTAAAAAACTTTGGTACATCTACACAATGGAATACTATGCTGTGGTAAAAAAAGAAGGAGTTCTTACCATTTGCAACAGCATGGACGGAACTGGAGAGCATTTTGCTAAGTGAAATAAGCCAGTCAATGAAAGAAACATACCACATGATCTCACTCATTTACGGATAATAAAGACCATTATAAACTTGTGAACAATAATAGATACAGAGGCAGAGAAGCATTGATCAGATTGTCAAACCTCAGAGGGAAGGTAGGGGAGGGTGGGGGTAAGAGGGAGAGATCAACCAAAGGACTTATATGAAAGCATAAATAGGCCTAACCAATGGACACAGACATCAGGGGGGTGAGGGCATGAGTAGGGGGGGATAGGGGATAATGTGGGGATAAGGACACATATGTAATAACTTAATAAAAAAATTTAAAATAAATAAATAAAATATATACAAAAAGAATTATAGCATTTAAGCATAAGGAAATGACCCTTATCATTTGTTTGCACTCTGTCAGATTATTAAATAATTATAAAGATTTTATTACTGCATTCTTAGATGGATGGGGACTCACCAGAGAAAGTTAAAACAAGAATATGGGTGACTTGAAGGACAAGAACAAAGTTGTTGTTTTTTTTAAACAAAATGCTAAAGAAATTTTAGATTCTACCTATAAGAGAGATTTAAGAGTTATTTGCCTCTAATTTCATGGATATAAAAATAAATAAAGGAGTCCTGGGCAAAAAATAAAATAAAATAAAATAAAATAAAATAAAATAAAATAAAATAAGAAGTAAAATGATATACACATACTTAGGTGGGTGCAGGAAGAATTAACATAACAATGAAGGAATTTGTGGTAACTGTCCTGGCACCCAGGCATATTAGGTTTGCCCCAAGGGGTCCAGAAAAAGGGAAGTTACAAGATACCCAGACATTTCAAGGGTATGTTATTATAGATGCAAAAAGACAGATGGGCTCAGTTAAGGCAAAGGTTGACCTTGTCAGGGAAGATACTGGCCTAGGATGTCACTATCCACCATAACTGCTTTTAGTTAGAGTTTAATATCAGACAGTCCTTTGTGGTTACTTTAGGTCTCTGAGTTTGCAAGACTGCCATGCAGGCCTCCCGTGAGCTTGTCAGGTTAGCCTGTGGCCCCTTTCGTTCACATAACTATACCTAACCATCACAGTTAACAGAGCACGATTATTATTTCTGCCCCTAACGTAAAGAAGTTAGGGTTGTGGGCTCTACTGATTGGTAGTTGGAACCAAGGTAGGGTGTAGATGATCATTGATAATGTTAATGGTTGTACAACAGTATGAATAATTAATGCCACTGAATTGTATAGGTAAAACACTAAAATTTAGGTTATGCTATTACAATATGTAATTTGGGTTATTTTACCTAAATAAATAAATAAGAAAAAAGCACACAGATGGAAAGTGTCTATTCTGTTTTCCCGAAAATTTCAACTCACATTGCACATTTAAAATTTTTGTACTTTGCTCAGGAAAAAAAAAGAAAAACTAGAATAATAATAATAATAATAATAATAATAGGACTGTTAGTTTAGATAATTGCATCAGGTGTCTGGACTGGTGGTTTGGACCAGACCTGGGTTCAACAATCATGGTACTTGAGTTCTGGCTAGGAAAGAATTCAGAGCCAAGACTCAAACTATAAGAGAACATCTATCTAAAAAGCCAGTGACCATAATGCTGGAACGACCAATATGACCGGTCACTATGACGCCCACTGTGGCCAGCAAACCTGCTTGATCAGGGGGTGGGGCTTGCCGACCAACCTGCTGCTCTTCCCCCCAGTCGGCCTGTCCTTGATCAGGGTGGGAGAGTCTGATCAGGGGCGGGCTGCTGGCCAAACGCCACCCCCTGCACTTCCCCCAGCCAGCCCCACCCCTCATCTGCCCACCCTACCACGATAGGCCCGCAGCCCCTCCTCCCCCCCCCCACCCCAGCCAGCCCTGCCACTGATTGCACCCCTTGGTTTATAGCCCTTGTGAATTGAGAGTATTTAGGTAAATAGCTCTTGCAAGACCAGATAATTAAGGAAGGGGCAGTGACTTCGGGAATGTGCATTAGGAACATTGATTAACTTAGGAACAGAGTCCAGCTGCTAGTTTTCTACGTTCTTTCACAAATGGAGTTAATTATGGGCTAGCAAAAGAGTGCAGTAGAAAGCAGGTCACTGGGACAAATTCAGATTGCTAGCCCCCAAAATGTCTTATGCTCCCCATCACTGGGTCTTCCATCCTACGGGTTTTAAGGGTGGAGATTTCAGGGAAGATCCCAGGGGAAGACCCCAATAGAATATTCAGCAGCTTTCTAGGTGTGCGCTTTCGGGCGCGGAAATGAGTCAGCGCCAGGACACGGGCTCATTCCTCAAGGCAGCTTGTCCCGATGTCAGCCATCGCATTGCTTGTCCGGTTTTCCTGTTTTCGGGGCCTGAAATACCATGGAGGCTTAAATATTATCACTACGGAGGGTGAGGCCCCCTCCTACAATTGTCCTTTGCTAGGCACCCAGGGCTTCGGTCCGTGGTCCTTGCTCTTCTCATCTGTCTCTTTGGTGCCACGCCTCTAAGAGGAAGCGGAAGTTTCTATTTGAAGCACTTGCAGTTTTACTGGTGAATGAGTTTTACTGGCGGGAAGTCTCCAGCACCGATGCTAAGAGCATGATCTGGTGGTTCCAGTTTCTCTCGCTTCTCTCCGGCCTTGGCCCAGGTAAATACCCGAACAAACCCATGTAGTCACCGAGGGACTCCCTGGTGTTGCGCTGCTCGCTCAGTCTAAATCCTCTATATTCGGTATCTGTCAGTCTCTCTGCCAAGGCTCTGGGTGTGGCTCGCAATGCTATCTGATAAGCTGCTACCTCTGTCGATATTAAATGGTTCAGTTGCTACCTAAAGTTGTATCTGCATCTAAGGGAATTGTCTCTGGGGGCACGGGCAGCGAGCTTTCCTAAGACAAGACTCTTTGGAGTTTATCGCCAGCACGTTGAAGAATAAGAAACCCTAAGTTTAGGAAAGGAAATGCTTTTGCCCAATTTAGCTTCTGTCTTGCTGCATAACGTCGGGTATATTACTTATTCTTCCTGGGTCTCACTGTTCTCATCTAAAATATTAAAAACCTATGAATCGGTTTAGCCAAAATTTCGAGGCTCAACAAAAAACACTCGACATAGTTCTCTTAGTTTCGGTTTAGATCCGCTGCAATAAAAATGAAAAACAAAAAGCGTTCAGCTTGCTCTTCCTTTGATGCAAACCACAGGCTATGTGGTCCGAAAGTACCTTATATGGCAGAGAGAAAGACATTAGCTGGTCCTGCCTGCCTCTTGTTTCCTGCTGTGCGTTACCTGTACAACAAACTTGCATGTGATGTTTGGGCAACCACAACGGGTCCATTGGAGCCAACGTATAGGGTTAAGGGACATATGGGGCAGGAGACAAGGCAGGAAAGCTAAGCCAGAACTAGACAAGAGCTAATATTCCCTGAGTGTCTATTCTGTTTTACAGACACCAGACCAAGCACTCACATGCATTATATATGTACATAAGCCTGTGACAGTTTCATGAGTCTGTACCATCCCCATTTTTACATGTGGAATTATGATGATTTCAATAACTTGCCAGCTTTCATTAGCTAGCGGGTGGCAGGCTCTTGTGATAGTTCTGAGAAATAATGACAGTTGAACAAACGGCAGCAGCACAAGAAAAAAAAAGGACAGAAGCAAGTCACCACAGATGCAGAATTAACTGGCCCTGGGAGTGAGGGGAAAGGTGAATTCATTAAGTCATCCAATAAATACTCACTGAGTACTGACTGGATGCCTGCCACTGCTCTAGTTTCTGGAGACCCATCATGAACAAAGCTGCAACAATTTCTGCCCTCATGGAGTTCACCTTTTTTAATATCTTTGTTTTGATTTCAGAGAGGAAGGGAAAGGGAGAGAGATAGGAACATCAATGATGGGAGAGAATCATTGATCGGCTGCCTCCTGCATGCCCACCACTGGGGACTGAGCCCACAACTCCAACCACAACTGGGGCATGTGCCCTGACTGGGAATCAAACAGTAACCTGGTTCATACGTCGCAGCTCAAACACTGAGCCATGCCCACCAGGCGGAATAAACATTTTAGCAGGGGAGACCGACTAGGAACAAGATAAATAAGTGAAATAGTATATTGTATAGTGTATAGGAAGAAGGATGGTGCAAAGGGGGGCTGTGAAATTTTGGGTGTGGTATTTAAAGAAGGTGACAAAGTTTCAAGGACAGGAAGCAGACACAGAGAGGAAAATGATAAAATCAATCTTGAAAACAAGCATGAAGATGATGCATGATTATTTTTTTTTGTTTTTATTTTTTTTTAAATTAAATCTTTATTGTTCAGATTATTACATTTGTTCCTCTTTTTTCCCCCCATAATTCCCCTCCTCTCAGTTCCCGCCCCACCCTCCGCCCTCACTCCCCACCCACGGTCCTCATCCATAGGTGCACGATTTTTGTCCATTCTCTTCCCGCATCTCCCACACCCCTTTTCCCCCCAAGAATAGTCAGTCCATTCCCTTTCTATGTCCCTGATTCTATTATAATCACCAGTTCATTCTGTACATCAGATTATTTATTCACTTGATTCTTAGATTCACTTGTTGATAGATGCATGTTTGTTGTTCATAATTTGTATCTTTACCTTTTTCTTCTTCTTCCTCTTCTTAAAGGATACCTTTCAGCATTTCATATAATACTGGTTTGGTGGTGATGAACTCCTTTAGCTTTTCCTTATCTGTGAAGCTCTTTATCTGACCTTCAATTCTGAATGATAGCTTTGCTGGATAAAGTAATCTTGGTTGTAGGTTCTTGGTATTCAGTACTTTGAATATTTCTTGCCATTCCCTTCTGGCCTGCAAAGTTTCTGTTGAGAAATCAGCTGACAGTCGTATGGGTATTCCCTTGTAGGTAATTGAGTCTCTTTCTCTTGCTGCTTTTAAGAGTCTCTCTTTGTCTTTTGCTCTTGGCATTTTAATTATGATGTGTCTTGGTGTGGTCCTCTTTGGATTCCTTTTGTTTGGGGTTCTCTTCGCTTCTTGGACCTGTAAGTCCATTTCTTTCACCAGGTGGGGGAAGTTTTCTGTCATTATTTCTTCAAATAGGTTTTCAATATCTTGCTGTCTCTCATCTTCTGGCACCCCTATAATTCTAACGTTTGTACACTTGAAGCTGTCCCAGAGGCTCCTTACACTATCTTCGTATTTTCGGATTCTTTTTTCCTTTTGCTTTTCCGGTTGGGTGGTTTTTGCTTCTTCGCATTTCAAATCTTTGACTTGATTCTTGCGCTCCTCTGGTCTACTGTTGGGTGTCTGTATAATATTCTTTATTTCAGTCAGTGTATGCTTAATTTCTAGTTGGTTCTTTATCACAACATCGAGGGTCTCATTAGATTTCTTGAGGCTCTCATCAAGTTTATCGGCAGTTTCTAGAAGATTATTGAAAGACCTTAAAAGTGCGTTTTTTAGCTCTATATCCTCCATTTCTGTCATGTTTCTTTGTCTCTGCATTTTTTATGCTTTCTTGGTGCACCCCCTTGTGGTCTTTGTGCGCAGTCTTGTTGTAGTTAAGCCTTGATTGTTGTCGGCAATACTGGCGTTAAATTGACCTCCAGGCTAACTGGCTATGAGAGTCAGCTGTGTCTGCAGTGGGAGAGTTCTGTGCTGGATCTCTAGGGCGATGCTAATCTAGCCTTTGCCTAAGGCTATCCGGCAAATGCCTCTGTGCAGGGCTTGGGTGGGGCAGGTCCCAGGGGATCTACAGGGCGAGCAGAGCGAGCAGTTATGGCTGCTCTCAGTTCCGTCCCCAGCAGCTCTGCAACCGCTGCAAACCTCGGAGAGAAAGCTGCCTTCCCGCTTCTCCCGTTTGAGTCTGGGTCCCTAGAGACTCGCCCGGATCTGGAGCTCAGAGTCTGAAACTCCCTCCCTATTGAAAACAACAACCACACCCTCTGCCGCCGGCCCACTCCGCATGCACTCCGCACCTTAGTATTTCACTTCAGCACTGCACCTCCTCTGAGTCTGGGTATGGTTTCCTCTTTCCTCCTAGTTGTAGAACTTCTACTCAGCCAGCCTTCCTGTGGTTCTGGATGATGTCCGTTCCGTCTTTTAGTTGTACTTTTGAAGTGGTTGTTCGAGGCAGCAAACTCCGGCATTAACCTATGCCGCCATCTTGGTTCTCCGTCGGCTGACGCATGATTATTACAGTTGTTTCTCTTTTTCCCCCCCATAAGTCCCCTCCAACCAGTTTCCACCCCACCCTCTGCCCTAACCACCCCCGCCCCCGTCCTTGTCCATAGGTGTACGATTTTTGTCCAGTCTCTTCCCGCAGCCCTGTATCCCTTTCCCCGCCGAGAATTGTCAGTCCACTCCCTTTCTATGCCCCTGATTCTATTCTATTCACCAATTTATTCTGTTCGTCACATTTTTTATTCACTTGATTTTTAGATTCACTTGTTGATAGATATGTATTTGTTGTCACTTTGTTTTTCATAATTTTTTATCTTTATCTTTTCCTTCTTCCTCTTCTTAAAGAATACGCTTCAGCATTTCATATAATACTGGTTTGGCGGTGATTAACTCCTTTAGCTTTTTCTTATCTGTGAAGCTCTTTATCTGACCTTCAATACTGAATGATAGCTTTGCTGGGTAGAGTAATCTTGGTTGTAGGTTCTTGCTATTGATCGCTTTGAATATTTCTTGCCACTCTCTTCTGTCCTGCATAGTTTCTGTTGAGAAATCAGCTCACCGTCATATGGGTACTCCCTTGTAGGTAACTAACTGTTTTTCTCTTGCTGCTTTTAAGATTCTCTCCTTGTCTTTACCCTTGGCGTTTTAATTTTGTTTTTTGGTTTTTTTTTAATTAAATCTTTATTGTTCTGATTACATTTGTTCCTCTTTTTTTCCAATAACTCCCCTTCTCCCAGTTCCCGCCCCACCCACCGCCCTCACTCCCCACCCACTGTCCTCATCCATAGGTGCACGATTTTTGTCCAGTCTCTTCCCGCATCTCCCACACCCCTTTTCCCCCCAAGAATAGTCAGTCCATTCCCTTTCTATGTCCCTGATTCTATTATAATCACCAGTTCATTCTGTACATCAGATTATTTATTCACTTGATTCTTAGATTCTCTTGTTGATAGATGCATGTTTGTTGTTCACAATTTGTATCTTTACCTTTTTCTTCTTCCTCTTCTTAAAGGATACCTTTCAGCATTTCATATAATACTGGTTTAGTGGTGATGAACTCCTTTAGCTTTTCCTTATCTGTGAAGCTCTTTATCTGACCTTCAATTCTGAATGATAGCTTTGCTGGATAAAGTAATCTTGGTTGTAGGTTCTTGGTATTCAGTACTTTGAATATTTCTTGCCATTCCCTTCTGGCCTGCAAAGTTTCTGTTGAGAAATCAGCTGACAGTCGTATGGGTATTCCCTTGTAGGTAATTGAGTCTCTTTCTCTTGCTGCTTTTAAGAGTCTCTCTTTGTCTTTTGCTCTTGGCATTTTAATTATGATGTGTCTTGGTGTGGTCCTCTTTGGATTCCTTTTGTTTGGGGTTCTCTTCGCTTCTTGGACCTGTAAGTCCATTTCTTTCACCAGGTGGGGGAAGTTTTCTGTCATTATTTCTTCAAATAGGTTTTCAATATCTTGCTGTCTCTCATCTTCTGGCACCCCTATTATTCTGATATTAGTGCGCTTGAAGGTGTCCCAGAGGCTCCTTACACTATCTTCGTATTTTCGGATTCTTTTTTCATTTTGCTTTTCTGGTTGGGTGTTTTTTGCTTCTTCGTATTTCAAATCTTTGACTTGATTCTTGCGCTCCTCTGGTCTGCTATTGGGTATAATATTCTTTATTTCAGTCCGTGTATGCTTAATTTCTAGTTTCTTTATCGTAGCATCGAGGGTCTCATTAGTTTTCGCGAGGCTCTCCTCGAGTTTTTTGCAAACCCTCAAAATTGCGATTTTTAGCTCCATATCCTCCATTTCTTTTTTTTTTTTTTAATATATTTTATTGATTTTTTACAGAGAGAAAGGGAGAGAGATAGAGAGTTAGAAACATCGATGAGAGAGAAACACCGATCAGCTGCCTCCAGCACATCTCCCACTGGGGATGTGTCCGCAACCCAGGTACATGCCCTTGACCGGAATCGAACCCGGGACCCTTCAGTCCGCAGGCCGACGCTCTATCCACTGAGCCAAACCGGTTTTGGCGATATCCTCCATTTCTGTCATGTTTTTTTGTCTCCGCATTTTTTATGCCTTCTTTGTGCACCCCCTTGTGGTCTTTGTGCGCAGTCTTGTTCTAGTTAAGCCCAGATTGTTGTAGTTAATACTAGAAGGATTTGACCACCAGGCTGACTGGCTGCGAGAATCAGCTGTGTGGAAAACCTCTGTCCTCTGGGGAGGTGCTAATCTAGCCTTTGCCTGAGGCGATCCGGCAAATGACTCTGCGCAGGGCTTGGGTGGGGCGGGATCAGCAGGGCGGGCAGAGGGAGCAGTTATGGCCGCTCTCAGTCCTGTTCCCAGAGGCTCTGCTTCTCAGAACCCCGGCAGCCGCTGCAAACCTCGGAGAGAAAGCTGCCCTCAGGTTCCAACTGATGCCGGATAATCCCGCTTCTCCCGTTTGAGTCTGGGTCCCTAGAGACTCGCCCGGATCTGGAGCCCAGAGTCTGAGACTCACTCCCGACCGAAAACGACAACCGCGCCCTCAGCCACCAGCCCGCATTCGCGCGCACCTCGGTACCTTTGTATTTTCCACACTGCGCCTCCTCTGAGCCTCCTCTGCATTGTCTTTCCTTCTAGTTGTAGAGTCTCTCTTCAGCCAGCCTTCCTGTGGTTCTGGGTGATGTCCGTTCCGTCTTTTAGTTGTATTTTTGAAATGGTTGTGCGAGGCAGCAATCTCCGGTGTTTACCTACGCCGCCTTCTTGGTCTCTCCGCGTTTTAATTATGATGTGTCTTGGTGTGGTCCTCTTTAGTTTCCTTTTGTTTGGGGTTCTCTGTGCTTCCTGGACTTGTAAGTCTATTACAAGGTAGGGGAAGTTTTCTGTCATTCTTTCTTCAAATAGGTTTTAATATCTTGCTCTCTCTCTTCTTCTGGCACCCCTATAATTCAGATATTTGGTATGCTTGAAGTTCTTTTTTCCTTTTGCTTTTCCGGTTGGGTGTTTTTTGCTTCTTCGTATTTCAAATATTTGACTTGATTCTTGGGATCCTCTAGTGTGCTGTTGGATTTCTGTATATTATTCTTTATTTCAGTCATTGTATGCTTAATTTCTAATTGGTCCTTTTTTATATCCTTGAGGGTCTCACTATATTTCTCGGAGGTTTCTAGAAGATTCTTGAATAACCTTGAACTCTATATCCAGTAGTTTGCTTTCCTCCATTTCTTTCATTTGTGACCTGTTTCTTTGTCTCCGCATTTTGGCTGCTTCCCTGTGTTGATAGAGTGTCTTTCTGTGCTAGGTGTCGTATAGGGCCCAGCCTCCCTAATTACCTGAGGTGGACACTCTTGGTGCACCCCTTTGTGGGTTGTGTGTACAGTCTTGTTGTAGTTAAGCTTTGATTGCTGTTGATATCACTGGGAGGAATTGACCTCCAGGACAATTGGCTGTGAGGACTAGTTGTGTCTACAATGGGAGAACTTCTGTGCTGGAGACACCCTTATGGAGCAGTACTTACATCAGTGGGGCTTTGGCGCTCACTGAGTCTGCCCCCTGAGTGTGTCTCTTATGGATGTGAAGAGTTGTAATCTGGATGGTCTCACACTAACCACTGGGTATACTGGCTCTTGGATCTCCAAGAAGGTGCAAAGTCAGCCACTACCTGAGGCCACCCAGCAAGAGCTACAGAGAGATCTGCAGATTCCTCCTCTTTGTTTGGGGTTTGGAGGTGCCCAGATGAGGCACAGCTGTGAAGCAATGAAGGTTGCTGAGGAGTCTTAGGCCTTCTTTTGGAAGCTCTGTGGTTCTCTGACCCAGCTATAGTTTGACAGGTTTTTAGGCGGAGAAAGGCCAGGCCATTCGTATGTATGTAAAAGCCTCTGTGCACAGCTTGGGTGGGGTTGTAAATTAGGTGGGGCGGGGTCTCAGGGAATCACCAAGGCAGAGCAAACCTCAATGGCTGCCAGTCTTCTCTGCCTTGGAGAAGTCCCGGGGTCTGTGTCCCACAGCCCTGTGCAGGAACAATGATCACTGCAAGCACCTCTGCGAGAAAGCCGCCCTCACATTCCGGCCTGATGCCAGACAGTCCAGTTTCTCTCCATATGAGTCTGGGTCCCAAATTCTCATCCAGAACTGGAGTTCAGAGCAGTTGGGAGCTTGTTTCTCCTTCCCGATTGAAAAAGATAACAGCATACCCAGCCGCCAGCCCCTTTAGCTCGTGGCTCCGTACCTCTGTACTTCCACACCTCTGCACCTCCTACCAGACTCAATGCACTTTTCTCTTTCCTTCTAGTTGTAGAATTTCCACTCAGCCAGCCTTCCCGTGGTTCTGGATGATATTCGTTTTGTCTTTTAGTTGTAGTTTTAATGTGGTTGTGCAAAGCAGCAAGTTCAGGTGTTTACCTATGCTGCCATCTTGGTTCTCCGCTAGTATATTTTTGATTACTGAGTCAACCTCTCTACTTGGTACAGGTCCTCTCAGATTTTATATTTATTCTTAAGTCAGTCTTGGTAATTTGCTTGTTTCTAGGAATTGGTCTATTTCATAGTATTCTCTTATAATTCCTTTTTATTTCTATAAAGTCTGCAGTAATGTCCACTCTTTCATTTCTAATTTAGTAATTTTAGTAGTCTTCATTATTTTCCTAATTAATCTAGCTAAATATATGTCAAATCTGTTCATCTGTTAAAAGAACCAAATTTTGGTTTTGTTGATTTTCTCTGTTGGTTTTACATTCTCTGTTTCGATTATTTCTGCTCTAATCTTTAGTGTTTTCTTTCTTTTAGGCTTTGGGTTTATTTTGTTCTTTTTCTAGGTCCTTATGGTGCAAAGTTAGGTTATTGAGTTGAGATGTTTTTCTTTTTTAATATAGATATATATAGTTATAAATTTCCCTTCGAGTACTGTTTTCTTTGCTTCCTTTAACTTTTGGTTTATTCTACTTTCATTTTCCCTTGTCATTTTTAAGATTCTGTCCTATGTTTCTCTTCTCTATTAAATCTCCTGAGAAATCAGCCCCAACCCTCCTTCTAAACTTGTTTCATGCTGAGCTAAAATAGCATACTATATCCCTCTTTCCTATAGACAGGCCTAAGCCAATCCCCTAGGTTAGAAACCCCAAAGTTTCTCTGATTTTTCCATTTTTCTTTTTTTTTTCTTTTTTTTTTTTAGTTAAATTTTTTTGAGTGACATTGGTCAACATGAACATATAGGTTTCAGGTGTGTTTCTATGTTTCTCTGTGTTTTTTTTAAATCAACTCAGTCCTACCTTTCTCCTCTCCTTTCTAAAACACTGTTTTCCTTATACTTTCCCAATTCTAAAAAATACTCTATATTTCTTAATACCTTTCAAAAAATTATTCAGTAATCATTTAAGACACTTCACATTCTAATCTCAGTCTACTTAGCATTCACTGAGTTCCCTGAGTCAAGTGTTGGGACCATGAAGAGCTGAGTAAGACATTATTCATGTTCCCAGAAGCACATCATCCAATGAATAAAATATGTCAACAAACATACCCCAAATGTCTGCTGACTTGACATCCTGGCAGGACCTCTGCATCACCTCCATGCTCCAAGTGATCCCTCAGTGACTTAGAAGGGTCTCCAAAAAGATGCTTCCCATGGGCTACCTAAGCAGCCTCCAATTGCAGTCATAAGGTATCTTTCCAATTCTTAATCTTCTCTTCTGGTTCTAGTCCTTCATACCTGCTGCCAGCAGAGCCACTTAGAGTAAACTTCATTGTCCTGCTTACTCCAAGAATATCAATGTCCATGACAAGGATCCTGGGCCAGGACATTCCCAAAGCATCCATGCTGGTTACAGGCAGAGTAAAGGGCCTCCTTGTGCCCTCTGGGACACACTGCATTACCTGTGCCCCACCCTAAAGCAGCTATACTTATGGCTAAAGTCTCACAAACTTTTGAACATTTACAGTAACTTCTAACCTTTACCTTCTCTAAGCATAGTGGCTCGTATCTTTTTTTCTCCTTAGACATACAGAGAACTATTCTACCATCTTCTCCTCCTACCCCCTTCTCTTATTCTCCCACCACAAACTCCTTTCTCCTCACCCTATACCAAACCTCCCACAAATATAAGCAGAGGAAAAGAGACATTTGAGCTCATCCTTGAAGGATCAATAGGAGCTCACTTCCTGGAAAAGGTGGGAAACAGAGTTTGAGGCAAAGAAAACAAAGAACAAAGAAGAAGCAGGACATTCTTTTTTTTTTTTTTTTGCCTTTAAACAAGCAAGCTTTTTTATTTTTAATGGTGTGATTTTTTTTTATTGCTTAAATTATTACAAAGAGTATTACATATGTCTCCTTTCCCCCCCCCCTTGACAATCCCCTGGCCTCCCCTATCCCCCAGTGTCTTATGTCCATTGGTTATGCTTATATGCATGCATACAGAGAGGAAGGGAGAGAGATAGAGAGTTAGAAACATCGATGAGAGAGAGACATCGATCAGCTGCCTCCTGCACACTCCCTACTGGGGATGTGCCCGCAACCCAGGTACATGCCCTTGACCAGAATCGAACCTGGGACCTTTCAGTCCACAGGCCAACGCTCTGTCCACTGAGCCAAACCGGTTTCGGCAGGACATTCTTGTAAGAATCACAAATAATCAAACAATGGAGAACCTATTGTTTTTATTCAAAACTCTGCTTAATAGTATCTCCTCTGTGGAATGTTTCCTGGCACACCCCAACTCTTCCTGATCATCATTCTCACTATGTGTGCTAGCATGGAGTACATACCTCTATCAGATCAATATTTACTGAGCTAGAGCCCAGCCAGCATGGCTCAGTGGTTGAGCATTGACCTATGAACCAGGTGGTCATGGTACAATTTCTGGTCAGGGCATATGCCTGAGTTTTGGGCTCAATCCCCAGTTGGGGACATTCAGGAGTCAGCCAATCAATGATTTGCCCTCGCCATTGATGTTTCTCTCTCTCTCTCTCTCTCTCCCCCCCCCTTACTCTCTCTGGAATCAATAATATATTTTTTATTGAGCTAGAAATTGTGCTAAGTGCTAAGAATATAGAAATAACAAACATAATTCTTACCTCAAGATTACGAAATAGAAAGGGGAAAAACAGAGAAGAACCAAGATGGCAGTGTAGTTAAACACCAGCTCTCGATGCCTCCCATAATCACATCAAAATTACAACTGAGCCCTAGCCAGTTTGGCTCAGTGGATAGAGGGTCGGCCTGTGGACTGAAAGGTCTCAGGTTCAATTCTGGTCAAGGGCATGTACCTTGGTTGTGGGCACATCCCCAGTAGGGAGTGTGCAGGATGCAGCTGAATCGATGTTTCTCTCTCATTGATGTTTCTAACTCTCTATCCCTCTCCCTTCCTTTCTGTAAAAAATCAATAAAATATATTTATTTAAAAATTACAACTGAAATACAGAACAACCATCATTCAAATCAGAAATCTGGCTGATGGAAGTCCTACAACTACAGAAGTAAAGATGAAAGTATATCAAGACTGATAGAAGGAGGAGAGGCGCAGACTGGGCTGGTCCAACAGCTGCATGTGGCGTTTTTTCAATCAGTAGGGATATCTTGGATGCAAGGGCCTCCCATGAGAAGCAAGGGGTCCCAGACCCACACCAGACCCCCATCCAGGGTTCCAGAGCTTGGAAGAGAAATCCCTATAACTTTGGGCTATAAAAACCAGTGGGGATTGTGGTTGAGTGATATGGAGGCTGCTGGAGCCCCAGGCAGTTCCTCTTCAAGGGCCAAAATGGTACCATTTCCTCCAAGTTCCAGTACCAGGCAATGGCTTTGGGGAATCCAGGGACATATGGGCAGGAACTGGATTGTCTGGTATTGGGGCAAGAACCCTAGGTGGCTTTCTCCCAGACAGGGGTGCTCACAGGTGTCATTGTTCCTATGCTGAGACTCCCCCCATCACAGTGCTGACTGGCAGCCAAATCTGAGCTTCCATCAGCCTGGCTTACACTGCTTACTCCATCCTGGTGATTCCCTGAGACCCTGCCCCATCCAATTTGCAGCCCCACCCAAGCTGTTTGCAGAAGCCTTTCCATATGAATGGCCTGTATAGCGCAGGCTTCAGACTTTCATAAAATCTCTCAAACAAGCAGCAACTGACATCAGCATGCCACAAACCTATCAATAAGAGGCCTAAGACCCAACACTAGCACCAGCCTGCTTTGCTTTATAGCTGGGCCTCCTCTGGGCACTTCCAAGCCCAATACACAGCAGCCATCTGTACATCTCTCTGTAACCTCAGGCAATGGCTGACTTTGCACCTCCCAGGAGGCCCCAGAGCCAGTGCATCTGGTGGAGAGCTTTAGACCATACCAGATTACAACTCTACACAGCCACAAGTGACACACTCAAGGAGCAGACTCAATGAACACCAAAGCCCCATTGAAGCAACTTATGCTCTGTAAGGATGTTTCCTGCACAGCAGCTCTTCTGCTGTAGTCACAGCTGGTCCTCACAGCCAATTGGCCTGGAGGCCAATTCCTTCCAGTGATGCCAATGGCAATCAAGGCTCAACTAAAACAAGATTGTGCACACAGCCCACACAGGGGTGCACCTAAAGGGGCCAGCTCAGGTGACTGGGGAGGCAGCTGAGTGTATAGGGTAAGGGCTAGTGATGAGGAAAGAGTTGCCACAGAAGGTCTCTGAAAGGGAATACTGGCATGAAAGATCTATGGAAACAAAAGAGTGAGACACATGGACACCAGGGAGAAGAGCATTCCAGGTAGAGAGAATTGCAAATGAACCAGCCTTGACCATCTCAAGGAATAGCCAAGCCAGCATAGTTTGAGCAAAGTGAACACAGGGAACAGTGATGGGACATTAGGTAGAAGAGAGAAAAATAACCAGAACATTTTGGTTTGTATAGGTCATTGTCATTATTTTGTTTTGCTTTGTTTTTTGTTGTTGTTTTAATATATTTTACTAAAATTTAACATACAGAGAGAAAACAAATACTAAGTATCATCTCAATGTACAAAATGAATACATTTGCATATACAGACACAGGCCAAGAAATAGAACATTATCAGCTCCCCTCCCCCCAATTCTCCCTTTTGCTCCCTCCTACTTGCCGTCCCTCCCACCTCCTGAAAGGTAACCACCATCTTGACCTCAAATAGCATGGATTTGTTTTGCCTGCTTTTTAACTTTAAAATAAATGGAATCATATCATGTATTCTGTTTATATCTGGGGGTTTTCTCTCAAGATTTTTCCTTGTGATGTTTATTCATGTGGTTTCAAGAGGGAAGAGTTAAGATGACAAATACCAGCATGTTAAAGTGCTGATGGGAAAGATGTGCTGGGAGGTAGTACTGATGCTGGCAATGTTCATGTGCCTGGCATCCACAAGACAATTCAGGAAAACAAGAGCTCACCCAGGAGCTGAATGTCAGGGTTCCAAGAGACATTTCCTCCCCTACTCAGATCCTCTCTTGAGAATAAAGAGACCTCAAGAAGGTTAAGGTCATGGTTATAGTTACTGATTGGTTGTTTGACTCACTCAAACAGATACTACTTTGTGTCAGGTACTGTGCTGAAATGCAAAGATAATTAAAGCCTGATTGGTTAGACAAACAAACAGAGGGCTACAAAAGGGTGTAATAAATGTTTACTTAAGTATTTATCTAAGTATTTGGCAAAGGATGCTAAGGAAGCATCTTCTTTAAGAATCTTTGTGCCCGGTTGGTGGGGCTCAGTGGTTGAAAATTAACCTATGAACCAGGAGGTCACGGTTTGATTCCCAGGTCAGGGCACATGCCCAGGTTATGGACTCAATCCCCAGTAGGCGGCATGCAAGAGACAGCCAATCAATGATTCTCTTCATTGATGTTTCTACCTCTCCCTCTCCCTTCCTCTCTAAAATCAATAAAAATATATACTTTTTAAAAGAATCTTTGTGACTATTTCACCTTTTTTGCTCAAAAATTAATGGTTCTGAAATAAGCTCATTAGACTATGACCATTATATATTCCCTTTAAATGATATTTATTACTTTTATGTATATCTCTTCTACTAAGTATAATCTTTTTGAAAGGGGAAAAGATGACTTTTAGTAACCTGAAAAGAGCACAAAGTAGTTGGAGTCAAAGTGGTTGAGTTTGAATCCTGACTCATTCTTTAGCTATGTAACCCTGGGAAAATTACTAGTGAACTACTCTATGCCTCAGTTTTGTTATAAACTGAGATAATAGTATCCATCTACCTACCTCACAGAAATTGTTGTCAGCATCAAATGAAGTAATGTATAAAAAGAACTGTAAAGTCTGATTATTCCTCCTCTAAATCTCACAAGACCACTATGTTGGACACATAGTAGGTCATCAGTAAATGTTGAGTTTTAATTATAAATTACCAGCAAACACTGTGGTTTTGGAATCTGTGGCAGGGAGTTGATGTAATTCCTTGACCCCCTCTATCTCATGCCCAGAGAAAGAACTCAGGGGCTGGAGTCAGACAGTGTGTATGGCCGAGGATAACCAGCCAGTGTGGGAGAGTAAACTGAGCCAGGATCATCGGGGCTAACAGCCCATTCACCAAGAGTGTCAAACATTTTGTTGGGGTGGAGCCTTTTTAATAGTCCATTTCAACAGTTTCCCTTCTGTGTTTATAGGGAACACAGATTCACAAACCCAAGCACCCCCATTGCCGGTGGACGGGGTGCTGGGGGAGTCAGTAACTCTGCCCCTGAAGTTTTCTGCAGAAGAAGAAATCCAGTCCATCACCTGGCTTCATAAAACAGCATCTGTCATCTTCATACCGAAAGATCCAGCACAAATCCAGGTGACTGATCCAACACGGAAAGATCGACTGAAAGTCATCCAGTCCTCCTCCTTGCAGATCAACAACCTGACAATGGCAGACAGCGGACGTTACCGTGCCCAGATAACCACCGCAACCTCCAGAGAGATGTATAATTACAATCTGGCGATCTACAGTGAGTCAAAGATTAGATTTTTTAATTTTGTATAGACTAAGAAATATTACATATTTTAATTCTATGTGACTGCAAATATGTGCTATGGCCTAGTAGTAAAGACTATGGCATTAGGAGCCAGATTGAGGTCCAGGGGTCAAAGCAATTCAAGAACATTGCACATGGCCAGGTAGTTGACAGAACTGAGAATAGAACCTAGGTCTTGTGACTCCCAACCCAAAATCACCTCCCTTCCCCTCACAACATAAAATGGTCCCTTTCAAACTACAAGTGTAGAGGAGGTAATGGAAGTGAAATATCTATGATTTTGTTGTCATGTGCATTACATGTATTTGTCATGTAATCCTCACAAAAGCTCCAGGAGGTAGGTACTATTTTTACCCCTGAGGCACAGTGTCAGTTACAGCAACACCCTACAGTCACAGAGGTAGTAAGTGGGAGAGCTTCCCATATAACTAGCTGGTACGATGCCTCCCTTTATACAAAGGTTCATCTGACCCAGTGGTACAGAACAGTAGTCTATGTAGAAAATGTTCTAGAAGGATGAGTTGAAAAAGAGAAATGTATTTTCTAGCAAGGTTGTTTAATTAACAAAACAATATTTTCCCAGATAGCTTGGGTCCTCAACATAAACTTATGGAAACTATAATGACACAGTTTATGAGTCAATGTCAGAAAAAGAAAATCTGTCTAGCAATCAGTGATGCCAATGAATGACAGGAATGCTTGTCTTCCTTGGGGAACTATGGTCACGTTACCTCTTCCTTGTGTTTTCTCCTCTTCTGTCTGTCTCAAATATCTCTACTTTTCTCTTATAAGGACACTTACTGGATTTAGGGCCCACCTAGATAGATAATCCAGGATCATCTCATCCATCTGCAAAAGATCTTTTTTCCAAATAAGATTCTTAGAATTGAAATATCTGAATGTGTGTGTGTGGGCGGGGGGGGGGGGGGCGGGGAGTGGGGAGCAGTAGTCATCATTCAACCAACTACAGGCAGAACCACTCTGGGTAATCAGTGATCATCAAGGCAGAGCTAGGGTCCTGGAGAGAGGAGACACATCCATTGGAAAGTCTGTGAACAGATCCCATATCAGGTTTCATCACACCTGTAGAGACAACATTCTTCTGCTCAGTGGATAGAGTGTTGGCCTGCGGACTGAAGGGTCCCAGGTTTGATTCCAGTCAAGGACACATGCCTGGGTTGTGGGCTTAATCCCCAGTGGGGGCATGCAGGAGGCAGCCAATCAATGATTCTCTCTCATCATTGATGTTTCTATCTCTCTCTCCCCCTCCCTTCCTCTCTGAAATCAATAAAAATATTTTTTTAAAAAATAAAATAAAACATTAACCAATTACTTCATATACCAGGCTAGGGATAGAAAAGATTTTATCTTACAGGCCATGATCAACTAATTGGGAGTAACTTCCTAGAATTCATTGTTTTTGTTTGTTTAAATATGTGGGGGGTTTTGTTGCTTTTTTTTTAGAGAGAGAGAGGAAGGGAGGGGGATAGAGAGATAGAAACAGCAATGAAAAAGAAATATCATCGATCAGCTGCCTCCTGCATGCCCCTCACAGGGGATCAAGCCCACAACCTGGGCATGTGCCAAGACCAGGAATCAAACCAGTGACCTATTGGTTCCTGGGTCAATGCTCAACTGCTAAGCTACACCAACTGGGCTCGAGTTCACTGTTAAAAAGACGTTCAGACCATGTTAAGTTTATTCATTGAGTTAACAATATTTGTTGACTATGGACAATGTACAAGAAATTGTTTTAGGCACTTGAAATGTATCAATGAGTAAAACAGACAAAGATCCCTGCCTTCATGGAGCTGATATTCTGGGTGGAGAGTAAGAGGAGGTACTAAAGAATACATGTAATGTATAAACAAATGACACGGTATGTAAGAAAGCCATGCTGTGGAGAAAAAAAGAGATTAGAATAGCATAAGAGCATAGGAGTGCCAACAGGGAGTAGGGCGTAATTTTAATTAGAGGGTCACACTAAGACTCATTGGGAAGATGACATTTGAGCCAAGACCTGTTGGAGGTGAGGGAGTAAGCCATGAAGATATCTGGATGAAGAACATACCAACATGTACTCTCTCCTGCCTTGCATAGTCAAGGAACATCAAGAAGCAAAGTGCGGAGAGAGTAATAGGAAACAAGGTTCAGTAAGAAAATTGAGGGCCACATCATGTAAGGCTCTGAGAGAAAACATATGGACTTTCAAATCTAAATCTCAGTCAGGTTGAGAACCAGGAGGGTTTTACAAAGAAGTAATATGATTTGACTTACTTGCTTAAAAGATCTCCTGGCTGCTCTGTTGCAAATAGGTTGTAAGAAACAAAGGTGGAAGCCACTGGACCAATAAGGAGGCCATTGCGACAATCCAAGCAAGAGATGATGCTGGCTTGGACCAGGAAGATAGCAGGGGAAGTAGTGAGAAGTACTTGGATTCTGGGTATTCTTGGCTATTGGATGAAGTTGTTATTGACTAAGATGGAGAAGGCTGCAGATGGAACAGGTTTTAGAGAGAAAAATGGAGGTTCTTTAGAACATGTTGAATTGGAAATACACATTATGTCCAAGTGGAAATGTCAAGTAGATGGGGTTACAAATTCGTCAAGTGGAAAAAGGTAATAATATAGCTTTTTGGTCAGCCATGAACAAAGGCTGAGGGAGATGTGACATTCATGCCAAGTATTTGCCATTGCTGTGCTAGGCTCTGTCTTATTTAACCCTCATAATGACCTAAGCAGTAGGTATTATTGCCCAGTTTTACAGATGCTTGAAACAATTACCAATGTAGTCATGATCAAGTAGCCATTAAATAACTAAGTAATGATTCTAACCCAGGTCTTAACTCCAAATCCAACATTCTATCTGCTACATAACAGCTCCATTCTGGCAAGATAGATTCCACTAGTCCTGCTCGGTTAACTAAGCTTAAAGCATAACTCTGTCTCTTCTAATCAGACAGTTGGAGTCATCCTGTTCTTTACTGGGTCATCTTAGGCCAAGTCTAGGTCAGTGACCTTTTCTGTACTGTTCCCATGTCCCCATTGATCCATAGCTACTGATATCTCACTAGTCAATCTTTTCTGGTCTCTGCTATCATAAATTTCTGCAGTAAAGGCTTTCTTTATATTTATATTTTTTTAATACATTGCACTTCTTTGCTGCCCAGAAGAACTTGCTTGCTCTCTCAGTTTCTTCACTTCTTTCTTCCCTAATGTTTTGGTTCTTAACGTGTCCTTTTCTGTCCTGCTGACATTCTGTGTCAGGGTCTCTCTGTCCCCACTGGAGCCAGCATCATACGCAATGAGGACCAGAACTCCTGTAGACTTGTGGGAAGTGTAGTTTCCTGAAGAAGATCGGCTTCCATCTTCCACCCCAGCTAGGGATTTCTGATTATGGATGAAACAGGGCTCTTGTGCCTGGCTCTGTTTTCTAACCTGGCTAAGGTAGGGCTGGCCCTCAGCTTACTCTCCAAGTTGTTTTTACACAAAGGGCAAAAAAGAAAGGCTATAAAGGACCCCAGGAATAAACTGAAGTGCAGAGAAGTAAGGTGATCAGCCTCAAATCACCCAACTAGTTGGTGGCAAACTCAGTCTTTCCCTTTTCATTTCTCACACTGGCTTTTCTATCTCATACCAATGTCCTTCATCATTTGGTCACCCCAGACCTTGATCCCATCAATTAGGCAACATAAACAGCGTTACTTACAGAGTATACAGATTGTAACATACAGTAGAGTGTCGGGCAGAATACAGAAACATTGAGGAGAAGGACATTTTAAACAGAGGGCTGAGCCAAATCATTTGTCCTTAATCTGGATCTTTTCTCTGCACACAGGTCGACTGAGGAACTTACAAGTGGCTAATCACACTCAACTCTTTGAGAATGGGAGCTGTGAGATCCAACTGACCTGCTCTGTGGAGAATCCAAATGACCATGCCTCGTTCAGGTGGCAGGCTGCAGGAAACACAATCCTGGAGGAAGCAAACCTCACTATCTCTTGGGAGCCCAAGGATTCCAGTGAAGAGACATACACTTGCATCGCTAAGAATCCTGTCAGCAATTTATCCTTCTCTTTCTCTGTCCAAAGTCTCTGCAAAGGTAACAGTCTCTCTCAGGTCTCTCTGAAAGCCTTGAGCAGCTGTAGGGTGTGGCGTGACCACATGACTGACATGATTCCCCAAACAGCAGCCCAATAGGAGGCAGCCAAAGATGCTGGGAGAAGACAGACACTCAATGTCTACCCCAGAGGTCTCACCTTCCTCCCTCACCCCACCCCCTGCCCACACACACACCCTCAACCCTCCTGCAACCCACTCAGAGCCCAAGAGCAAAGTCCTTAGGAAGGCAGAATTGTCTTCTTCTCCTGGCTCTACCAGGCTCTGCCCTGCCCTGTCTCCCACTCCCAGAAATCCTGCCCAGAGCCCCAGAGCTTCTGGGTAGAGATGAACCCACCCTGCCCTCCCAAAAGTGGCCTAGAAGAGGTTAAGTGTAGGCTCTGAGAAGAACACAGAGCCTTACTCAATTGTCCTAAGTGCAACTTCTTTTTTTTTTTCTTTTCAGGTGTTTTTAACGAAAAAAGTCAACTCTCGGTTATCCTATGGAGTATACTAGTGCCTTCTTTGATCTGTATCGTTGTGTCCTTAATTGTTTGGAAGAAGAAAAAAGTAGCAGGTTTTCTTTCTTCTTACTTGTCTCTTCTCCAAGGTTTCAGAGACTTTGAGTCTGGGGTTCTCTTTACCTTTCTTTTGGAAGACAGGGAAAGAGAGGGAGGATGCAAATACTGGTTCAGCTAGTCCACTAGGACAACACCTGGGGTGTAACCCCACACCTGCTAATTTCCTGAGAAGTTGTCCTCCTGGGAAGTTAGGTCCTCAGGTCCTGCCTGCCCTTACCTTTCTGGTCTCCTCCCACCACATGTTCTGGAGAGGCACCTATGGGGCTGGAGGGGTGGAAGATCTCTCTCGTTACAGTCACAGTTTCTATTTCCATGATTTTATTTTTCAGGTTCCTTATACTTTTCTACTCAGCAAACCCAGAGTCCTGGTGAGCTTCTAGACTCTTAACTCCCAATCATAAAACAGCTGGGAATAGCCAAATTGAAGGAGAAGGGGGCCAGGCAGAGGGCTGGATAATTGGAGAGGATGGAGTCAGAATGTCATTACGCAGATGGACCAGATGCACAACTGGAGAACCTGTCATTGTGCAAGTTTGTCCCCTGTGGGACCTACAGGGTCCTTTACAAGCATGTGGACCAGTCACTGACACAATTTCTTGGAGTGGGATTAGGGCCATTCCCCACCCCGCTGATGGAAAAGCTAAGTGCCAGTGAAAGGGCTCATGGCCTGTCCACTATCCCCCAGCAAGTCCAGGGCAAGTGTAGGATTAGAGCATCAGAGGCCCAAAGACAAACTGCCTGACCCCATCACTCTGTTCATCCAGGGTTTTGGAACTGAGTAAAAACAATCAAAAGAGAAAATGTGATAGAGACACTGGAATACAGACTCTGAACTCGGGTTAGCACTGAGTCTCATTTCCTGGGGGAGAGATATGTGATGTCATGTGTAGAGGACATGGCATGAGATTTGGAGTCAGAAGGTATGCATTTAAGTTCCTTATTCAGTCATTTCTGTATAATTTTGTGCCAAGTCAATTAAATTACCTGAGCCTACAGTTCCTTATCTATAATAATAAAAGCATAATATGCTAATTAGGCCAGACGTCCTTCTGGACGACCTTCCAGATGAAGCCGGGGCTTCGAGGGAAGCCCAGGTCTCGGGTGCCAGAGGGAAGCTGGTGCTGGCAGTCGGGGGAAGGAAGGCCTACTCTTTTTTTTTTTTTTTACTTTTTTTTATTATCATTTAAAATATCACAAATAGTAGTACATATGTCTCCTTTTTTTTCCCCAAATGACCTTCCCCCAGCCTCCTCTACCCCCAGCACATGCCCTCACCCCCGTCCCAGTGTCTTGCTTATATGCATACATACAAGTCCTTCGGTTGATCTCTTAATCCCCATCAACCCTCCCCAGCCAGGATGGCCGACTCGTGCATGAATTTCATGCATCGGGCCTCTAGTCTCTACTATAATCAAACCCACCTTAAGGACCTCTGAAAGGTTCAATCACAGGTATGTGCAATAATCCAGCTCCATTACCCTGGCAGTGAGGATCTCTAGCTCATAAGTACGTGGTACTATTTGGTCCTAGGAGCTTCCTTGCTCACATGTGAATTCAACGGGAGGCTGAAACTTTAGGGTACCTCAAGACTATGTGCCCCCAAGAGATGAGGGCAAAAATAGATCACATGACTGAGAAGTTTCTGGTTCAACCCAGAATTTCAAAGACTGTCAAAAATGAATGAACCTTAAGGAATGGCAATGCCTTGAACAACTGCATCTTCAGGGCCAGAAAGAGTCCCGGGGTAGGAAGGGTCCTGGGAGAATGCTTCTGCAGCTGACTGTGCCTCTCTGTGTTTGCAGCAGAGACCCCGAGGGACGACCCAGGGAATGAGCCAGCCTGTCCAGAGAACACTGTGTACGCTCAGGTCACTCATCCAAACACGGTGAGTCCTTTCAGCCTTAGACTCCATCGTGAGCGTTATTGTTATATCATGATTCAAAAACTTGTCACCACAGTCATCTGACTAATCCAAACGATGTACACCATTGAAGAGAGGAGAAGGCTACCGAGAGCTGCTAAGTTCTACTCAGGCCCATTCCAGCCCCAACCGCTCTCACCCCAACGGAATGTTTACTCACACCCGTAGCGACACTGCTCTCTAACTGCTTAATGCATCAGGAAGTCTGGTATCCTTCAGCTTAATTACAAGCTGCCTGAAAGTAAAAATTGCGTCTTCCTCTCTCTTCCCCTTATCATGATGCTCCGTAAATATTTGTTGAGTGGATCAAAGTTCCATTAAGTTTGAGAGTTTCCAAAGGAGACAGATCAGTAGCAGGGAAAAAAGCAGTGCTCAGAAGCAGTCTCTCAAGAGAAGAGGGACAAGAATGTGCACCCCCTCCACAGTAGAGGGCAGTAAAGACATGAGTAGCCCTCAATCCTCCCCACCCCTCTAGCAACAGAACCGGATGGCCTTGGTCAGGCATCAACAATTCCCCCCCACCTGCAAGAGGTACATTTCTAAAGAGCACATACATCCTGGCAGGCCAGTTTCCATGTCATCTGAAAACAAATCCAGAGACTCATCATTCTCCAACTGACAGAAGCAATAGTCTAGCTAGAAATCTTTGATCCTCTCATCAAGCCCCTCACAGGTATTTGTAAAGCAAGCTCCTTGAAGAAAGGGAACATGAAGGGAAACTCTTACTTGTTCAGATATTTCTTGTTGCTGTTGTTTCTTTCCTTAATCCTCACCCGAGGATATTTTTGCATTGATTTTTAGAGGGAGTGGAAGAGAGAGGGAAAGACAGAGAGAAATATCGATGTGAGAGAAAAACATCAATGGCTTGCCTCCTGCACGAGCCCTGACAAGGGCCTGGGCCAGGAGGAGCCTGCAACCGAGGCACATGCCCTTGACTGGAATCGAACCTGGGACCCTTAGGTCTGCAGGCTGACATTCTATCCAGTGAGCCAAACCGGCTAGGGCCTGTTCAGATATTTCTATTGTTCTTCCCATTTCCTCTTGAAGACAAGATGAATCACTCTCAACAAACCAAGAAACTAATCTGCAAATTTAACTTTTTCTTTAGGGTAAAATTGTACTTTGGAGAGTTTTGGAGATCTTGAAAACACCCTGAATATTTTTAAATTAATTTTAAATGTCAAAACCTCTGAGCACAGGGAACTTCTGTTATTGCTATATTTTGTATTCCAAGTAGAGCCACTCTTAATACCAGATGTTTCTCCTACCGGTTCCCCCTGCTTGAGGAGAACCCAATGACTTGATCACCAGGCAGTTAGAACCACAGGGACAAAATAGAGCAGGCAGCACCGTCCAGGTACAGCCAGTAAAGACCTGAGACAAAAGACAGTAGAGTTGGGTTCAGGACAAGATGTTTCCTTTTCTTCACAACACTTGCTAAGAAAGTCACCCTTCTGTCTTTGATTCTTGATCCCACTGGTTTGCTGGGGTGTGCCTCTGTTTGCAGTTCAGAAAATGCCACTAAACTCACAGGTTTGAGAGCTGGTAGTGTTTGGTCTCTAGCTCCCCTTGCTAAGCACTCCCTAGAACTTTGTCACACTTCCTTTCTCTGGGAATATATCTTTGCATGAGTATCTCTTTGTCTGTGTGAGCCCAATGAGTATGATTCCTTTTTATAGAAAACGGAAATCCCAATACCTATGAAAAATAATGATTCCTCTACAATTTACTCCACAATTTGTCAACCCAAACAGGTAAGCCCATGATTGCCCCACATTCTTACCTCTCTCATCAGACCTATGACTTTGCAAAGAAAGTAAAAGCTAAGGAGCCATTTTTGCCCTAGCTGGTTTGGCTCCGTGGATAGAGTGTTGGCCTGCAGACTGAAGTGTCCCAGGTTCAATTTCAGTCAAAGGCACCTGCCCTGGTTGTGGGCTCAATCCCCAGTAGGGGGCAAGCAAGAGGCAGCCAATCAATGATTCTCATCATTGATGTTTCTATCTCTCCCTCTCCCTTCTTCTCTGAATTCAATAAAAAAAAATTTTTTTTAATTAAAAAAAAGTTAAGGAGCCATTTTATAGATGAATAATGCCAGCAGAATACAGAAAGTCTCAGGACATCACCAAAACATATCCAAAAAGTTTTGTTGTATTAGAATCACCATGCATATCTGAGTTTTCAGCCTACTTGTGTTTTAATTCTGCCGTATGCTATCTATCAATATTCTTATCTGCCTTCTAGTGCTCTCCAGACCTCCTGTGTAGCCATGGGGTCTGGCCTGGGGCTCTGGTCCTTATTAACCTATTTCATTTTCCTCTTTTTCCCATTAAAATAAGCCCATTCCTTCCAGGGCAACTGTTCTTGACAACGTCATCTAAGTTGCTGAAATGTCTCAAAGGAATTCAGGAATGACACATCTTCTCCTGATCCCATGGGAGACAACAGAGCGCGATTTCTGCCTGGAAACAGAATTTGAATATCTAGGATGATCACTTCCAGTCCTTCAGACTTGAACCTGCTTACCAAGGTCAAACACCAGTTAACTGCCATGCCTCCAAAGTGGAAACCATTCCCACCTGCCATGATATTTCGAACTTAATTTAAAAAATCAATTTGAGCCCTAACCAGTTTGGCTCAGTGGATAGAGTGTCGGCCTGTGGACTGAAAGGTCCCAGGTTTGATTCCGGTCAAGGGCATGTACCTTGGTTGCGGGCACATCCCCAGTAGAAGGTGTGCAGGAGGCAGCTGATCGATGTTTCTCTCATCGATGTTTCTAACTTTCTATCCCTCTCCCTTCCTCTCTGTAAAAAATCAATAAAATATATTTTTTTAAAAATCAATTTGCAATGGATAGTATAAAAATAAATATATTGATGCATATTAGCATAACCAATGGACACAGACACTGAGGCGGTGGGGGCTTGCCCGGGGTGGGACTGGCTGTGGGGAGGGGGTCAATTAGGGAAAAAGAAGACATATGTAAAACTTTAGACAATAAAAAATATATTAAAATAATAATAAAAAAATATATTACAATTCGGTGTTCTTGGATATTTTCAGCTGAAAATTCTCATGAAAAATGATTTTAAAGTTGATCAGGGCTGCCACTTAGGGAAACCATTTTTTTTAATAGACACACGTGGCGTGTGGGGAAGTTCGGCTGCTTGCATCTACAGACATGGAGTACAGTGGGTTAAGGAATAACATCATTTGCAGCCCTTGATCCAAATAACATTTTCTAATCTGTTCCAGGACAAAACATGCTTCAGATAACATGCCTGGATATTGACTTTCCCTTTGGTAACTACGCAAATGAAGTTATGGTTGATAGAGAGACTCTAATTCAGAAGACAACCACTTCTCTCCTTTTAGAAAGCAGCAGAATTGTGACACATGAGATGGCTTTGTCTGTGTGAGCCAAATGAGTATGATTACTTCAGGAGAGGATACGTTGGGAGACAATACAATGTGTTGATTATGTGTGTTGTGTTTGGAATTGGATAGACTCGTGCTCAAATCATGTACTATCTCCTGGAACATGCTACCTAAGCTCTTGGAGCTTTGGTCTCCTAGACTGAAAAAGGAGGGTGGTAATACATCAGCCCTATTACTCAAACCAGGAACCTGAGTTATCTTTGACTTCAGCTTCTGTATCACCTTTGGACTCTACCTCCAAATATATATCTGAACCTTATCCACGTCTTTACAAATCTTCAACATCATCCTATATCTAATCATTATCATCTCTAACCTGGAATACTACAATAAACTGAACAACTCTCCCCAGTTTTGCTCTTACCTCCCTCCACTCCATTTTCCAAAAGATAGCTAGAGTAGTGTTTTTAATATAAATCAGATCTCTCACTTGTCTGCTTAAAACTCTGCAATATTTCTCCATGCACTCAGAATGAAATTGCATCTGCATGACCCTGGATGGTCTCTGGCTCACCTCCAGCCTGAACTATTATCACTCTCCCACCGCTATCTCTGTTTATCCTCCCTGATCTTCTTTCAGCTCCTCCATTAAGGAAAGAGTTCTTTAAGGTAGAATTGTTCACATCTGCCTTAAGGCCCCACCACTGCCTGCTCAGCTCCTCCTCATTCTTTAGGCCTCAGTTTACATATGTCACCTTCTAAAAGAGACCTTCTCAGACCTCTCTATCCGGTGCTCTCCCCATTTTTCTGTCACACTTCCATGTCATTTATCATATGTCAAAACATATTTATTTTTATTGGTTTAATGTGAGTTTCTCCTACTATACCATAAACTTTCCAGGAATAAGGGCCATAATAATTTTATTTATCACTGTTTCCCTAGCATCTAACACAGTATCTAGCACCGAGGTCCTCAAACTTTTTAAACAGGGGGCCAGTTCACTGTCCCTCAGACATTCCACACATGCGCACTGCGGGCCCGGGATGAGTCGGCTGCTAAGCAGGAGAGGCAGCGGCGGCAAAAACACCTGGTGGCCAGATAAATGTTTTCGGCGGGCCGCATGTGGCCCGCGGGCCGTAGTTTGAGGACCCCTGACTAGCACATAGAAAATGTTCAACAAATATTTTAACTAAATAAATGAATGTGTTATAAAATTGTGTGAGAATTAAATTAGATAATGTACCTGAAGTCTTTAGCATAGTGCTTAGCTCATGAAAGTGCTCAATAAATGTTAGCTATTGTTGCTGTTGTTATTAAATTACATTCTCCTGAACTGACAGAAGTGGGATTCCTGGACCATATGAAAATTCTATTCTTTAATTTTTTAAGGAAACTTCATACTGTTTTCCACAGCAGCTGTACCGATTTACATTCCCACCAACAGTGTACAGGAGTTCCCTTTCCTCCACATCCTCACCAATGCTTGTTATTTTTTTATTTATGTTTTTGTATAGCCATCCTAACAGGTGTGAGAGGGTATCTCGTTGTGGGTTTGATTTGCATTACCCTAATGAGTAGTGATGTTGAGCACCTTTTCATATACTTGTTGGCCATTTACATGCCTTCTATTCAGATCCTTTGCCCATTTTAAATTTGGGTTATTTGGTTTTTTACTATTGAGTTTGGGGAATTTCTCAAATATTTTGGTGTGTTTTTTTTAAAACAGAGAGAGAGGAAGAGAGAATGAGAAAGAGAGAGAAAACACTAATGTAAGAGAGAGATATCATCTGTTGCCTCCTGTTCACACCCCGAATGGGGATTGAATCCACAACCTGGACAAGTGACCTGACTGGGAATAGAACTGGTGACCTTTCAGTGCATGGGATGATGCTCAACCAACTGAGCCACACCAGCCAGAGCTATATTTTGGATATTAATCCTTTATCCGGTGTATGGTTTGCAAATGTTTTCTCCCATTCCATAGGTTGCCTTTTCATTTTTTTGTCTTCTTTGCTATGCAGAAGCTTTTTAATTTGATGTAATTCCATTTCTCTTTTTCTGCTTTTGTTGCCTTTGCTTTTGGTATCAAATTCAATAGATCATTGCCAAGACCAATGTCAAGAGGCTTTTCTCCTATGTTTTCTTCTAGAAGTTTTTCAGTTTCAACTTTTATGTTTAACTCTTTAATCCCTTTTGAGTTGATATTTATGATAGTATACTAGTAAAACAAGAGGCAAACTTCATTCTTTTAAATGTGGATATACAGTTTTCCCAGTACCATATATTGAAGAGACAATCTTTCCTGACAATGTGCTTGGCACATTGTCAAAGATAATTTTACCATATATATCAAGGGGTTACTGTATTTCTGGGCTCTCCAATCTATTTCAGTCGATGTCTAAGTCTGTGTTATATCAGGACCACACCATTTTAATTACTGTAGCTTTGTAGTACATTTTGAAATCAGGACATGTGAGCCCTCCAACTTTTTGAAGATTGTTTTGCCCATTAGGGTTCCTTAAGATTTCCCATGAATTTTCGAATGAGTTTTCTTCTTCTATTTAAAAAAGCCATTGTTATGATGGATAGGAATTGCATTGAATCTATAGTTCTCATTGGGTAGTGTGAACATTTTTAAAATAGTAATTCTTCCAATCCATAAACATGAGATGACTTTTCACTAATTAGTGTCTTCTATAATTCCTTTCACAATGTTTTCTAGTTCTCAGTGTACAAGTCTTTTATCTCCATGGTTAAATTTATTACTAAACCTTTTATTCTTTTTCTTACTTTTCTTTTCATTTAGTTTTATTGCTGAAAGTAATACTGATGTTCCCTTCCCCCCGCCCCCATTGATTCCCTCCACTCTGCTCCTGCACTGCCCCCCCTCCCTGGCCTTCACCACACTATTGTCTGTCCATGGGTTATGCATATATGCATATAAGTTCTTTAGTTAATCTCTTCCTCCTCCCCCCGCCCACCTTCCCCCTAAAATTCATCAGTCTGTTGCATGCTTCAATGTCTCTGGATCTATTTTGTTCATCAATTTTGTTCATTAGATTCTACATATAAGTGAGATCATGTGATATCTGTCTTTCTCTGACTTGCTTATTTCACTTAGCACAATACTCTCTGGGTGCCCATGCTGTCTCAAAGCGTAAGAGATCCTTCTTTTTTACAGCTGCGTAGCATTCATGGTGTAAGTGTATGAGTTTTTTATCAACCCATGATGGGCACTTGGGTTGTTTCCAGATCGTAGCTATTTTAAATAACACTGCTATGCCCTAGCTGGTTTGGCTCAGTAAATAGAGCGTAGGCCTGTGGACTGAAAGGTCCGGGGTTCAATTCCGGTCAAGGGCACATCTCTGGGTTGTGGGCTCAATCCCCAGTGTGGGGCATGCAGGAGGCAGCCAATCAATGATTCTCTCTCATTGATGTTTCTAGCTCTCTCTCCCTCTCCCCTTCTCTGAAAATAAAAACATAACAAATCCTACATAATAAAAGGCTAATATGCAAATCAACTGAACTGCTATGATGCGCACTGACCCCCAGGGGCAGATGTTCAATGCAGGAGCTGCCCCCTGGTGGTCAGTGCACTCCCAAAGGGGGAGCACTGCTAAGCCACAAGCCGGGCTCATGGCTGGCAAGCACAGCAGCAGTGGAGGGAGCCTCTCCCGCCTCCATGACAGCACTAAGAATGTTCAACTGCCTTCTTAGGCCCGCTCCCCAGTTTCAGTTTCCCTAAGAATAAAAATAAGACAGGCATGTCCTCTTTTACCACGCTTATTCAACATAGTACTGGAAGTCTTAGCCACAGCGGTCAGATAAGAAGAAAACTAGAAGGAATTCAAATTGGAAAGGAGGAAGTAAAACTGTCATTATTCACAGATGACATAATATTGTAGATAGAAAATCCTAAAGACTCCATTAAAACACCTCTAGATTTAATAAATGAATTTAGCAAAGTAGCAGGATACAAAATTAACATCCAGAAATCAATGGCATTTTTGTACACCAATAATGAACTCTTAGAAAGAAAGACAAAAAAAATAAAAAATAAAACAATCCCATGTATGATTGCAACAACAAAAAATAAGATACCTTGTCATAAACTTAACCAAGGAGGTGAAAGACCTGTATTCAGAAAACTACAGGACATAGTAGTTTTAAATGTGCATACTACCCAAAGCAATCTATAGATTCAATGCAATCTCTATTAAAATACCAGTGGTATATTTCACAGATCTAGAATAAATACTCCACAAATTTATATGGAACCAAAAAAGACCTGAAATAGCCACAGCAATCTTGAGAAAGAACAAAGTGGGAGAGATCACAATATTGAATATCAAATTACACTACAAAGCCATTGGAATCAAAATAGCCTGGTACTGGCACAAGAACAGATATGTTTTATTCTTTTTAATGCTATTGCAAATGAAATTGTGTTTTTTTAAATTTCCTTTTCAGATAGTTTGCTGTTCATTATAGAAATGCAATGATTTCTGTATGTTGATATTGCACCCTGAAACTTTACTGATTTTGTTTGTTCTAACAGTGTTTGTTGAGGTCTTTCAGGGTTTCAAAGTATAAGATTATGTCATGTGCAGACAGAGATCATTTTATTTCTTCCTTTCTGTTCTGGATGCCTTTTATCATTATTTATTTATTTATTTATTTATTTATTTATTTATTGCTGAATTACTCTGGCTAAGACTTTCATTACTATGCTGAATAGAAGTAGCAAAAGCAGTCATTTTTGTCTTTTCCCTGATTGTAGAGGGAAAGATTTCAGTTTTTCATCACTGACTATGGCGTTCACTGTAAGTTTTTCATATATTGTGTAGAGATAAGTTCCTCTATGCCTAATTTGTTGAAGGCTTTTATCATGAAAAGGTGTTAATTTTTTTTTCTTGCAGTTGATGTTTATCTTTTTTTAAATTTTTTTTCTTTATTAAGGTATTACATATCTGTCCTTATCCCCCACTGCCCCTCCACCCCCCTACTCATGCCCTCACCCCCTTGGTGTCTGGGTCCATTGGTTAGGCTTATATGCATGCATACAAGTCCTTTGGTTGATCTCTCCCCCTTACCCCCACCCTCCCCTACCTTCCCTCAAGGGTGTTAAATTTTGTCAAATGCTTTTTCTGCATCTGTTAGAATGATCATGGCGTTCAGATCAAGATGGTAAACTAGGTACTCTCTTCTTCTGACAACCACATCAAAGTTACAACTAAACTACAGAATAACCATCATTCAGAACCAGCTGAAATCTGGCTGAATGAAACTCTGACAACTAGGGAATTAAAGAAGAAGCCACATTAAGACTGGTAGGAAGGCCCTGACCGGTTTGGCTCAGCGGATAGAGCATCGGCCTGTGGACTCAAGGGTCCCAGGTTCGATTCCAGTCAAGGGCATGTACCTTGGTTGCGGGCACATCCCCAGTGGGGAGTGTGCAGGAGGCAGCTGATCGATGTTCCTCTCCCATCGATGCTTCTAACTCTCTATCCCTCTCCCTTCCTCTCTGTAAGAAAAAAAAAATCAATAAAATAAATTTTTTTAAAAAAAGACTGATAGGAAGGGCAGAGTCATGAACAGACTGGTCCCACACCCACGCATGGGGAATAAAAGTCAGAAGGAATATCTCAGCTGTGGAGGTCCTCCCTGAGGAGCAAAGGGCCCCAGCCCCACATACAGCCCCCCAGCCCAGGGTTCCAGTGCCAGGAACAGAAGTCTCCATAACTTCAGGCTGTAAAAACCAGCCAGAATTGAGGCTGAATGAGATGGAGACTACTTACCTAATCCCTCCAGAATTTGGCAATTCTTAATCAGTGAGGCATGGCGATATGTTCTTTGCCTGAATTCAATAAGACCAGTTTCCAGTTGTGATTTTATTAACCACGGCTTTGGCTGGAATGTCATGTCTGAGAGAGACCTGGATTCTGGATGTCACCAAAAAGCATTAAGGATGAAGACTGACTTTGTTGTTGTTGTTAATCCTCACCCAAGGATATTTTTTCATTGATGTTTTAGAGAGAGTGGAAGAGAAAGGGAAAGACAGAGAGAAACATCGATGTGAGGGAAACACATTGATTGGCTGGCTCCTGCATGAGCCCCGACCAGGGCCAAGACCAGGGAGAAGCCTGCAACCAAGGTACATGCCCTTGACCAGAATCAAACCCAGGACCCTTTGATCCACAGGCCGATGCTCTATCCAGTGAGCCAAACTGGCTAGGGCTGAAGACTGACTTTAAAGCTAATAAGAAGCCCTTGGAGAAATGGCCTGGTACCTTATTTATTCACTAGAGGCCCAGTGCATGAAATTTGTGAATGGGTAGGGTCCCTAGCAGCTGCAGGCTGCCTGCTGGGACCTTCTTTCATTCCATGCCACCCCCTGGTGGTTAGCGCACATCATAGCGGGTGATTGAACTCCTGGTCGAACTCCCAAGGGGACACTTTGCATATTAGGCTTTTATATATAGAGATATGGTTCATGGCAGTCTTTCCAGGTAAGGAATGAAGGTTGTGTTCCTGAGAGATGGCAAGGAAGGAACCTCAAGATATTTTGAGAACCTCAAGAACTTGAGGAATTCACCCAAGTCTATAGGTATTGCAGGAAAACCTGATGGCAGCCAGGTGGCTTAGCTTATTTGCCCTGAGGGCCTAATTAAAACTTAATCATGAGATTCCAGCAAAGCAGATTTAAAAGAGCAATTGTTTATACAAATAATCAGGCCAAATTGGAACTGGACTTAATACAGTAAATAGGTTGGTTTTAATTTGGCTCTTTAATAAAAATGAAGTTAATTTAGGGGGAAAATTGTGTCTCAATAGCCTTTAATACACAGTTACAAATATTAGACTAGTTCAATTACAAGCTTTCTTTTTCACCTATAAACTAATCTGAATCCTGAAATTTTCTAATTTTCTTAAATATTTGACTACAACTCTTGAAACTGTTTCCTTTTTCTCCCATCCTTTGACTTGAAATTAAAATGTTTTTTCTTTTATCAGACCATTTGTCATAATTCTTGTCATTCTAACTTTTGCTCCAATAATCCTGAAATTTGTAACAAGCCCTACTCAGGAAATATTACCGCTAGACACCATCACAACCTCCTTCTATGCCCAGGCCTCCACATCCCTCTGATAGAAATCAAGGATCTCTTGGCTCTGAAGGAAAATATCATCCCTCTTCAACAGGAAGCAGCTACAGAAGAGAACCTGTGCCCCTTTTCTTTGACAGAATTCAGAGCCAAGATATTTGAGGGGGGAATGTGGTAGACAGACATGAGCAGAGCAAGGATGATGGGCCAGGTACAGAAGGTCACCAGAGTGGGCAGCCCTGAGTGCCTAGCAATGGACAATTTAGGGTAGGTCCTTCCTCTGGTAGCATATCGCTAGTCATGTGGTTTGGACACCCTCGCCTTTTCCTCCCTGGAGATAACATCGAGGCCTCAGTAGTATTTCAGCTCCAGGCCCAGAGAAGCAGCAAAACCAGACAAGCAACACTGCAGCTGACCTCAGAACCAGCTGTATTGACTAATGACCCTCTGCCCTGGCACAGACCAAGCAATCAGTGGAGACCTAGACCCTGAAAGGACACACCTGGAAAACTGCTGAATCTTCTATTAAGATCTTTTCCTGGGACTTCCCCTAAAACCTCCACTCTTAAACCCCTAGAATGGAAGACCCAGCTTGCTCACTCTCCCGGGAGCACACCTGCCTTCGGTTTTCCCTTCCCCCTCCCCCATTCCCCGTGACATATTACCATTAGCTTCCTCATTCCAAGCTCCATGGGCCCTTCCTTTGCCTCTGTAACTTATTTCCTAAGCCCATTTCTTCTATGAATTACTTCTTTACCTCTGTGATTTTATAAACTAGAGGCCCAGTGCATGAAATTCATGCAGTTGGGGGAGGGGTCCCCTCAGCCCAGCCTGTGCCCTCTCGCAGTCTGGGAGCCCCGCAATCTATCACCCTGTAGAGGGAGGCCCCACCAACCCGCCCGCAGCACTGCCACTGGGTGGCCGGAGCCTCCCTCTTTGGGGCAATCGATTGCACCCCACAGAAGGAGGCCCCGCCCACCTGCCGCAGCCCACTGGTGGTTGGCCTGGACCTCCCTCTTTGGGACGATCACGGGGTGATGGTGGGGCCCCTGACCAATCGCATCCCACACACCTTGGCTGGCCTGGTGCCAGTGGGTGTCATAGCGTGGTTGTCCAGATGGTCGTTCCGCTGTTCAGTCGTTTGGTCAATTTGCATATTATGCTTTTATTGTCATAGATGTCCTCTTGTAGTTTGAATCTTGGCTCTGAATTTTTTCCTAGCCGGAACCCAAGTACCGAAGGTTGTTGAAGTACCCGGATCTGGTCTGACTCCACCTGGTGCGGTTCCTGCTGCCACCAACAGTGTCAGGCTGGAACATCCTAGGCACTGAATAAAGACTCGCTAAACTAAAAGCAGTTATTTTATTTGCCCGTTAAGAGAAAGAATAATTTGGGAGGCATGCTAGGAATCTGGTCACAATAACTCAAAAGCTGGATTTGAGGTAAACTAAGACAGTAAGTGAAACTGTAAGCCTCGTTACAAAAAGAAAAGTCCTAAGAATGGGGGTTGTAGTTTCAAGGGAAGTTTTTTGTTTGTTTTCATATGAGAAAGACTTGAGTACAATTTTAAAGGAAGAAGTATATGATCCCTTTTGCATGTATGTCCCTATTGTGTTGTTTGTTTTTTTAATTCATTATTCATTCAACAATTTTCTTATTGAGCACCAACTATATGTGAGGAACTGACTGGTACAAATGCTAGGAAGACTTAGGTAAATAAAACAAATAAATCCCCTCCCTTCAGGGAAACTGTGTTACCCTCTCTTGATTCTAAAACTCCTTAAATTTCTTGAAGGCTCCCTGAGCTCCTGGCCGTCTAGCCAGGGCTCCTCTGTGCTCTGCCTGTGACCAGGCCACGCCGCCTCACCTGAGTCACTGGGCCTGTCCATGCTATAGGCTGGATCTTCCTCCAGGACAAGGACCTCGTCTCTTGTCCCTGCGTCCTCAAAGCCTGGCAAAGCATGAGGTGGGGAGAGGAAGACTGACTCTAGGAAGCAGGTACCTCCACACAGGAAAGCTTACATTTGCTTATTTGTTTTAACCTTAAGAAGCTGCTTATGGCCGAAACCGGTTTGGCTCAGTGGATAGAGCATTGGCCTGTGGACTGAAGGGTCCCGGGTTCGATTCCGGTCAAGGGCATGTGCCTTGGTTGAGGGTACATCTCCAGGAGGGGTGTGCAGGAGGCAACTGATCAATGTTTCTCTCTCATCGATGTTTCAAGCTCTCTATCCCTCTCCCTTCCTCTCTGTAAAAAAAAAAAAAATCAATAAAATATATTTTTTTAAAAAAGAAGCTGCTTATGTGCTAAGTATTTTGTTCAAAGTCACCGAGAAGCTTGGGTCCTGTGGACTGAAGGGTCCCGGGTTCGATTCCGGTCAAGGGCATGTGCCTGGGTTGCGGGCACATCCCCAGTGGGAGATGTGCAGGAGGCAGCTGATCGATGTTTCTCTCTCATCGATGTTTCTAGCTCTCTATCTCTCTCCCTTCCTCTCTGTAAAAAATCAATAAAATATATTAAAAAAAAAAAAAAAAAAAGAAGCTGCTTATGTGCTAAGTATTTTGTTCAAAGTCACCGAGAAGCTTGGGTCTCAGTGGAGCTGAAAGGCATTCTGATACTTGATTACAAGCGCAACACCCACTGGATATTTTCATTTTAAATAAATGACTACTGCTAGACTTTCTTTCATGCAGTGCCTGAAAGACTGAAGAGATAATGGGAGAAATAAAATATTTAGAAATAAGAAATATACTTCAGGGATTTTTCATAATGAAATGTGATGACTTGTCACTGTTGACTAAAACAAATGATTCCCTGAAATTCTTATGGCTCTTTCCTTCCTCCTTAGGCCAATAACCATCCACCCATCCCCATCTGTCTCTTCTCAGAATAGACAATTTCCTGTGCCTTCATCTGAGGAACAATGGAGTGCTAATGAACTCACACTGCCCCCTCCTGGCCTAGCCATGCCCTAACAAGGGGCACATCTATCCACTCCTGCCTGACCCTCTTTGCTCTCTATAAAAAAAGAAAGACAACAAAATGCCCCCACAAAAGTCAAATGTCTTTATTTTATATTTTTAAAAAAAGTTTGTACAGTTTTAGTTCCTATGTTAAGAAAAAAAATCCCTAAAACTGCCATAATGTTTAGATTCACTGCAAACTGTAAAAACAAGCATTTTATATATTAAAAAAAATTTACATTTTACAATTTTCTACATGCATGCACAAGGTCTCAGTTCTGTAACCCTCCCACCCTCCCCCCCCCAAAAAAAAGGAAAAAAGAAAAAAAATCTAGATCCAACAGTAGAAAATTCTACATTTACAGTCTCACTTGGAAGGGACTCAAAAAGCCCCCTTCCTTCGCGCACAGAACGAGTCACAACAATCACACACCAGGACCAAGTCCATCAGCAGATGCTGCCCGTGGGGAGAGCCGAGGAATGACAAGACAGACTGACAGACACCACGGAGGGTCAGGGGACTCATCGGGCCCAACAGAAAAGAAGCACAGACTCTGGGAAATGCGTGTTTGAGATGAGAAGGTCAGGGACCCAACGTCTCTGATGCTTGACGACAAGCACAATGCAGGGTTTGTGAAAGGAATTCGGGGGAGGGAAGGGGAGCGAGAAATGAAGGGCTGAAATGGGGGGGGATGGGAAGAAATATGAGATTAAAGGGAAATAAACAGATCGCGAAGAGCAGTTTAGAGAAAGGGAACAATGGGGACAGCCGCAGAGTGGCGAGGTAGGTGAAGGACTGAGGCACAGTGTCCTGGTATGGAGGGACGGAGGAGGGTATGTGTCCCAAAGAGATGAAAAGAAGCGCCTAGGAGGTGTGAAGGGGCTGCACCAGGATGCCATGAAGTCATAGAAAGAAAGGGCGCTGGAAAGACCCAGCCACTGCATCCCCTGGGGGTGGGGGCAGAGGCGGGCACGCCCCCACAGGGAAGAATGAGTGAAGGACACTGCTCAGAGGGATTTAGTCAGCTGCACGCCCCACAGCAATTCACAGCATGAAGACAACCTCCCACAGAGGAGAAGAAAGGACACACAGCCACACACTTGACAATTCATCCTGACATTTTAAAAAATAATAATAATAATCAAAGAAGATAAAGATACCACAGTTGTGACGCAAAGGACCAAAACACTATCATTCTCAGTCACGGCCCTTAGTGCTCATACGGAGAGCTGGGGGGAACTTTCTTTTTGCTTTAGGAGAAAGGAATGAAGAAATCACAGTGATTCAACACATGGCAGGTTCTTAAAATAAACACTCCCTGCCCCTAACCCAGGGCAGCAACTAAGACCCCCAATAGGTTCCCTCTCCACCTCAGTCCTCAAACCACAGGTCCCACTCCTGCCCACAGCGGCAATGACCGCAATCACCATCCGGGCCCCATTTTCCAGGATAGCGAGGTATTTAGAAATGTGACCCAGAGGGGCTCCTCCAAAACCAGGTCTTGGAAGGAAAGACACCTTCCCCATACCCCCAGGAGAGGATGTCCTTCGCTCAGGTCTATCCACAAACCCACAGCCCCAGGTGGTGGCAGACTTCCGGCCCTGCCTAAGGTGAGCCCTGGCTGAAGAGCCCTTGCTTAGTAAGTGGTGGGTGGGGGAGGTGAGGGAGGGGGGCAGATGTGCTTTTCCAGAAAGGACAGCAGGAGAAACGCCCATCGCTAGGCTCCACCAAGCCCAGGACTGCCAGAGAGGAAGCCTCCCTGCTGAGGCTTCCCTGGGGATCTGACCCCAAGTAGCTCTCTGCAAGGCAACAGCCAGTGAGTTTTCCAGGGATAGACGGGCCTGTAGGGGACACTGATTTATTTAGGGGACAGACCCAGAGGCACACTCCAGCCCAGCCACCTTAAAGGTCTGCCACGTGGGTCCTGGCTGGAGGTATCTGGATGCGTCCCAGTTCTGTCCTCCCCCCACCCCACCCCCTGGCTAAAACTACATGGGTTAAAGGCTCAGATTTACACTGAATCTATGTGTTAGAGGGCCAGCACATTTTGCTCAAAATGAGATGGAAATTGTCAAGAATTCAGATTGGGTGCAAAGACTATGAGAGCTAAATGGGGTAAGGGGCTACATACCCACAAAAGGCAGCAATCCTGGTCTTTCACCCCAATACAGAGGGAGACCAGAGCCCAGAGAACCAGGCAGAGGGAGAAGAGGAGGGGACCCTGGCCAGCCAAGGAAAAGAGACCCCTGAGACAAAGAGGTGGACTTAAGGCAGGGGACAAGGAGGAGCTGCGGGCTCCCCCCAAGAAAGAGATGAGACAGCAGGTCTCTGGAGCTGAAGGGAGAGACATCGAAACTGGAGGTGGCTGGTGGAACAAAGAAAAATGTTTGCCTAGGACCACCGGGTGGGGTTGGGGCCCACAGGCAATGAATTCTGTGCAGGAGTCTACATGTCACCCTTTGCTGGGAAGGGGAACCTGGCCCACTGAGATGTTCACAGTGGAGTGGGGGGCAGGGATCTCTCCTGCCCTTCCCTCAGGGGCTACCCAGGAAAGAGCCATAAAAAGCGGGGACCCAGGAAAGGAGGTCACAGCTGGTTTCTGTCTCGGTTTGCCCGTGGTCACGTGTGACCATACACGTGAGAAACAGACGGTGGAGATTTCAGGGTGAAGAAGGCATCTTCCCTTGCTCTGCATATGTATGGCTGGATTCGGGAGGCTCTAACAGCTGGAAGGAAATCACTCTGGCAGGGGACCCCTAACTTGGGGGCGGCGTGGGGGGACACAGGCATGCCCTTGCCCCAGGAACTCAGGACCTGTTGCAGGTGGGGGAGCAGCAGGAGGGGCGAATCACCTGCCATCTGGAGGTCTCAGGAAGCTGCTGCCCTGGAGGAGTTTGGCACCGTGGTTCTCTGCAGTCATGTCTGTGTCCCCCAGAGGCACCTTGTCAGGAGCCACTGGAAAGAACAGCCACGAGAACCTGGGTTCGAGAGTGGGGGCTCAGGAGAGCCCTGTGCACTTTCAGAAAAGACAGTCATCCGGGGAGAGGAGAGGGAGGGAGAGAGGCACTGATTCCTGCAGGGCCTGGACAGATACAGAGTGAGGGGGGCAGAGAAGAGGGAACTTCCCAGGTACTGATGACAGCAGGGTGGTCTCTCCAGGTTCACCTGGGGTGAATAGGAAGAGGGGAGGAGACAGGGTAGGGGCAAGTTAATTCAAGTAAAGAAAAAAAAACATCAGAGGGCGAGGCCGCAGGAAAGGGGCTGGACCTGAGCGCCCAGCCCTTCCCAGCGTCCCCGGAGCCCCGTCTCCCACTCCCACTGCTGTTACACAGTCACACCGAGGTCTCAGACTGCAGCCTCATGACAAACTTGTGCGACTTGGGGTCCACAAATTCCTCGGAGAGTTTGAAGAATGGAACCTTCTTGGTGCTGACCACCAGGCTGAAGTCCTGGCGCTTTAAGAGGAAAACAATGCCATCCTTAAGGCCGTTGGTCACCGGCTCCTCGCTCACCAGTGTCCACTGTTTGGCCAGCCAGCGTTCCTTGTGGTACTGGATGGTCGGTCCGGCTGCCAGGTACCGCTCCAGGAAGGCCTGAGGAGGGGAGAAGGAGCATGTCGGAAGCTCTCCCACCCACCCGCCACCCTGCATACCCTGGGACTCCGCTTCCAAAGACAGCCAGCAGACCCCAGCTCACTGGGCATTTGGTCTCAGAATGTCAGAGGGAGGAAGGCTGAAATGGTCTGTGTCAGACCCTTGCTTTATAAACGAGGAAGTGGGAGCCCACAGAGGTGATGTGGCTCAGCAGGGTCAGGACTGGAACTCAGCTCTCCTAACACCATCCTCTGCTCTTCCCCCTTACACCATGGGATGGTCCGGGCAAGCCTTTCCTCATTCCTCCTTCCTCCCCACCCAGCTGGCATGGTTAGTGACAAATAGGTTGGCACAAGCAGAAAGCTAGAGGCATCCTGGTTAAAGTGCAACATCTTTAGTCACCCATGCACCAGGATGGCTCCGGGGAAGCGAGACTAGGAAGTGGACAAAGAGCGGAGGGGTGGGTAATGGCTCAAAATGGTTCAAAGAGAACAAAAAAAACCTGGTGGAAGTGAGGGGTGAAGGTGGGGTTTTAGATCTGGAAATTTCAGAGCTTTTCTAGAGATGAGAAACAGGTCTCAGCCTTTCCCCAAATGGTCCCAAAGCTCTCCCTTCTCCTCACCACTAAGAACTTCACCCCATGCAGAGATGGGTGGATGGGGTAGAAATGAGAGAAGAGACTATGAGAAGGTAGAGAGGGGAGGGGAGGGAAGGGGAGAGGAGGGGAAGGGGAGGGGAGGGGAGGGGAGGGGAGGGGAGGGGAGGGGAGGGAAGGGAAGGGGAGGGGAGAGAAGGGAAGGGAAGGGAAGGGAAGGGAAGGGAAGGTAAGGTAAGGGAAGGTAAGGGAAGGGAAGGGAAGGGAAGGGAGAGAAAGATGGAAAGTAAAGACAGAAGTGAGAGAACAGGGGGAAGGGAGCTGGGAAGAAGGGGCCAGCATAGAGGAAGCAGAGGATGCTGGGCAGGCGGAGCATGCACCTTGGGCGTCATGTCGTGGGTGATGCAGAACTCCAGGTGCTGCAGGATGCTCTCCATGGTGTGGTAAGGCTGCTGCTTGGTGGTCCGGAGGTACTTCTGCATGGCTCGGGCCATGGATGCGAAGATGGCCTGGGCCGCCTCCCGGGGGTCCATCACCTCCCTGGGGTTCTTCTGCTCCTCTTCCTGCAGCCGCTTGATGTGAGTGAAGGCCTCCTCCACCGCCACCACAAGCCTGGGGGACAGGAGGGGTCTGGAGCAGACGCCCACCTCTCATCTTCCCCCAGCTCCCGCCCTCAGTATCCAGAACAAGCTCAGGCCTTTGTGCTCTTGAGGAAGCAATGGGAACCCATTTGCAGCCTCGGACTGGGCTTTGGGGACTATGTGTATTTGCATAAGCATTTGCTGTTGGGGGAAGGCGAAGGATTTTCCCCACTGGGGACAGGAAACAGCTGTAGAGTTCAGTGAGCACGGCCCAGGGACTCAAAGAGAGCATTCGAATGTCAAACCCAGAGAGCCAATCAAGAACTGTGCTATGGGAAAGACCAGCATAGACCAGCATTGCAGCAAATGCTAAGAAAAGCCTTCTTAAATAAGATGCTCAAATCACACTTCGGGGGGTGGGGGGGTGGTATGAATAGATACAACTACATCAAAATGGAAGATTTCTATTCAACCACAACAGCATGGACAACATCAATGAAAATCTCTTAGGGCAGAGGATGGAGGGAATGCAAAGAATTTGCTACAAATCAAGAAGAAAAAGGCAAAACACTACAGAAAAATGGGCGAAGGAGATGAACAAACAATTCACAAGAGGCCTAAAAGGCTAAAAAAAGACTATGAATTAATCACTTGCTAGTAATTAGAGATATTTAAAATGTTAATAAGATATTACTTATCCAACAAAATGAAAAAAATTAGGAAGATGACTATAATCCAAATAGTGGTTAGGATGTTGTGTGGATTCAATGAACTGCTCTGCAAAGATAGGATGGCACACGTTGCATATTGTAGGCAACATCAGTGAATCTCAGAAACACAGTGTTAAAGGGGAACAGGAAAAATAAGCCAATTGACATTAAAAGCAGAGAGACACACACCAACACCAATATTCGGAAGCCCTTCAAATAGCTTAGAACGGGATTTGGGCTAAGGAAACCTGTGCGCACCGACAGGTTATCTGTGTACATCAACAGTCCCTCTGTTTATTCTTTTCCTTCTCCTAATTGTCTCAGTGAAGTTCCTTCAGAAATGATCCTTTTGTCTCAGGTGAACCAAGGGGAAAGTTTTCCTCTGCTTACACCCCGGGTAATGGGGAAGGAAAGGGTCCTTCTAGGCCAAGAATGGTGGTGGCCCTGGAGAAGACCCAAAGACCTTAGGCAAGGCAGAAGGTAAGGGAGCAGGGCACATCTCTGGTTTCCTTCCATGAGAGCGACTTCTACGACAACTGGAAACACACTGGAATGCTGCAGAAACGGGCTGATGCTCTTTGATCCAGTGCAGAGGACACCAGGCTTGTGGGAGGACAGGCTAGCGCTACCTTCCCCCCGTGAGACCTGGGGATCCGTGTGGGAGGAGGGGCTGAGACCTCTGTCCTCCCTGGAGAAACCCCGACAGACCCAGGTGGGGCCTGACAGCAGTTGGCAGCAAGAAAGACTCTTCAGACCTGGCTGGTTTTGCTCAGTGGATAGAGCGTCGGCCTACAGACTGAAAGGTCCCGGGTTTGATTCCGGTCAAGGGCACATGGCTAGGTTGCAGGCTCGATCCTCAGTAGGGGATGTGCAGGAGGCAGCCTATTAATGATTCTCTCTCATCATTGATGTTTCTATCTCTCCCTCTCTCTTCCCCTTTGAAATCAATAAAAATGTTTAAAAGAAAGAAAGAAAGATTCTTCAGGTGTGACTTAAATTCACATAATAATGGGAATGGGAAAAAGGAAGCAGTGAGGACAGCCTTTATGAATTTACCAAGATTTGGCAGGAGACCCTCATTTTCGCAGGTAAAAATGTACCATCTGCTGAGCAAGCTTTCAAGATCTGCTGGCAGGAGATCTCATCAGCCTCAGTCCCTGCTGTCACAGAGGAGGTTCACATCCTTTCATTGGGTCCCTGGCCCACTGTGGTCGGTGGAATTCAAAGATGCCTCCATCCACCTCTGCCAGGTTCCCACTGCCGATGATTCAATAACATCGGCACATTTTGAGGATAAAATTAAAGTGCCAAATCAGCTGACTTTAAAATACAGCATTGGGTCCAGCAGGTGTGGTTCAGTAGTTGAGTGTCAACCCATCAACCAAGAGGTCATCGGTTCTATTCCCAGTCAGGGCACATGCCAGTCGTGGGCTTGATCCTCCAATGGGGCATGCAAGAGGCAGCCAATCAATGATGTTTCTCTCTCATCCATGTTTTTATCTCTCTATCTATCCCTCTCCTTCCTCTCTTTCTAAAAAAAATCAATAGAAAATATTTTAAAAAATAATAATACGAGATTGGACTGGTGATCGGTCAATATGGAAACATAGATAAACACAGTACTCACTGCCACATCAAAATTACCACTAAAATACAGAACAACCATCATTCAGAACCACCTGAAATCTAGCTGAATGGAAATCCTACAACTAGGGAATTAAAGAAGAAGCACATCAAGACTGGTAGAAGGGACAGAGACTCGGGGTAGAATCAAGGAACCGGCTGGTGCCACACTCACATGTGGTGGTTTAATATCAGGAGGGAGCCCAGCCAGTATGGCTCAGAAACTGAGCACTGACCCATGACCCAGGAGGTCTCAGTTTGATTCCCCGTCAGCTCAAATGCCCAGGTTGCAGGCTCGATCCCCAGTAGGGGGTGTGCAGGAAGCAGCCAATCAATGATCCTCTCTCATCATTGATGTTTCTATCTCTCTCTCCCTCTCCTTTCCTCTTTGAAATCAATAAAAATAAAATTTAAAAAATAAATAAATAAAAATAAACAAACAAGCAGAACAGAAACAGCCTCGCAGATACAGAGAACATTCTGAAGGTTGCCAAGTGGGAGATGGTTGGGGGGATGAGTGAAAAAGGTGAAGGGATTTAGACGTACAAATTAGTCATCGCCCATGGACACAGACAATAAACAGGTGAAGGCCTGGGAAGGTTGAGAGATGGGTAATACTCTCAATAATAAAATAAATTTAAAAAGAGATTTACCTCTCACCTGAAAATAAATACATAAAACACGGGATTGTTATGGTAGACCTGATCTTATCATGTGAGCCCTTTGAAAGCAGTTTTTCAGGCTAGAGAGCCCCTCAAGGAGAAAGCAAACTGCATGCTGTGAATTGCCTACAAGGCCAGGTGACGAGGTTCAGCCAGCAACCAGTGAGCCTGGAAGACAACCCAGGCTCAAATTTCAGCCTATGAGACCTGAATGGAGGTCCAATGAACCCCACCTGACACAGGGACTGTGAGGGAACAGATGTGCGTTGTTTTATAGAGCTGCCTTCATAGTGATTTGCTTTGGCAACAACAGGACACGAATATACACCCTCACCCTTATCACTGCTCACCTGTCTATTTCCAATAGTTACAGAACCCGGATGATCTTCCTCTCCTGAGCCCATCCACACCTACTGCCCCCCCAGAGACCTACCTGGCCCTCCGCTTGCGTACCCTCCGCTCGTGCTCTGCCTCCTCGTAGTAGTACTCATTGTGGCTGTTGTCCCGCCTCCGGGCTGCCGCAGCAATCACAGCCCGGGACTGGCCCGTGGAATTGTTGGTGCTGTTTTCTGCACAGGAGCAGGAGAGAAAGGAGATGGTTACTGGGGAGCGTGGCCTTGCTTTTCGCTGCAGGAAGTCTGGAGACAGCAATCTGACACATCTGAGGCAGCCGTGACCACCCCCAACAATACTTCCTGTTCCCAACCCTGGTGGCCACTTCTGGGAGAGACCCCCTGGAAACCAGGTGGCACTGGAGGCAGAAGCTCTGCACAAGTTCCTCGCCAGTGCAGGAGGTTCTGGAGCTCAGAGAGCCGAGGGCTTAGGACCAGGGCAGATGAGCAGACGCAGAGGAGCCAGACTGGGGGATACACCATGGCATAAAGGGACAGCAAGTAGGATCAGCAGCTAAGACCAGCCACCTGGAGTCAAGGCAAAGGACAGAACAGAAGCATCGGGGACAAGGGCCGAGGAAAGGAGAAAGCAAGGGAAGGAGGGGGCGAGAGGAACAGGGCGGAGGTAGCTTGGAGTCCTGCTGGGGAAGAGACCAGGAGGGCTGAGGAGCAGGGCCGCTCACCCTCTCCGAGGGAATACACCTTGAAGCCAGACACTTTCTTGGCCAGGACGGACTTGGGCAGGTTGAGAAGGGCAGGGTTGTAGACGGGAAAGTCATGGTAATACTTCTCCAGGATCCACACTGCCACGCGTTGGATGCTGTGGGGGAGACACAGGAGGGGAAGGGAGAAGGGACAGACAAGGGGCGCAGGGGAAGGGAGACATCAGGGCAGGTTGGTAGGGCAGGAAAGGACACAGGACAGGGACAAGCTGCTTCCAAGAAGCCTGGCTCAGGGCCTGCGGTCTACTTACCCGGTTCCCACGCCTTCCCCAGGGCTGGGCCTCCTAGTCCTTCCCTGCCGTACTGAAGCCCAGGGGAGAAAGGGCAGTGGGCCTGGGTCCCCAGCCAAGGGTCACTCATCCCTTTCAGGATTCCCCCCAAGATTCCCTATAGCAGTGGTCGGCACACTGCGGCCCCTTGAGTGTGGCTCTTCCACAAAACACGATGTGCGGGCGTGCACGTACAGTGCAATTGAAACTTCGTGGCTACACTCAAGGGAACAAAGAGCCGCATGTGGCTCGCAAGCCGCAGTTTGCCAACCACTGCCCTATAGGATCAGGAAGTGCTACTGACACTCTGCAGGGTCTGGGAGCGTCCTGCCCACAGTAGGGGTGGGGCGGGCTGAAGAGCTTCCCTCATTATCTTTTGCTCTGAGGGTCCCTCCTCTGGCCAGCGCATCTCAGTGACCACTCACCCTGCGATCACAAGAGGCTGCGCCTCCAAGAAAGAAATAGTAAAGCGACTCCCAAAAGCCTGTCTGTGCCACAGCTTTCGCCTCTTTGGCCCACCCCTCTCTGAGATCTCTGCTTGTCCGTTCATCTGTTCACCCCATCTCGTCCCAGGACCCTGCGCCTCAAGCCGCAAACACTGTCAAAAACATCCTACGTGCAAAGTACTGAACTGCTTCCCACACGGCCCGCCCAGCCCAGCACCGCCAGCCCCAACATCGCACTACCCGCCCTGCGGTGCCCCCAGCCTCCACCCCAGGCCCAGCCGCCTGCTCCCAGGCGCTCATACCTGAGATGGCCCACGTTGTAGAAGCGGCTGGCCCCGTCGGTGGAGCGCACGACCTTGAGCGTGAACTGAGGCTGCAGTTGGCGCAGCTCCAGCAGGACCACCGCCAGGTAGTGCACAAAGAGCAGGGCGTCCACCAGCGACACGGCGAACTGCACCACGCCCTGGTAGCTGCGCTCCCGGGCGTCCAGGATGCGCACCCCGTAGAAGAGCCAGTAGGAGACCACGAGCAGGAAGACAAGCACCATGAGCAGGGCACGCAGCACGAAGACGCGGGGCAGCGAGGCCTTGGGACGGCGGAAGAACAGCGCCCAGCTGCCCAGCAACAGGATGAGCAGCTTGAAGGCCACGGAGATGAAGAGGCCCTCGCAGGCGGTCCCGCAGGGCTCCAGCTCCTCCCGCCACAGCAGAGGGGGCAGCAGCAGGAAGGCCAGCGGGGTGAGGAAGGAGAGCAGCGCCAGCGTGGTGCCAGCAGCCACCCCCAGGTGACGGGAGCAGTCCAGGGGGACACTGTCCTCCATGTCCTTGGCGATCCGCGTGAGGTCATCGTGGGAGATGCTGTGCTCTGAAGTACCTGTGACCACGGTGGTCGTTTCCCCCCAGTTGTCATCCTACAGCAAAGGGGGCGAGGACAACAGGAGAGAGGGCGAGGGAGAAAGACAGAGGGAAGCGCGGGAGAGGAGAGGGAGGAAGAAGAGAGGTTAATCAGCCAGTGTGAAGCCATCAGAGGGACTGCGTCCACGCCGGGCCTCTGCAAGAGGACGCCTGAGACCTGGGCCTTGGGGGTCTTCACACTGGTCAGCAGGGCAGCAGAACTGCACATGCACAGATGACCCTCAGAGCAGAGGGCACAAGAGAGATGCCAAGGAAGCTGCTCGACAGTGACTGGGGCCTGAGGTCACACTCATCAGACAAAGCAGACAGGAGACCTACAATGCCAGGCGAAGCAAGAAATGCCTCTCCTCCGGGCACTGAGAGCCACTCGAGGCTCTGACTAAGCTCTGACTAAGGGGGTGAATGAGAAGAGCAATGTGGTGAAGAAAAGGGGACACTGGGGGGAGGGACATGGGGAGGTGGATGATTAGTGCAGGTGTGGGGACCTGGTCAGACTAGGACCCCCCGGGCTCTGCGGTCTGCCCAGCCAGCTCTGCTGGGCCAGCTCCATGCCCACAGCACAGGGCTGCCTCTTCCTGGAGGCAAGGGGGTGGACAGGCCGGGGCCCCCCGATGCCTTTCTGAGTGGGGTCCACTCAAGCTGTTTCTCTGAAGAGGCTACATGCCATCTCACAGAGGAGCCCAAGACGACAAGTGGGCAGTGTCCACCTCTCCACTCCTGGACGGCCTGGGCTATGGAGTCACATCCTACACCCGGGATTTAGGTTACACGCCTGAGCCCCGGGGCCTGCCTGGCAGAGTCCGTGATTAAGAAACTGAGGCGGCTCCTCTCCCATGGACAAGAGAGGAGAACGACCTGAAAGTAGAAAGTGGATGCACTGACCACTTTCAGCTCAAGAGCCAGGGTCCACTCCTCACCCAGACACAGCGCCTGCGCTTCCCAAGGACCAAGGCTTGGGAACGCCTCCCAACAGCGGGTGAGCCTATCACACCTCAGGGTCACTTCAAGAACTCAGAGGCCAAGTCTCGGGGAGAAGACGGGATTGCGGAAACGGGAGAAAAAGCATTTGCATCCGGTATTGATCCGTCCCCAAGACCCAGGAATTCCCAATGTCAGTCACAACAAGTTCTTGTGAGAGAAAAAAAAAAAAGGGCTGGGAATCTCCTGCCCCACAAGATGCTCTCAAGAAGAAAGAGGAGGAATGAGACACAGGCAATCTAGTCATCTCGCATCCTAGCTCTGCCCTGTTCTCGATCGGTGTTCTGCCTACTGACCTCCCTAGCAGGTGAGCACAGCGGGCCACCAGGTGAAAGCAGGAGTAACCTGTCCTGGAGAACTCTTCCCAGCCCTGGCTCCACACCCCGGCCTCACTTCTCCTCCCTCCCCTCCCCCCTCCACTCCTCCCGCATCTCATTTCCCCAACACCCAGGCGATGCTGTTCTGCAGGCCGACACCAGAGGGCGCCAGCGTGGCCTCGCCTGAAGGCTTCCAAGAAAACTCAGGGCTGCCCAGACCCCAGGCCCCACCCAGCCCCCGCCCTCCTATGCTAGATTCCCAGGAGCCTGACGGACCAGCATTGGCCAGAGGAACCAGGGAATCCCCTACACAGCCCAGGTCACCCCCACCTCTCGGAAGATGAGGAAGAACGAGACTGCTGCTTCCAAAGGGATTTCTACTGAGATTCCCTCAATTCCACTGAAACAGTGTCTGACCCTGGGACAGACACACCCGCCTTTCCAGAGCTGGGCCAGCCTTCCAGCGCCCCCCTCTGGTGGGCCTCCGCTTTGCCCAGGGTCAGTCTGGAAACACCAACCTGCCCCTCGCCCCCCTGGCGCTCACCCGCTCATCCCCGCGAGTGGACTCATTGTCCAGCAGGGGCTCCCCTGGAGCCTGGATCGTCACCGACTTATCCCCGCGGCTCCCATCTCGGCTCTTGGAGCGGTGTCGGTCCCGTCGGTCCCTGCAGCCGGGGCCAGGGGAACAGGCACAGAAAGGTCAGGGGAGGACCTGGGACTCCTCACAACAACCGCACCCCACCACCCCTAAAGTACCCGACGCCGCGGAAGCCTCCCACTTCC
>NW_005871238.1:1934706-1939737 GCF_000147115.1 Myotis lucifugus | reverse complement strand
CCAGGTCAGCTTGGCTGCTCCCTGGAGGCTGAGTGTCTGTGTGTTTGTGCACGTATGTGCTAGTACTAGGCGGGGTGAGGGATGGCAAGGAGTGAGGGTTCAGGGAATCCAAAGGCCAAACATCCTGAAATGAGCAAGATGGTGAGTTTATCTATTTGTGGGCTAAGGGGCAGCATCTTTCACCTACACGTTCACATTCTAATTTTGCAGAGGACAATGACCTCTCCTTCCCACCTTTTCCCAACTCTCACCCAAATCCTGCTCATTCTTCAGAGCTGCCCCCAGCCCTTCTCAGAAGCCCCACCACCCCCACCTACTCTAGCACCCAATGTTCTATCGTCCCCTCTGACCCCGACCCCACCAATCATCACCATGCTCTGAGTGCTTATGCCTGATCTTCACTCACTGAGTCATCAGCTCTTTCTCAGGCACCTACTAAGAACTATGTACAGCCCTGGCCGGTTTGGCTCACTGGATAGAGCGTCGGCCTGGGGACTGAAGAGTCCCGGGTTCAATTCCAGTCAAGGGCATGTACCTTGGTTGCAGGCACATCACCAGTAGGAGGTGTGCAGGAGGCAGCTGATCGATGCTTTTCTCTCATTGATGTTTCTAACTCTCTATCCTTCTCCCTTCCTCTCTGTAAAAAATCAATAAAATATATTAAAAAAAGAAAAAGAACTATGTACAGTGGGTATCCAGTGGTGAAACAGGCTCTGAGTTTACAGTCTGGTGGGGCAGGTGTACATTGAGCAAGAAAACAGGTGAGTACAAGTGACTAACTGTAGACTGATGGAAGGAGAAGACCAGGAACCTATGAGAGACAACGCTGGGGAGTAGGGGCTACTTTAAGTTGGGTGGCTCTGGAAAGTCTTCCTGAGAAAATGACACCTACGCCCGAAGGAGAGCAGGAGTTAACCAGGCAGAGAGGAAGGGGAGCCACAGAGCAGAGAATCAGGTGTGGGAAGGCCAGCAGTGAGGAGCTAGCTGTATTTTGAGAAGCTGAAAGACCAGCGGAGCTGAGGAGGGGACAGGGCAGTGGAAATGGGAGCTGAAGAGGCAGTCAGGGGCCAGGTTACCACAGGGTCTGTGGGCCCAGTGAAGGGCTCGTGGGCTATTTAAAACAATGGGAAGGCTGCGCAGGACTTCAGCTATCAGACATGAACTGAAAGAGGAAAAGGAGCCGAAACCGGTTTGGCTCAGTGGATAGAGCGTCAGCCTGCGAACTGAGAGGTCCCGGGTTCGATTCCGGTCAAGGGCATGTACCTGGGTTTCGGGCACATCCCCGGTGGGGGATGTGCAAGAGGCAGCTGATCCATGTTTCTCTCTCATCGATGTTTCTAACTCTCTCTATCTCTCTCCCTTCCTCTCTGTGAAAAATCAATAAAATATATTTTAGAAAAAAAAAAAGAAAGAGGAAAAGGAGAAATGGGGAGATTAGTATGGAAGCTCCTGCGGTCATGCAGGCTTGAATGGGCAGAGCAGCAAAGGCGGTAAGAAATGGCCATGCTTGAGCCCAGTGTTGGTGGTAGTATCCACCGGACTAATGAGGCCTGGCTGAGGGGGAGCAGGGATCTCTGGCCTGAGCAAGAGTTGGTGGCAGTGCCGTTAGAGGGTAGGCAAGACTGTGGAGGAAGCAACTGGGCAGGAGGAGGGACGATGCATTCCGTTTCCAGCGTGCCGAGTTCAAGGCCTGAGAGGCAGGGGAGGAGGCAGCTGGTGTCAGAGGAGCTGGACTCAGAAGCTGGAGCTTCAAGGTCATGGGAATGAATGGGATCACCTAGACCAGTGGTCAGCAAACTCATTAGTCAACAGAGCCAAATATCAACAGTACAACGACTGCAATTTCTTTTGAGAGACAAATTTTTTAAACTTAAACTATATAGGTAGGTACATTGTTATTAACTTAATTAGGGTACTCCTAAGGCATAGGAAGAGCCACACTCAGGGAGCCAAAGAGCCGCATGTGGCTCGAGAGCCGCAGTTTGCCAACCACTGACCTAGGTCCTAGGGGATTACATAAGAGGTCCCTGAGAACCCCAATACGTAAATGTGTCCAGAGGAAAGGGAGCAGGCAAAGGGCTGAGACGGTGAAGCCAGAGGAGTGGGCTTCCAGCAGCCGAGGTGGGAGTAAATCGGCCGCTCAAGTGCTGCCGAGAGGTTGACGCTGTTCAGGACGAAAACGAGTTTGCTTTGTGAGTGTTACTTCTCCCATAAAACGACACATCGCACGTGGCAAACAGGGACTATCACAGTATCCACCACCCTCCCGTGGGCACAGAGCAAGTAACTGACACCCACCTAGTAAACGAATATGTCCCTGACTCCCAGGGAAAGGGCAGTGAGTGCAGGAAGACGGAATCAATGCTGCCCATGAACCGGATTATCCGGAGGCACTCGTGGCCTCGTGATGTCTGTCACGGCCCCGTGTCAAGGCAAGTGTGTGACAGAGACACACCTGGGAGACAGAGATGGAAGACCTTCACCCAACCCGACCTCTCTAAACACCTTTACCACAAGCAAGCAGGGCCCTCGCTCTGTGTACAGTTCCATCTGGGCTCTCCACTGCCTCCCGAGAACCACTCTACTGGTTTAGTCCTCAATATGCAGAGTGGAGCAAAAGTAGATTTACAGTTGTGAGTACGCAAAGCAGAGTTTATTCTTGCATTATTGTTTATAATGATTGTACTAGTAGGTCGGTGCATGAAAGTCATGCGGGGGGGGGGAGGGGGTGGTCCCTCAGCCCGGCCTGCACCCTCTCCAATCTGGGACCCCTCGGGGGATGTCCGACTGCTGGTTTAGGCTCACCCCCAATTGACCCCCCACGCTGGCCTGCTCACCCCCCAAGTGACCACCCCCTGCCAGCCTGCTCGCCCCCAACTCCCCCCCTGCCGGCCTGCTTGCCCCCAACTGCCCCCCTCACCGGCCTGCTTGTCCCCAACTGCCCCCCCCGCCGGCCAGATCACCCCCAACTGCCCTCCCCTCCTGGCCTGACCGGCCCTAACCGCCTCTGCCTCAGTCTGGCCACCATGGCTTTGTCCGGAAGGACGTCCAGAAAGTCTCCCAGAAGGTCTCCCGGTCTAATTAGCATATTACCCTTTTATCAGTATAGATTATTTTCCATATGAACAACTGTAAACCTACTTTTGCCCCACCCTGTAGTTTAGATGTCTCCCTTGCCTCTCTCTTGCTATGGTTAAGCCTATTCTTTTAAACATATATGTATTGACTTTTAGAGAGAGGGGAATGGAGAGGGAGAGAGCGATAAACATTGATGTGAGAGAGAAACAGCAAAACATTGATGGGCTGCCTCCTGCACGCCCCCTACTGGGGATCGAGCCCACAACTCGGGCATGTGCCTTTGACCTGGAATCGAATCCGAAAACTTCTGGTGCAGGGGACAACGCCCAACCCACTGAGCCACACTGGCTCAGCCTATTCTTTCTTGTCCTCCTCCTAAAAAATGAGTTTCACCAGGAGGTTCAAAGAGAGAAAGTGGGGTACAGACCAACGTGGGTGGAGACATTAAGGGGAAAAGGACTGTCACTGAGGTACAGAGCCACCAGAACCCAGACTCTCAATCTCCTCATCCACATCCAAACACGCACATCGGCCACAGCCATTGGCAAAAGAAGTCTGGAATTTGAACCCAAGGATCTGCAGTCAAAACCTAGCTCTGTGACCACGGGCAGGCTACTTCTCTGTGCTTTGTAGTCTGGTAGGCTCGTCAGACAGGGAAAATAATAATGCACACTTGATGGCGTGGCTGTGAGGATCCTGGGGGTGAAAGAAGTGCTTTTATAAACTACTCAGCTAGTAATTAAGTAAGCAATTAATATGCTCTGGCTCCAGGATCTCTCATACTCCAATCCCCAGACACTTCCTCTGAGACTTGGAAAACAGGTGGTATAAAGAAATCCCGGTGTTCGTCTGCCTAAATAAAGTCTCTCACACACACAAACACACACTCATACACCCCTGTGACCAAAACCACCACTTCAAACACACCCAGGAGGGAGGCTAATGCCATTGTGTTTCCCCTACAGATAAATTTCAAACCAGACAAGAGTGCCAGTCCCCTCCCAGCCCTTTGTTCTGAACTGCTCAGCCTAGAGCCCTACCATTCTCCCAGCTACTTATTAAAGATCCAGCGTAAAACCTGCTCCCCTGGCCTGCTTCTCCCACCCCGACCAAAGCACGCTCCACCCTCCCTTGCCGGTCAGAAGGGCCAAAGAATGAACCAAATTTCAGAGAACAATTCTGTCCCCTCAAGTCCCCTCAAGTAATCCCAGCACGGGAGAGGCTGGGAGAGGGGTGGTGGGTGAGCAGCAGAAGGGCATAAGTTTCCCTGGTATAATCAGCCCCAGGAATCAGAGGTTTGGAGGGTCTCCAGAGTGGGCAGCGTTCCCAGGAAAGAGAGTGGGGGAGGGATCCTGGGATGAGATCAACAAGTGGAAATGAAGGGAAGCGGGACTTGGTGAGAGGCAGGGAGGGCCTCGGGTGGGGGAAGGGGAGTGGCGGCTGTAAAAGGGAATGTGTCCCCTTGCTTTCCACCTTGTCCCCACCCCCAAGACACACAAACATACTCAACTCTGTCCTCTGCTCAAACCAACCATGGATTATCTGGGGTTAAAAGGAGACCACGGAGGAGGGAGGGAGGGAGAGAGAGCCTGTGACAAAAAGGAGACCCCTCTCCCCTCCAAAGGCCTTTCAGAAATCAAATTAATGGAATGTGTCTCAGTATCATCTCAGGGGGATTGGGGGGAATGTTAGGGAGGGTGTGGGGGCTTTTGTCCCAGCTGCCCAGCTTCTCCCACATGGGTCACCATGGCAACCAAAGCCCCCTGTTGCCTAGGTGATGGCAGCCGGTCCAGGAACCCATACCCAGTATCCAAATCAGGGAGGTTATGGAGGTGGGGGTGTTTGGACAAAGGGGGAGAAGAATGGGGTTTCTTCTCTGGCGGCCCCAGCTTTTGTCTGAGCTCTGGGATCAGGTTTCTTTAGGAAACAATTTGGAGCCTCTGGAAAAAAAAT
>NW_005871238.1:1926334-1933865 GCF_000147115.1 Myotis lucifugus | reverse complement strand
CCGCTTCTCCCGAAGTGTCATCCCTTCTCCGAGTCTCATCGGTGAGCTCAATCCAGGCCGCCCTGTAGACACCAGTGGGGAGCGGAAGGTGTCCAATGTGGGGGACCCTAACAGGGCTCCCATGGAGGACAGAGCGGTACCCAAACCTCTGACTGTCCCCATGTCATCCCCGGCTCCCCCTCAAGCCCCTCCCTCAGGAGGAGGCCCTGGACTGACCCAGTGCAGCAGGCGCCCGCACTACGCTGGAAGAGGCCTTCGAGGTACAACCTGAGTTCTACAGAGAAAAGGGGGAACCAGAGAAAGAAGGTAGGGAGCCCGTGGCCATGACGTGTGAGCAGCCCGCTTCTGGCCCCCACTGTTTAAAAAGACCTCACACGCTGTGACTGAGGTGTGCTCTTCTCAGAGCGAGTCCCGGTCCCTTCACGAGCCTCCTTCTGCTTCTAGAATGGCCAAGACTGCAGGGCCAGGACAGAGGAGAATTCACGGACTCCTGCCCTAACCCCTCTTCTCACCACACAAAGGGACAGAGAGTAGACAGGCCAAAGCCAAGACCACGGAGACCAAAGAGCCCTTCCCCTCCAAGGGGTGGTCTCTGCCCCTACAATTCACCACTCCCGACGAAGTGTCCAGATGTTCCTTCCTTCCTTCCCATCCAGCCTCAGGCCGTGGACAAGCCACCATTCCAAGAGGCCCGTGCGGGGTCTCGGGCCACAAAAAGGACAAAGGCACAGAGGGGGCCAGGACCAGCCCCGACTCCTCAGTCCTGCCCCCTAAAAAAGGCCCCAGTGTCCCTGGGGGACAGTGCTGCCCCGGAGGCCGGAGAAAACAGCTGGATCTCAGTGGGCTGAGGGGGAGGAAAGAGCTGGACCAGGGAGCCCAGGAGCTGGCACCACGTGCCCCACTCCAGCCCTGCTCACCGGGCGGGCGCTCTCCCAGGACAGCCCCAGACATGAGCTCACCATCCTGACAGCCCCAGGCAAGGGGCAGAACCTCCTCCTCACAGGGCTGAGCAGCAAGGGAGAGGCTGTGCTTGGGCCACCAGGCGTCTCTGTTTCTAGAGCTGCCCCCCGCCAGACCCCGGTGCAAGGAGCCGGGGAGGGCCCGCGGGCTGGGCTCCTGGCCAGGATACCTGAGCTTGCGTTCTAACTGAAAAGGAGTCAGGGAAGTCAGGGCCACGCCCTCTCCAGCTCCGTCCTTAATCTCCCTCCATCTAAGGCTGGGTACCCTCCAAATCCACAGACACACTTAAACACAGACACGACACACACTTACACCCACAGGCACATTCCCCCTCTGAAACCTGGAAGGGCTCCTGCCTGCCCCGCCCAGCTCCACCTGCCCTGGCCAGGCAGGTTCTGTAGAGACCTGCTCTGCTTTCTCTGGCACCCCTACCCCCACCCCAGCTCTCAGAAAGTTTCTGCCCCCACAGAACACCACACACAAGCACACACAAGGGCGTAGACACACACACACACACACACACACACACCCCGGGGCCCTCCATTCTCTAGCCTCCCCTAGACCCATTCCCAGTCAGGCTGGCACGGAAGGTGGGCAGGGGAAGAGTGTGCAGTAGCAAAGGTGAGTAATCCCTTTGGCACCTGTCCCAGGTGGAGGCTAAGCTGGTGCGAAGGGAACCAGGGCTTCTAGATGCCTGGATGCTCTGTTTAATTTTCGCCAACGGGCAGGTCTCACAATTCCCACCCACCAGGCTCCAAGATGCTTCCCCCCTCGGCTGGGCCAAAGGACTGGCCCCTACCTGCCCACCAGGTAAGCTACGGAAGAGCCAAGAAAAAGAAACAGGGAGCTGGGGATTGTCTGCAGGGATGAGAGAAGGTGGACAACAGCAGGTGAGCCAGCTGTGAGGGCCCACAGGCCAACCTCCTGTGCACACCACTCCCACCTCAGGGCAAACAACAACGCCTCCCTCCCTCACTCGGTCAGTAGGCCCCAACCCCGACCCCGAGAGCCCCTGCCTCGAAGTAGGTGAGGGGGAGCCGGCCACCCCTAGGCTTGCATGGAGACAGCTGCGATATGGGGCCGCTGGCAGTGAGGGCTGGTTTGTACTGCGAAAGCAGGAAGGTGGGCCTGAGGGTGGGAGACAGTGTGACGGGTGCAGGTGGCACGCCTGAGCTTCCCCATTCTGAAAACCTTCTCCTGACACTTCGCCAGTTCTTATCTAGGAAAATCAGGCCAGCTGAAAGGCCACGCACCCAGCAACCTCCCTCACCCTGACAAGCCCATCGCCCGAGGTTTCCACTCTTCCTGGAGTCCAACGTCCCCCACCCCTTCTATGTGCCACCTCCATTCTACGGATAAAGCAGGTGATTCAGAAACAAACAAGTGTTCCTGTTCACACGTGGTGTGTTTTTTTGAAGTTACCGCATTCACACCTCAAGCTCAGCACCTGTTCCCTCCGAACCCCCACTTACCCTAAAAAGCCAGAGCCCTCCCCAGAGTCATGCACAAATACATCATCGCTCTTCTGACCAGGGGCCTGGCCCTTATTGCCTGCAGAGTTTTCCAGCAACCTCCTACCAGTAGCCTTTAGAGTAGCGGTTCTCAACCTGTGGGTCGCGACCCCTTTGGCGGTCGAACGACCCTTTCACAGGGGTCGCCTAAGACCATCCTGCATATCAGATATTTACATTACGATTCATAACAGTAGCAACATTACAGTTATGAAGTAGCAACGAAAATAATTTTATGGTTGGGTCACAACATGAGGAACTGTATTTAAAGGGCCAGAAGGTTGAGAACCACTGCTTTAGACCCTTGCTTCCACTGGAGAGCAGCTCTCTGTAAAGGATACTGGTAGGAGGTTGCTGGAAAACTCTGCAGGCATGAGGGCCAGGCCCCTGCCAATCACAAACAAGGCCCCGGGCTATGGTGGCTGGAGCACCCATAGGTGAAGTGGCCCAGCAGAGAGGAAGAGGCCAGCCCCAGGAGATGTTCTGCCTGGGGTGGCAGCCATGCCCCAGGCTGTGACAACTAGGTGTTCCTCTTGTTCCACCAGGAGACCCGGTCATCCCCGCCTCTGGGGAAGCTTCTCTACTCCTCAGGCTGGTAACTGGACTCCAGTGTGCTTTTCAGAAGACAGGGGAATCATTCAAGTTCAAGATTAAAGGCAATAATGAGCAAAATCAGACCTAACTGGAATGAGAGTAAGGGAAGAGGAAAAGAGCACGTTGGGAACAGAAGAGCAATGAAGTGAGACAGGCCTGACACAGCCTCTTAGGAGCTATGTAATCCTAATGAGTGGCTCATCTTCTCCAAACTTCAGTTTCCTTATCTGTAAAGTGGGGGTAATAGTGCTTACTTAGGAAGGTTAAGAAGAGCTCTCAAGGAAATACTGTATACAGAATATCACAGAATAGGGCACATAACAGAGGTTCAATAAAATGTTATTTCCTTCCTCTTTATCCTTCAAGAGGGCAAAAGGCCAATCCCCAGCCTCATTGCAAAAAGTAAATCCCGCCCTAACTGGTTTGGCTCAGTGGATAGAGCGTCAGCCTGCGGACTGAAAGGTCCCAGGTTCGATTCCAGTCAAGGGCATGTACCTTGGTTTCGGGCACATCCCCAGTGGGGGGTGTGCAGGAGGCAGCTGATGAATGTTTCTCTCATCGATGTTTCTAACTTTCTATCCCTCTCCCTTCCTCACTGTAAAAAAATCAATACAATATATTTTTTTAAAAAAAGAAGTAAACCCCCACCCAGAATTCAAGGAATCACCTTTGGCTACAGTGTTGGCCCCAAATGACAGCCCCTCTCTGAGACCACAGCCAGGCACTGCCTCGGAGAGCAGCCAAACCCTCTTCCTCTCTCTGCCTCTCTCCTTAGGGGTCCTGGATCCCCAGCCTCTCCCCTCCCCTCCCTCCTTCACTTACAGTGACGCAGGGCCTGTGCTTCCATCACCTCCCACTCTCCTACAGGCACCAAGCCCAGCTGCGTATGGAGTGGCCCAGGAAAGGGGCCCCAAGCTTCCTGCCCCACCCCAGCCCCCAGCTTCTTCCCACTCTCCCCTCTCTCTGCCCCTCCCTGATTACCAGGATATCCTCAGCTCTGCTGACTCCAACCCCGCTTCTCCCAAACCCTCCCCAGATGTCACATCTGTAATTACCAACCTTGCCAGGGGCACTGGACAAGCACAGCAGTACCTCATTTCCAAAGGGCCCCCCCCCCATGCAGGCAGCTGTCTCCTATTGGGCACTATGCAGGGTGGAGGGAAGGAATGGAAAGTTTCTCCCTCAGCTGCCTCATTTCTCTCCAGATCTCAAAAAGGTGACATGACAGGCTACCCAAGTCAGACCTTCAGAAGGGAGTGCTGCTAGGAAGCAGGTGTGGGTAGGATTTCCTCCCAGGCCTCTCACACCTGCCCCCCAGAAGCACGAGATTACCCACCTGGAGTGGGTAAGAGGAGAAATGTCAGCTCAATTCAGAGAGAAGGGAAGCTGACACTCAGTAGAACAGGAAGATGGGAATCCATGGGGATGAGGGTAGATGCATACAAGAGGGAGCTGCCCAGAAAAGAGGAAAGAGTGAGTTTTAAAAGTCCCATCCCTGCCGGCCAGTGTGGCTCAGTGGTTGAGCACTGACCCATGAACCAGGTCATAGTTCGATCCCCAGTCAGGGCACGTGACCTGGGTTGCAGGCTCAATCCCCAGTAGAGGATATGCAAGAGGCAGCCGATGGGTGATTCTCATCATTGATGTTTCTCTCTCCCTCTCCCTCTCCCTTCCTCTCTGAAATCAATAAAAACATACACACACACACACACATACACACACATGTAAAAGTCCTTTCCCCACCCAGACTCTGAGAAAAGGCAGTAATATCCCAGTCTTTCCTCTTCCCATTTCCTTCATCCCACCAACCACATAGGACTTGGTTTTACAGGCAGGGAAACTGAGGCCAAGTCCCCACCACGTACTTCAGGACCCGATAATACCAAGTTGTGTGTGGTTCACCCACACCCCTGACCTGGCTCAGCCTCTCCCTGCAGCGCCGTCATTTAAGTCCAGCCAAGGCCAATCCACACCGTGGAATATGATTCAGCCATGAAAAGGAGTGCAGTCTGACACCTGCTACAACGTGGATGACCTTGAAAAGATCACATGACGTACGGGAAGCCAGCACATTGGACAATTCCATCTATAGGAGACATCCAGGATAGGCAAATCCGCAGACAGAATGCAGACTGGTGGTGGGAAGTGGGAAGGAACTGCTTAATGGGCACCGGTTCCTGTTGGGCGGTGGAAAGGATTTCAGATAGAGGCCAGAGTTGCACAACCCTGAGAGTCTACTAAATGCCACTGTCCGCCTTTAAATGGTTAATTTTATGTTACGTGAAGTTCACCTCAAGTAAAAAACCAGCCAGCTTCAGGCACATCTCCACGTACCTTCCCACAGCAAGCACTCTTGCTCTATGGCGGCCTCCAGAACATACCTCCACACAGCACTCACTGAGCCAAGTGACCAACATGCTTATGCATGTCTCCCTGTGAACAGCCGTCTCATGCGCCCCTCTATCCCCGTGCTCCACACCATGCCTGGCCAATAGGAAGTGCCCGCATGGTCTGCCAGAAGAAGAGCAGAAGCAAAGCCTCGCTGTCCTCCCAGCCCAGCCCTCTCTCCATCGCATCTTCAACCAGAACCAGAACCACAGCTGCTTCCATCGACTACCGAGCACGTCCCCTGTGCCGGGCACCGTGTGATGCGCTCTCCACCTATGACTTCATTTCATACTCATAAACCTAAGAGGCAGGACCTATTTTAACTCCTTGATACAGGTGAGGCTTCCAAAAGTTCTCTCTTTTTCTCTAAGGCAGTGGTTCTCAACCTTCCTAACGCCGCAACCCTTTAATACAGTTCATGTTGATTTTGCTACTGTTATGAATCGTAATGTAAATATCTGATATGCAGGATGTATTTAGGCGACCCCTGTGAAAGGGTCATTCGACCCCCAAAGGGTCGAGACTCACAGGTTGAGAACCGCTGCTCTAAGGCCACAAAACTAGGAAGTGACAAAAAATGGGATTTAAAAGCAGCTGAAACCCAGGGAAGGAGGCCTTGGGGGACCTGGGATTCCTTGAGAAAGGCCCTCTCTGGGGTGGGAGGATGGTGTCCTAACACACCTAAGAGGCTGAGGGATGGGGTTCTTAAACCCCAACATCGCATCGCTACTTAGTGCTAATTCCAACCATGTCAGACTCTTCCCTTTGGCTCGGAGTGTGGGGAGCTGTTGAAGGAGGAGCTAAGGAGACAACTGGAATCCCTAAAACTCAGAGGAAATGCGGAGAGCCCCAGAACTCTTCCCTCCAAAGCTTCTGTTAGCCAAGGAAGTTCACCCCCCTTCTAACTGGAAGGACCGCTTGGAAATCAGAGAAGCAGACAAAAGTCTGTCTCACTCGAGACCCAGGGAAGGGGGCCCTTCCTCAGACTTCCAGGGAACAGAAGGAGCGGACAGCGGGCACTGCGGAGAGGCCTGCCTCTGAAAAAGTAGAGGAAACAGAAGCAGGAGCAAGACAAGGGGGGCGGGAGCAGAGGGGGCATGTGGCCACTGGGTCCAGTCTGGACGTGCTTGCAGAGATGGCACTTCCTTTTGTCTCCTTGGACGAGGGCCCCCCAGTACACATGCACGCAGAGAGAGTGCACGCAGCAAGCAAGGTGCCAAAGTCCGAGCACACTGTGCTGGCTGCGGGCGCACGCTGGCCGCGGGAGCCCTGCCCATCAGACGGGGCCAGGTTGGAGGGAATAATGCGTTTTTTTAAAATCCAGTCTTTCCCTATCTGCCTCTGTACCCAGCTCCAACATACTCTGACTCCCACTACTCTTATCCCAGAGTCTTAGGAAAGGTGGGGAGCCTGAGGACGACAGAGGAAACGTCCCAGTGGCCTGTGCCCGTTAGGGCCTCTGACATTCCAGTCCAACTTCCCAGAGACCCTACTGGCCAGTCACAGTCTCAGCTCCTAAAACTGGGTGCCTTGGCCTGACCTCTGCCAGCAAGAGGAAAATGGCCGAGAGAGGGAAGGGGGCAAACAAGGAGCGGTGGCACCCGAAAGAAGGAAAAGGCCACCCCCTCCCTTCACTCCAGAAAAGACGAGAGAGAGGAGGGAAAGCAGGTGGCCGCTGCTTCTCTGGGAAGCGATAAAGCCACTTCCCAGGCAATAGGACTTCCCACTTGCTGTCACATGATGGGGTGTGGGTACCTGCCCCTTCCCCAACTTGGGCATCTGCCCTCTTGCAAGCTCAGCCCCCATTCCTCGCTCTCAGACCTGGCCCCAGACCACAGCCCCCTCCAATCATGCTTCTTGCCAGTGAAACGGGAAACCATTTGACAAACCACACACACACATTTTCAAAAACTCCTGAAGACCACCCGCCCCTGGCCTCCCCAGAGCTCCCATGCCACCTTCTCAACCCCATGAGGGAAACCCCAGTTGCTTGGCACCCGGTCGCATCCATTCCAAACCCCAAGACTCCTGGGGAACTGTCGGATGCTGGAAGCAGGGCAGTTAGTGGGCTCGGAGGC